>NC_080788.1:12047653-12410153 GCF_028018385.1 Neofelis nebulosa
CAGTAAACTCTCTAATGGCAGTTGAACAGGTAAGGACACAGGACAAGGATTCACTGACCTTAAACAGCTCTCTCCTGGTCCTGCTAGAGAAAGAGACAGATAAAGATAATACAGTGTATCAGTTAGCTGTTGCTGCCTAACAAATTACCTCAAAACTTTGAGGCTTAAAACAGCACACATGTATTATCTCACAGTCTGTGTAGGCTAGGAATCTGAGCATAGCTTAACAGAGACCTCTGTTTTAGGATCTCTCAGGGGTATATGCAGGTTAGCAGGTGCTGGGGTCTTATCTGAAGGCTCAAGTGGAGAAGGACCTTCTTCCAAGCTCCATCAGTGTTTGTTGGCCAGAAGAAACTCTTCACAGACTGTTGGACTGACAGCCTCAGTTCCCTACTGATGATGGCCTGAGGCTGCCCTCAGTTCCTTACCATGTGGGCCCTTCCAATATGGCAGCTTGCTTCATCAAAATGTACAAGCTTGGAAGCCAATGGGAGTCTACTACCAAGACAGAAGTCACTATCTTATGAAACCTTATCATAGAAGCAACATCCCAGCACCTTTGCTGTATTCTGTTGGTTACAGGCAAGTTACCAATCTTGTCCACACTCAGGAGGAAGAGATTACACAGGGGTGTGAAAGTCAGGAAGCAGGGATTATTGAGGCCATCCATGAAGATGCCTGCCACTGTATGTGATACATTTTGATTCAGTGGGATGAACAGTAATCGGGTTATCACCCAGCAAATACTATTTGAAATGTATGTTGAGTATTTTGGCGTGCCCCAGTGGTGATAAATTTGGACAGACCACATGATTCAGGTCTCTTCCATCTCTAAAATGCCACGTTATGGCATGTCAGAAATGTTGCTTTGGTACAAAGCCAACATTATCATATCAGCATGACAGAATTTATAAAAAGAAGTTCCTTAAAGAGCTTACTCTGACACCCATGACTTTACAGCACAGCGTTCAAGGGCATAAACCTTAGACATCACAGGTTCATAGTTTTGTCCTTATCCGAAATTCCTGTGTAGTGGAGGAGAGAGGTCCTGAGCTCTGGAGTCTCTCAGCCAGGATGAGAGGTTTAAGCACAGAGTGGCCTCGGTCAAGGTGTTTAACCATCAAATCCAAGTTATTTTTAATGTCTACAATAAAGACAATAATACTTAGCTCAGTAAGGTCACTGGAAGTATCCATAAGAAAGGAGAAAATATTAGTACCTTATCCTTCTTTTGCTATAATTCCTGGACCTGTGTAGACTTATTTTATTATTTAACATTGACTTACCTCCAAAGATGTAAAAAGTATAAATGTTAGATATTTTTAGTAAAGTGAAACTTTAGAATCTCTCATTCCTCCTATTTGCTGCACAAATCATCATAACAAAGGACTTATTTATAAATTGCCCTAAATTAGAGTTCCTTAAACATTTAGATTAAACCATCCATAGACAGTGACATTTTTAACGTGGAACACAGATGACCGGCCACAGAAAACTCTGGCTGATTTCAGAAAAGGGGAGTTTATTGGAAGCATGTTGGGTTGCTTCTAGAATCAACTGGTAACTAGAGGAGAAGTTCCAAAAGTGTGGTCTGTGGACCCCTCAAGTCTCTGAGATCCTTTCAAGGAATTTCACTGATGGGGTGAAGATTAATGCCATAATAATACTAAAATATTATTTGACTTTTTCACTGAGTTAACATTTGCACTAATATTGCAAAAACAATGGTGATAAAAACCGATGGTGTCTCACTTCCCCAAAGAAGACATCCAGATGGCCAACAGACACACAAAAAGATGCTCATCCTCACTTATCAGGGAAATGCAAATCAAAACTACAATGAGCTATCACTTCACACCGGTCAGAATGGCTAAAGTCAACAACACAAGGAACGACAAGCGTTGGTGAGGATGTGGAGAGAGAGGAACCCTTGAGCACTGTTGGTGGGAATTCAGCCACTGTGGAAAATAGTGTGGAGTTTCCTCAAAAAGTTAAAAACAGAATTACCCTACGATTCAGCAATCGCACTATTTTTTTTAACCCAAAGAATACAAAAACACTAACTAAAGGGATACATGGACCCGTATGTTTATAGCAGCATTATCTATAACAGCCAAGATATGGAAGCAGCCCAAATGTCCATCAATTGATGAATGGATAAAGAAGATGTGAGATTGTGTGTGTGTATACACACACACACACACACACACACACACACAAGAAGATGTGATATATATGATGATGTGATATATATATATAAAAGAAGATGTGAGGGGCGCCTGGGTGGCGCAGTCGGTTAAGCGTCCGACTTCAGCCAGGTCACGATCTCGCGGTCCGTGAGTTCGAGCCCTGCGTCGGGCTCTGGGCTGATGGCTCAGAGCCTGGAGCCTGTTTCCGATTCTGTGTCTCCCTCTCTCTCTGCCCCTCCCCCGTTCATGCTCTGTCTCTCTCTGTCCCAAAAATAAATAAAAAAAAAAAAACAAAAAAACGTTGAAAAAAAAAAAATAAAAAAATAAAAGAAGATGTGATATATATAATATTATAATGGAATGTTTTATATATATATGATGTGAAATGTTATTCAGCTATTAAAAGGAATGAAATCTTGCCATTTTCAAGGACGTGGATGGAGCTCGAGAGTACAATGCTAAGTGAGATAAGTCAAAGACAAATACCATGTGATTTCACTCACATGTGGAATTTAAGGAACAGAACAAATGAACAAAGGGGGGGGGGGGAAGAGACAAACCAGAAAAAACTCTAGGGAACAAACTGATGGTTACCAGAGGGAGGTGGGTGGGGGGTGGGTAAAATAAGGGAGGAAGATTAAGAGTACTTTGATTATGATGAGCGTGGAGTAATGTATGGAATTGTTGAATCACTACATTGTACATATAACACTAATAGAACACTGCCCATCAAGTAACTAAAATTAAAACTTAAAAAAAAAAGACAACTGATGGTGTCTTATCATGTATCAACACAAACTATACCCATAGTAATTGAATTCTTCACAACCATGCGCGATAGGGAAAAAAAAAAAAAAAGCTATAGCCATGAAATTATTAAATCTTGACCCTTGGGAACAGAACATTTTAATATTACATGTGATGAAATGGAAAATATGAATAAGTCACTTCTGCTGCACACTGAAGCATGATGTTTGTCTTAAGAAAAAGCACATGTGCCATTCTTAGAGTTGCAAACTGAACAAGCCACTTTTTTCACAGAATACCATTTCCAATCAAAAGAGTGCTTTTAACCTGGTTTTTGGCAGGCATTTTCTCAAAAATGAACAAGATGAGCCTGTCACTCCACAGATAATAACTGACTGCATTGTAGCCAATGATAAAATTCAAAGCTTCGAGTGAAAATTTGAATTCTTAGAAAACCTGTCAATTAGGATGCTCTCTGCAGTGAGCTAGACCGCTTCCCAATCCTTCAAGACTTTTCTGATTAGCTTTCGAATTTAGATGTTATATAATGATATATGTCAACATTTAGAAGCTCTGCATAAATCAGCAAACCAATTTTTCTAAACGGCCAATGTGCAATGTTACAAAATCATGCATGGGGTAGGGGTCGGGGTGGGGGAATCATGTGTGGGTAACACATCCATTCAAAGTGCAAGGTAAACAAACAGATTTTGAGGAAACAAAGTGCAGCAGTCCATTGTCATGGTTTGAGATTTCACATTGTAACTGATGTTTAAGAACGACTAGTTGTGGGGAGCCTGGGTGGCTCAGTCGGTGGAGAGTCCAACTCTTGGTGTTAGCTCAGGTCATGACCTCGAGGTTTGTGAGATCGAGCCCAGCATCAGGCTCTGTGCTGACAACGTGCAGCCTGCTTGGGTTCTCTCTCCCTCTTTCTGCCCCTCCCCCACTCATGCGCACACACGCACTCTCTGTCTCTCTCTCTGTCTCTCTCTCTCTCTTTCTAAGTAAATAAATAAACATTAAAAAAAAAAAACTACTAGTTGCAAGTTCAGATGCAGTATCAAAGAAGAATGTCTATACTATTTGAAGACTATTAAAATTCTCCTCCCTTGTCTGAGCACGTATCTGGGTAAGGCTGGATTTCCTTCATATTCTTCAGATTCGCAACAGATTGAAAGCAAAAGCAAATATAAAGATCCATTTATCTTCTAATAAGTCTGATATTAAAAATATCTACAAAAATAAAAAGGTTGGGGTGCCTAGGTGGCTCAGTGGGTTAAGCGTCCGACTTCGGCTCAGGTCATGATCTCACAGTTTGTGAGTTCAAGGCCCGCATCAGGCTCTGTGCTTACAGCTCAGAGCCTGGAGCCTGCTTTGGATTCTTTCTCTCCCTCTCTCTGCCCCTCCTCTGCTCACGCTCTGTCTCTCTCTCTCTCTCCTTTAAAAATAAACATTAAAAAAATGAAAAAACAAAAAGTTAAACAATGCCACTCTTCTATTTTTTGAGAAAACTTTTGAGAAAACAGTAATTTTTCCATAACAATGTTATCAATGTTAACATATTAATGTATTTGTAATTTTGTTTTTAAAATGAGTTAATAGGGGCACTTGGGTGGCTCAGTCAGTTAACTGTCCAACTCTTGGTTTTGGCTCATGTCATGATCTCACAGCTTCGTGGGTTCAAGCCCCAGATCAGGCTCTGCGCTGACAGGACAGAGCCTGCATGGGATTCTCTCTCTCTCCCTCTCTCTGGCCCTCCCCCACTTGCGCTGTCTCTCTCAAAATAAATAAATAAACTTTAAAATTTTTTAAATGAATTAATAAGCATTTTTAAGTTTTCTCCATTTTAAATTTCTAACGTGGTATGTGACTGGCTCACTCAGTGGAGAGTACAATTCTTGGTCTCCGGGTCATGAGTTCAAGCCCCAGGCTGGGGGTAGAAATTACTTAACATAAAACAAATTGCTTCAAAATGTTTAAACAATAAACTTCTAATACAGTAAATATCAATGGGTATAACCTAAGGTCCTTCATCTTTATTAAGACTAGAAATCAAGAAGGAACCAAAACATTCAGGGACTAAAATTCTATTTGAGAAATGCTGAGCTTAGAGAATCAGGTCTGGAGGAGAAAAGAAGCGAATCAGTTAGGATACTTTCTGCTATGGGAAACCGAAAACTCCATTTGGGGGCACCTGGGTGGCTCAGTTGGTTAAGTGTCTGACTTTGGCTCAAGTCATGATCTCCCGGTTCATGAGTTTGAGCCCCGCATCAGAGTGAGAGAGCCTAAAGCCTGCTTCGTATTGTGTCCCTCTCTCTGCCCCTCCCCCAATCATACCCTTTCTCTCTCCCTCTCTCTCTCTCAAAAATAGATAAGCATTGGGGCACCTGGGTGGCTCGTCGGTTAAGCGTCCGACTTCGGCTCAGGTCATGATCTCACGGTCCGTGAGTTCGAGCCCCGCGTCGGGCTCTGTGCTGACAGCTCAGAGCCTGGAGCCTGCTTCAGATTCTGTGTCTCCCTCTCTCTCTGCTCCTCTCCTGTTCATGCTCTGTCTTTCTCTGTCTCAAAAATAAATAAACGTTAAAAAAATTAAAAAAAAAAATAGATAAGCATTAAAGAAAAGAAACTCGATTTTAACTGATTTAAAGGAAAAGGAAATCTTTTCTCTCACATGAAGAAAGTCCCAGATGGGGCTGCTCCAAGGGTAGTTGACTCAGCAGCTACATCACATCAAGGACCCTGGACCCTTCCACTCCTCTGCTCTGCTGCCCACAGCTTTGGCTTCAACTCTAGGAAGGTGGTCACAAGATCATGACAGTGACAATCAGAGTGGCATGTCTTCTTGTCCACATACAGCAGACAAGAAACAAGAAAGAGAAAACCTTCTGCTGCCCACGGAATATAAACCCTTCTGTTGGTCTGACCAGTCCATCATGAGTTAGCACCCACCAGGGGAATGCCATGCACTGATCTGACTGGACCTGCCTTGGACCTGAGGTCTGGGAAGCCCCTTGAGGAAAACTAAAGGAGAGGGAAGGTTCTTAAGAGAGGAGGAAGGGAAGAAGTAGATGCCACATAGGCTGCAACTCTCATTCCAACGGGCAGGAAAACAGAGACGTGAGTCTGGCTGGGCTCCTAGTGCCAAGGTCAAAATCAGACCCCAGGAAGGATCCAGCTAGCAAGCTACTAACCAATGGCTCTGTCCAGCAGATGTTCTGCTGGTTCCACCACAACTACTGTCTCCTTTGTCACTGGACCATAGATGCCACTGCCATTACCACCGCTGCAAAAGTGACCTTGAATTGCATCACTTGAGTCCAAAGTCCCGGGCTGGAGCATCAGACTGGTTTACCTAAGCCGCATGTCACTGTCAGGAGCAGGAGAGGGCATGTCCCACCCCCTTCAGCTCCCACGGGAGAGGCGTGACCCTTCCACCAAGACTCACAGCCCTGGAGGAAAGCCACCCAAATAAGGACATCTGGATGCAGGTGGCCAAAAATGACAAGTACTCCCTTTGAACAGATGAAAATTCTTCAGAAATAACTCAGATCAAACAAGGATAGATAGAAAGGTAGATAGATGATGGATAGAGAGAGACAGACAGACAGACACGGATGAGATTCTTATATACACATACTTTGGGGCGCCTGGGTGGCTCAGTCGGTTAAGCGGCCGACTTCGGCTCAGGTCATGATCTCACGGTCCGTGAGTTCGAGCCCCGCGTCGGGCTCTGTGCTGACAGCTCAGAGCCTGGAGCCTGTTTCGGATTCTGTGTCTCCCTCTCTCTCTGTCCCTCCCCTGTTCATGCTCTGTCTCTGTCTCAAAAATAAATAAACGTTAAAAAAATTTTATATACACATACTTTATATATACATACAAAGCTATGCTTATTTACTTACTTATTTATTCATAGCAAGCACAAGAGAAGTCATTTAATTCCAGTATACTGTTTACTAGCTGTGTGCCCTTGCTTAAACCTGCTATGTCTCTGTTTGCTATCTGTAATACAGGGATAATAAGAAAACCTACCTCATGAGAATATTCCAGAGACTAAAGTATTTGTAACATGCTTAGCACAATGTCTAGAAATGTTCATTATTATTACCAGAGCAGTGAAGAAGGAACATTGACATGGCAAAAAATATTTTTAAAATTTTAAGTTTATTTATTTATTTAGAGAGAGGGAAGGGGCAGAGAGAGGGGGAGGGAGAGAATCCCAAGGCTCCACACTGTCAGTATAGAGCCTGACATGGGGTTCAAACTCAGGAACCTCGAGATCATTACCGGAGACGAAATCAAGAGTCAGACCCTTAACCGACTGAGCCACCCAGGCACGCTGACATGGCAGAATCTATTTAACTGAAAATTGTTTTCTCAACCTTCAAGGCTCACCAATAGCCAAGGAGGGGAGTTTCTGATTTCCTGCTGGGGACACCTCCAGGGTCAGGGGCTGAGAAGCAAAACTAGTTACCTTGGGTAACAGCATGGATGCCACCTTTGACCTCAGAGCAAGACAACTTCTGGACGTGTCTCACCTATTTCCCTATCAGCCCAGAGGCAGTGACTCTCAGGCAAGTACCCTAAACCTTCAGAAGACAGATCTGCTCAGTCCTCGGGCCACCAGAGAGAAAAGTTTGAAGGAAAATATACATCTATATAATTTTTAACCAACATATTAATAGTAACTATCCCTAAGGGTGTTGTCATGGGGCGTTTGTACTTTCTTCCTTTCCTTACCAGAATTTTCTAGCCTCTAAAATAAATACATATTAATTTTGTTATCTTGATGTGTAATAATACATAATTATGTATTCATATATTATTTATTACATTTAAAATATACACTATATATTTTAATGATTTTGTCTAAAACTGATCATGACATCACTCTTTTTTTTTTTTAATTTTTTTTTAACGTTTATTTATTTTTGAGACAGAGAGAGACAGAGCATGAACGGGGGAGGGTCAGAGAGAGAGGGAAACACAGAATCTGAAACAGGCTCCAGGCTCTGAGCGGTCAGCACAGAGCCCGACGCGGGGCTCGAACTCACAGACCGCGAGATCGTGACCTGAGCCGAAGTCGGCTCCTTAACCGACTGAGCCACCCAGGCGCCCCATCACTCTTTTTTTTTTAACGTTTATTTATTTTTTGAGAGACAGAGATAGACAGAGCATGAGCAGGGGAGGGGCAGAGAGAAAGAGAGAGTCACAGAATCCAAAGCAGGCTCCAGGCTCCCAGCTGTCACCACAGAGCCCGGCACGGGGCTCGAACTCACAAACCGTGAGATCGTGACCTGAGCTGAAGTCGGAGGCTTAACCAACAGAGCCACCCAGGTGCCCCTCAATCATTCTTTTTAATATGACTTTGGGAACACGTGTATGCAGATGACCTGAGATCACACTTCAGAGTGTGTGTATGAGGAAAACGTGAAAGGTGGGCTTGGGAACCTCAGGGCTGCTCAACCCCCAACACTCTTTAGTGAAAATAATTTTTCTCTCTCTTTTTTCAAGGTTTTATTTTTAGGTAATCTCTATACCCAACACGGGCCTTGAATTTACAACCCTGAGATTAAGAGTCACGTGCTCCACCGACTGAGCCAGCCAGGTGCCTGTTAGTGAAAATAATTTTTTTTATGTTTATGTTTGAGAGAGAGAAAGAGCGAGAGCAGGGGAGGGACAAGGAAGGGGTGGACGGAGGATCAGAAGCGGGCTCTATGCTCACAGCAGACAGCGTGACGTGGGGCTCGAACTCACAAACCACGAGATCACAACCTGAGCCGACATCAGATGCTTAACAGACTGAGCCACCCAGGCGCACTGAAAATAATTTTTAACAAAAGACTTCATGAGGATAAAGAAGTTCCAGATAATAATGGCCACTGTTCACTGAGCTTTGCATGCATGACTGCACCGAACCATCCAACCCCAGGGGTAAATAAACATCGGCACCCCTGTTTTACAGATGAAGAACCCGGGGCTCATCTGCCTTCTCAATTTAGGGACTCAAGAGGGACACATGTGCTCGGGCAGTAGGAAAAAGGTCTGGCCTGATGAGGGGTCCCCTGTAGGCTGGGGAAGCAGCGACCAGATACCCTCCTGAAGGGCACTCATAGCAAAGGACTGGAGAAGGCCCGGCGCTCCTCAGCCAGAAACCCAGGGGAGCAGTCCATGCTGTCTCGGCCAGTCTTTCACTTTTCCTTATTCCATCAGCAGAGCTCATGTCATCTGGAAGCTTCTTTCCATGGCAATGGATTTTTTTTGCGTGTGCTCCTGTTATGCGCTAGGCGCTGCAGGGAGCGAAGAAGCATGTGACACGTGGCCTTTGGCCTTAATGAAAGCCATTCCGATTTGCAGACAAGACCTATTGGCCACTAATCTAATCACTAGTGAACAAAGTTTCCAGACCTCAGAGAAAGGGGTCAGGGAGAGTCGATAAATAGGTTTTGGCTGTACTACACAATCATTGCTAGGGAAATTTGGACAGGAAACTCATTTACAGAGTGCTAGCTGTGTGCCAGACCCACTTCACACACTCCCTCTTTCCGTCCTCGCAGCAACCTCCATGGCCTGTGGTCCCCCTGGGGACCTGAAGCCCTGAGGGGTCCGACAACTGTCTGAAGCCACACCAGTTGGTACCAAGGGGCAGAGCCCGATCCCCACCCCCAGTCTGTCCGACTCCTAATCAAGTCTGAGACCCCCTCCAGATGTCTGTTACTCAATTAGAAATGTCCTGTGAGCCTCCAACGTGCTGTATCAGAGTGCATTTAGGAGAGTAATGCTGGTGTGGTGGGAGAAGCTTCTGGAACCCTGTTGCACAGGCCTCAGCCAATGGTATAAAACACACGCCTGGAATACCAGTAAATGTATTGTTGACTCAAATCAGAGTCAACAATAAGCTCTTTTATGCACGGTTTCGTCACCCATGTGATAAAAGGGATCATACTTCTCTCACCGTTGAGTTCTTGCGGTTTCCTCCCGCTTCTCGTGGGTGGGTTAGGAGGCCTGGAGGGCCTGCTAGGGGACAGGGAGCTGGCTTCACAGCCGTTCTGTCCCTGTGCCCCACAACCAAGTGGCCGGGAGGGACGGAGGGGCATGCAAGGTGGCTCTCCCCCTCCCCTCCACTTGCCAGGGCAGTCAGTGTCCTCGTCACCAGGAGGACAGGTGGCCGCATGCGTGCCACAGCTCTGGCACTACCACACTCTCCAGCTGAGAAGAGAGGGCACATAAAAGTGGGCATCCGAACTAATGCAGGAGGGTGACAAGCTCTCCAGGGCACCGGCATCTCAGAGAGCACTCAGCAGGCAGGATTTTGCCTTTTAAAGTCAAGCTAGTCCCGGACAAACCAAGAAAAGTTGGTCACCTCACCCAACCTCTCCTAATATGACCTCCTGCTCTTGTCTTTCCCAGCCACATGAATGCCCCATCCCGTGTGGTCCCCGGAGGGTAGGCTTTGCTAACAGCTAACACCCTCATCACCGTTTCCTCGGGCTCAAGCACTTAATGTAGTTGTGTCATTTAAACCTTGGCACAGGGGCGCCTGGGTGGCTCAGTCGGTTAAGCGGCTGACTTCGGCTCAGGTCATGATCTCGCGGTTCGTGAGTTCGAGCCCCGTGTCGGGCTCTGTGCTGACAGCTCAGAGCCTGGAGCCTGTTTCGGATTCTGTGTCTCCCTCTCTCTCTGACCCTCCCCTGTTCATGCTCTGTCTCTCTCTGTCTCCAAAATAAATAAACGTTAAAAAAAAAAAAAAAAAAAACCTCGGCACAGGACCAGGGAGAAATTACAATGGTCACCTCCTTTCACAGATGAGGAAACTGAGGTTTAGACAGGTAAACAACGCATATACAAATAGCTCCACAAAACAGCTTCTGCCCACCACCAAGTTTACTCTGCTTTCTGAAGTTTGCCAGAGTGACAGGGAGGGAGGGTGGAAGTCAAGAAGGATTCAAGAAGGAAATTAGGAAGGAAGGGAGGAAGGAAGGGAGGAGAGGAAGGAAGGAGGGAGGGAGGGAGGAAGGAAGGAAGAAGGAAGGATGGGAAGGAGGAAGGAAGGAAGGAAGGAAGGAAGGAAGGAAGGAAGGAAGGAAGGGAGGAAGGAGGGAAGGGAGGGAGGAAGGGAGGAGGGAAAGGAGGAAGGAAGGAAGGAAGGGAGGGAGGGAGGGAGGGAGGAAGGGAGGAGGGAAAGGAGGAAGGAAGGAAGGAAGGGAGGGAGGGAGAGAGGGAGGGAGGAAGGAAGGAAGGGAGGGAGGGAGGAAGGAAGGGAGGAGGGAAAGGAGGAAGGAAGGAAGGAAGGAAGGAAGGAAGGAAGGAAGGAAGGAAGGAAGGAAGGAAAGAGGAAAGTAAGGGAGGGAGGGAGGAAGGAAGGAAGGAGGGAAAGGAGGAAGGAAGGAGGGAAAGGAGGAAGGAAGGAAGGAGGGAAGGGAGGGAGAAGGAAGGATGGGAGGGAGGGAGGAAGGAAGGAAAGGAAAGAAGTTTGGACAGAAGGAAGGGAGGGAAGAGAAGAGGGAAGGAAGGGGGAGAACAGATGTAAGAAAGATGGAGAGAGGAAGGAGGGTAAGAGAGAGAGAGAGCAGGAGAGAGTTGGGAGACTTGATCATCCTCCAGGAGAACATGCTGCATCTGGGCAGCCCCTTCCGAAGCAGGCACTCGGTCCCCGTCCTCGACTTGCTCCCCGCTCGGCTCTCCGGGGGAGCTGACAGAGCACCAGCTGCAGCTCCTTTTACTCCCCGCTAGAAATGAGGATATTATCATAGGCTATTCATGCCTATTTTTATAAATAATTCATCTCTTTTTTTTGCACGAAAAGTTAAACAGCCTGAAGCCAGAACATTGAAAAGGAACGTTGGTGCCTTATTCATAAAATAATAATGTGCTGGTTTGCCAGACAGTTTGTGAAAGTCCCAAAGCTAAAATACACCGAGTTCTGGGGCTATTTTTAGCCTGGAAAAGGCCTTCCGACGTCTTTCTCAGTTCACACTTGATAAGGGCAGTGTTATGCTTTCTCTGAATGCGGGCTTTCCCAAATCAGTTACATTCACAGAGGGAAATCTGAAAGACAACTTGGCAAATAGCATATTTATAAAATCCAGGCCCCCAGTACACAGATGCTTTTTTTAACTCCACAAAAAAATAAATCATAAACAAAAGGATAATGGAGTCTAGGGTCAGCCACAGCTATGGAAAATGGGGCCACAGATTGTTAATGTTTACGTGAGCCTTTTTCCCAAGGCTGACAGGGAGAGTTCTTTTGCAGAGACAGCATTTCCAGAGTTGGAAACGTTTAGAAGCAACTGGCAGACAATAAGATTTGGGCGTCCGTGTGACCATGGGTCCTCCCTTCCCCTTGACATTATGTCTTTTACAAGATCTTTATTTTTGCCACCTGTGATGATCTTTCAAATACTAAGATTACTCTTGCCATATTATCTTCAGGGGAACACACAAAGACTCATAATGTTGGTTGCCTGTGACACAGGGTAACCAACAACTTGGTTGGTGACTGATGGTTTTCCTGGAACTCGGGACTCTCAGGGCGAAGCCAGAAAGCCCGAGGCAAAGCAGAACCAGTTGGACATCCCACCTATGCTGAGGGACTCTGGATCACTGGGACCCTGGGCGAGGGAGAAAATGGTGACGATATACCCTTACACACATTTGGAATACTGAACCATGTGAGTTTATTACTTGTTCCAAAAAATAAGTTAAAAATGTTTTGTTAAGAACTAATCACCATCCTGTGTTTTACAGCAAGGTGATACTCTCGAGCCCGCCCAAAGGAGTACAAACCATTAAACTCCATCCCATGGTATATGCTCCATTGATCAAGTTTAATCCACACAGCTAGGTAGGACTAAAATGCAGCACCACGAAAAAGCAACTGAGCTGACGGATACCTACTGAAGCCATTGTCTCTAAATCTGACGACAGGTGAAACATCTCAAATGTTACATGATTTCACCTCTTGGAATTTGTGGTAAGGAAATAAGAATTAGCTTGGGTATTTAGTAACCAAAACATCTGTGGCAGTATTGTTAGTGATTGTAAAAAGACAGAAACGAGGTAAATGTCTAACAATAGCAGCTTGCGAATGTAAATAATAGAATGTCCAGACAGTAGAATAATATGTAACAATTTTAAAGATTTTATTTTTTTTTAAGTAATTGCTATACCCAATGGGACTCGAACTCACAACCCTGAGGTCACGACTCACATGCTCTGCCAACAGAAGCCAGCCAGGTGCCCGAAATGATGCTGTAGAGGAATCTTTTATCCTGAAATATGTTCCTGATATATTAAGGGATACATTAAATAATAAATATATTAAAAGCAGGTTACAAACTATGCATGTTTTGATCTCATTTTTATTTAAAAAGAAACAGAAAACAATCTAAAATACTAAAGTGCTGGGGTGCCTGGGTGGCTCAGTCAGTTAAGCATCCGACTTTGACTCAAGTCATGATCTCACGGTTCATGGGTTCATGCCCCACATCGGGCTCTGTGCTGACAGCTCAGAGCCTAGAGCCTGCTTTGGATTCTGTGTCTCCCTCTCTCTCTCTCTGCCCTTCCCCACTCGCACTGTCTCTCTCTCTCTCTCTCTCTCTCTCTCTCTCTCTCTCTCTCTCTCAAAAATAAATAAACATATATATTTTTTTAAAGTATCTTTGTTTCTTGTCTGCATTTTCTGATCTTTCTGAAATGGGTATGTATTGCCTTGTAACAATAAAAATGATACATTTTGAAAATGAAAGTAGAGGCCTGGATCTATTAAGTATTATGGAAACGAATGAAGCAAAGGTTATTTCACATCCAACTTTCCCCCACACAGCAGTCTGTGCTACCAGGACGTGCGATAAAAATGTTTTAATAGCATGTTTAAAAATGTGCTGTTACTATCAGGTGAGAGAGCTCTTTACTAAAATGAGTTAGACCTCTACAAATGGCCAACGATAGTTTACGAGACCCGTGCAAAATTAACATTATTACATTTAAGTTCTGCTTCGTTTATTATTCCGTTAGTTCCTAAAATATATACTCCAAGGGACTTTACCATGATTCACCCAAAGAACTCAAAATTGTGCAAACTTCTGTAATACTCTCACAACACCGGAAGGTAAGTGGGGCTCTCGTGGTTATTCCATTTCAAAGATTAGAGGGGCGCCTGGGTGGTTCAGTCGGTTAAGCGTCGGGCTTCGGCTCAGCTCACGATGTCACAGATCGTGAGTTCAAGCCCTGTGTCAGGTTCTATGCTGACAGCTCAGAGCCTGGAGCCTGCTTCAGATTCTGTGTCTCCCTCTCTCTCTGCCCCTCCCCGTTCATGCTCTGTCTCTCTCTCTCTCTCTCTCTCTCTCTCTCTCTCTCTGTCTCTCAAAAATAAACAGTAAAAAAAAGAGAGAGAGAACAGAGGCCTAATGAGGTCATGTAACTTGCCCGGGGCTGGACACGAGTGCCTGCGGGCCTTCTCTCCCCGAGGCCGGCCTCTCATTTGCTGGCCTCCATCTGGTTAGTATTGTCGAACCATGGAAACGGTGGGCCGTTGCCAAAGAGAAATATTTCTATCAAAGTTTCTCCAGTGTCCCCTAGGAGACCCCCCAACAACCAGTGATGACATAATACTGGCTGATGGCGCCCTCCCGGCCAATCACGCTGCGGCAGAAGGCACCACCCAGCGAGAAACTTTCTACGGGATTTCAACAGGACACAAAGCCCTGGGGGCGTGATGTGGGGGGGCCCCCACCTCTGAGCCCGGGCTGCACCGTCTGTCCACGGCTCCTCTTGCACTGCCGTGCTGGTCTCGTACACGTCAAGGTCACATCCAGTCGCTTTCTTCTCAAAATGAAGATTCTGACAGGGGAAGACCAGCTGGGCAGAACTAAACAAGCCACAGACTTCTTTCTCCAGCCAAGTGGAGGGTGAGGAGGGGGGCAGCTCACCCTCTGGGGGGCTGTTTGTAAAATAAATAGCGAACATCGTGAGGCCAACTCCAGCCTGCTTGACGAGAACACACCAGCTATTGTCTCTGTGTTTCAGGGTCTGCACTTCCAAGCGGGAGCCACCCCCCCCCCAACCCGCCCACCTGTGTCCAGAGACACCCCTCCAGGCCTGTCCTGCTGTGATTCCCACAACTGGCATCATCAGCCTCCCGCCGGAGGCCCGAATTAGGTTGCACGTTTGCGAAAGTTCATGTTTTGATTCCCAGGCAGAGCTCTTTGAAGGACTGGGGCAGAGAAGTGGTAAGTTTTGAGATAGTCCCGGGTGGCATCTCTCCCAAACCCCACACTGCGAATTCCCAACTTGCAGCCCTCTGTGGATGCCTCCCCGGCTCCACTCTGGACCCTTCTTTCTCCAAAATGACTTTGCCACCTGCTTCCCAAGAAGGGCTACTCCGCATCCTTCTCCACCTTTCCGGGCTCCCCTGGGGTCTCAGGGTTGTGGCCCGCCTCCACCTTGACCCTGGATCCCGTCTCCTCTGTGTCCTCGAAGGCTTTTGTTCCACCAACCGCCTCTACTTTCTCCAGGATCTTCAGTCCTCTGCTAGACACCCCTGCTTTCGAAGAAAAAAAAAAAAAAAAAAAAAAAAAAAAAAAAATCCCTGAACTTTGCTTGTCTCCTTCGTCCCTCAATATCTCTTGCTATTCCTCCCCCGAACCTCTAGGTGGCCTTTAATGATGCTGGGGCTTCCTGCCTTGGAAGTCTCTGCTCCCTGGAGGGACTGGCCCTCTTTCTCTCCGGATGTCCCATCTTCCCTGTGACCTTCCGTCTTCCTCTCTGCATCCGGCACCTCTGCCTGTAGCTCAGTCCACAGGGCTTCCCCCCGAGACCTCTCCTCATTCCGCACCCTCTCCCTGGGTCCTCAACCATGGCCCCGGCTTTAAACCACCCTCTCCGTGTGCCCCATGACCATTCTTAAGATCTGCTGATTCCAGGGGCACCTGGGTGACTCGGTCTGTTAAGGGTCTGACTCTTGATTTGGGCTCAGGTCATGATCTCGCAGTTCATGAGTTCAAGTCCCACGTTGGGCTCCGAGCTGATGGTGTGGAGTCTTTTTGAGATTCTCTCTCTCTCCCTCTCTCTCTGCCCCTCCCCCCTTGCTCATGCTCCCTCTCTCCCTCTCTCTCAAAATAACTAAACTTAAAAAAATAAAATAAAAGATCTTCTGATTCCAGAAACCTCAAAACTGTGCAAAATTGGATTCTCATCTTCCCACCCCCAACCTCTCCTGGCTCCGGAACGCCCTAGCTCTACTGGCAACCTGGGGGGCTCCCATACTCTTCCCCCTGCTCACTGCCACATTGCCAAACCCTGTCTCTACTCCCTCAAAATGAAGTCCAAAACCACCCACATTCATCTGCTTATCTGTCTTCCCAACACATACACACACACACACACACACACACACACACACACACACACAAATGCAATAGCCATCAAATCAGAACTGTTTTGTTCACAGCTATATCCCCACCAGACAGAAATATGCCTGGCACAGAGTGAATATTCAGTAAATGTCACTCCACTGAATGAACAAATACATAATGACTGAGTTTATGTCAGGTAACATCATGGTTAAGCATATCCATTTAAATTCAGAAGGCAAGAGTTTGAGTCTTGGTTCTGCCATTTACTCTTTGTGTGACTTTTTAAACTGAATTAACTTACCCTGAGTCTGAATTTCCTGATCTCTAATGTGGGCATAAAAATAGCAGATGACTCAAGAGTTCATTGTCAGGATGAAATGAGAAAACACATGTAAAGAGCTCATCCTGGTGCCAGGTACACGTGAAGGCATCAGTAGGCATTAGATATGATTGTTGTCATTCTTTCCTGTCTTCAGATCCCACCTGTGTCATATCATCTCCCAAACTGGTCCCTCAGAGTCCAGACTCCTCCCCTCAGGTGAGTCCTCAATCCTACTCTCAGAACCAGAGTGATCTTCACAAATGCAAAATAGAGCATAATACTCCTTTGCTGAAACCTTGTAGGTGAACTCCACCTCTAGAGTCCAAATCCCATAGTCTGGCCTCAGCTTTCCCACTCCCAGCTTCATCTACCCTCAACCCCATGGACCCTAAACTCTACTAAACCACTTGCTGTCCCTCCCCTCCAGGCTATTGTCTGAGCTATTCTCTAGTTCTAGGAGAAATGTTCTCTACCCTTCTCCCCTCCTAATCATTCTACAAATAAGACATAGACTCCTCTGTGAAGCTTTTCCTCATCTCTCATTCACACACACACACACCCCCCACCATCCCATGCAAACTTACTACAGCCCAGTTACACTCCTCTATGACAGCTAGGGTGACCAACCTTCCCAGCTCACTCAGGACTGAGGGGTTTTGAAGAATGCAGGACTTTTAGTGCTAAAACCAGAGAGTCCTACGCAAATGGGGCGTTTGGTCACCCTAATAGCATCGATCACATTGTTTAGGAATTAGCTGTCTTTCTGATAAGATTGTAGAGCACAAATTTTGTCTTGCTTATCTTCATATCCCCAACATCTAACCTAGTGTCAGGCACATTTATAATTATATGGTCCATATTCAATAAATATTTGCTAAACGTATTCACTGAGATAACAGCTAATTGGGGCAGCAGAAGAGCTATTGGCCATGGCTCAAATCCTGTCCCCCTTCCTGCATGACCTTGGACAAGTTATTACTTTCATTTATATATTTATCTGTTTGTCCCCAAATGATTCGAGGCAAATTTCTTGGTCTCGCTGAGCCTCTGTTTGCTCATTTGTACAATGGAAGATAATAATATCCATTTCATAGAGATGTTGCAAAGATTAAATGGATGTAAAGTGGTTCAAATAACTCCCGGCACATAACAAGCTTTCAGTAAATGCTAACTGCTATTACTATTGTCCTATGTATTATTATTTAAAGAGTTAACACAGTGCGTTCAATAAAGGCTGCTCCCTTCCTGCCATTAAATAAATGAATGCAGGTGGCCTTAAGTGTAATTATGCCACAGGAAAAAAAAGCAGCCCTTAAAACAGTGGTCAGCCACCTTGGCTGCACATTAGGACCCCCTAGGGAACTTTTACAAAGACTGATGCCCAACCCCTTACCAATTAATTCAAATCTCCAGTGATGAATCCGCACATCAGCCCCTTTAAAGGGCTCCCCTGGAGATTCTAATAGGTGGCCAGGTTGAGAAGTTCTGCCTTAGGGCACCAGGTTCCTCACTCTTTAACTCTTAATTGCTGGGCTGGGTCTTTCCAAATAGTTATCCCTAATGTAGCTGTCGTCAGCAGTCAAAAGGGCTTACTTCCCTTTGTCCCCCTCCCTTGTCCTCAGGGCAAGAACTGGAGAATTTCCAGCTGACCTGAGGGGAGCAGGCGTTGGCCTCTCCTGTTACCCATCCCAGGCTGTACCCTACCTGGTTCTAAAGCCTTGGCCTGGCCCCTGCTGCTCCCTTCCCCTCAGCCTCCTCACAGCTTCATGATCTCTCAGGAACAGAAAGAAATGAAAAGAGGTCACTTTATCTGTGTCTACCCTAAGGGTACAGATGGTTTTCTTTTCCAGCCAGCATTTCTCAAAAGGGGCTCCACAGACATCTTCTCAGGGACCAACCAGTTTGGCGTGAGAAAAGCTTTGTTGGCTTTTTCGACTTGCTGATAATCTCAAATGTGACTACTGCACATCCTCTGGTCGGCCCGTCTTAAGAGACCCACTGCAGGAACTGAGTGCCCGGGTTTGTGCTTTGTAACATAAAGGCCGTGCACACGTACAGATTCCGAATAGTCTTAACAGAGGGAGCAAGGCAGAAAACTGAGTCCTGCTACGGCACCAGGCAGTAGAAGCAAAACAGACTCAAAGTGACCAGGAAGTAGCCTTAGTGTCAAGTCAGCTGTAGAAACAAAGCCAGTTTGTGTGTGGCTTTTCATAATGTTCGCAGCGGCTAATTAGCACTGAAGATACATTTAGGATACTTTTTTTCCCATTCCAAAACCCTAGGTAGAGAAAGCCCATTTAATTTTTTCATTAATGTTTATTTTTAAGAGAGAGACAGGCAGCACGAGTGGAGGCGGGGCAGAGAGAGAGGGAGACAACAGAATCTGAAGCAGGCTCCAGGCTCTGAGCTGTCAGCACAGAGCCTGACGTGGGGCTCGACCCCATGAACCGTGAGATCGTGACCTGAGCCGAAGTCAGATGCTTAACTGACTGAGCCACCCAGGTGTCCCTCCCATTTAAAGTAGATTTTAGGGCTTCTGGGTGGCTCAGTGGGTTGAGCATCTGACTCTTGATTTCGGCTCAGTTCATGATCCCAGGGTCGTGGGGTCGAGCCCCACATCAGGCTCTGAGCTGACCAGGGAGCTTGCTTAAGATGCTCTCTGTCTGCCCCTCTCCCCAGCTCATGCCCTCTCTCTCTAAAATAAAATAGACTTTAGTAAGGCTAACCATATCTTTTAGTGAACGTGAGTGATCTACAGATCATTAAAATAATGATTCACTTCATTAAAACCTCATTACCATCGGCAATTGAGAATTGCTCACTGGCTCCCTGGTGGTTATACAGTGTCTGATTGTCCAGCACTAGAAAATACAGCTTGGGTGCGACTGATACCATTTGTAACTATTCTTATGAGAAGAGAGAGTCTCTGCATTGGTAATATGCAGTGGAAATACAGAAACTAGACCCGAGGCTACATCTTTCCATTATTCAGCCAGCAATCGTGATTTATTTTTAGTAGAGCCTGACCATAAATCCCATCAAAATAATACCGTTTATTTAGATGTTGTGCCTATGCACTTTCTTTTGCTTTTAATTTATAACTTTGGAGCGGGGTGGGGGAGGTTATGGGTGTATAAGAGCTGTAAGCATGAACAGTTTTATCTGGTTTTATTTTATACCTAATTAAGAGACGACAGAAATAATTTCGGTCTTTGCGGTCTGTCCTCCGTGATCTTTTCCTTCCTGGTTTGGAAACTTGTGGTGATAGATCGAAATCATCTGGGGGCACTGTCAGGTCCTGCCCTGGTCATACAGAGGTCAGTAACAGCCGTTTGGAGTGGAGACACTCCCTGGGCCGCAAGTCTGCTTTGTCAACACAGGTAGAGCCTACTTTGTCACTTAACAGCTATGGGTCCTTGGCCAAGTCACTTCATCACTGCTGAGCCCTCCCCCCCCCATCCCCACCAGACCTCACCTTCCTGAGGTGTACCAGCCTCTGACTCCACCTTCCAGTGGCTCTGCGATCCTCTCGCAACAACTCTAGGTAGAGGATGAAGCCCAGAAGGGTTTGGGGGCAGACCCGACTGAGAATTCTGATCCGGGCACTGACCTTGAACACAAGCTCTCTGAGCTTCGGGTTCCTTAATGCAGAACAGAGAGAAGAAGGCTGTTGTCACGAGGTGTTTCTTAGACTAAACAAGATGAGAACTCTCTAGGAGGCACAGAACATGCCCCTTCCCGAGGACCGCTCAGGGAACATTCCATGCCGCCATTAGAGTTCCCACAAAATCCCCCCAGGGGGCTCTGGGCCAGCCGGGAAGGAGAATGTTTTTTAGGCTTTGGTTTTTAACCTCAGCCCATAACCTCTTTTCGTCCATATAAGGTCATCCTGAATCTTCTCTAGATTTCTGAATAGCTCACCACAGGATGCACAAGGGGAGATGGGGAACCTTGGGGAACAGAGCAAGAGGGGTCAGGCTGAGGCTGGGGAATGGTGGGGCCCAGGGCTGGCCCTGTTGCTGCACAGAGAGACAGCATCCTCCCCTCAGGAATAGGGACTTCTCCCATCACAAGGCCATTGGAGGGGAGGCCCTCCTTTCCTGTGCACTTTTTAGCTGGTTGTAACTAAGCAAACTAGATTAGCATTTTTATTTCAGTAAGGTGTAAATGACTAATCAAACGTACACACATCTGCCATGCTTGTTTACCTGTGTGAAACTAATTAGTGGACTCCAATCCCACCCAGGAAACGTGGGCGGGGAGAGCAATAGTTACTGGGTCCCTCCCCACGTAAGGTCAGCCCTGGACTGGGGAGAAGCCCCTTGCTCCTACGCTCCCAGCAAGGAGAGGCAACTCCCACTCTGGAAAGCAAGAGGCTGCCCCAGCCTTAAGCCCAGAGACCCCAGATTTTTCCAAGCCCAGGTTCCCAGTACCTGGTGGGCGTGTGGGAGGGGGCTTCCCATTCAGCCAGGATTCACAGAACCCCCAGAATGTGAGCCCTCCTCCCTGGCAGAGAGTTCCTGTCACCTGGACCCCTGAGGGGACCCAGTGGGTCTGGAATATCAAACCCCACTTTCTGTTCTCCTCACCTCCTCCTAGCTGCTCCAAGAAATCCTGCATAAAAGATCAGCTCTTCTCAGTTCTGTCTGATATTATATTAGTTCACTGTTGTATCACAGTAGCACAGAGTGGGAGGCTTCGACAGCAGAAATGTACTGTCTCACAGTCTGGAGGCCAGAAGTCCAAGGTCAAGGTTTCAGCAGGCCTGGTTTCTTCTGAGGCTGCTCTCCTTCGCTGGCAGATGGCTGCCTCCTCACTCTGTATTCACTTTGGGGTTCAGTTGTTCCTCTGTGCATGCACAGGTCTATTCCAAATCCTCTCATAACAACACCGGTCATAATGAATTAGGACCCACCCTAAAGACCTCATTTTAACTAAATTACCTCTTTAAAGACATTCTTTCCAAGTACGGTTGGAGATAATGAGGTACAGGAGGTTAGGACTTCAACATATGAGTTGGGGGCTGGAGGGGCAGGGACACAACTCAGCCTATAACAGCCTATATTACTTTTTAAAAAGATTTGTTAGTGTTTATTTTTGAGAGAGAGACAGAGTATGAGCAGGGGAGGGGCAGAGATGGAGAGAGAGAGAGAGAGAGAGAGAGAGAGAGAGAGAGAGAGAGAGAGAGAGAGAGAGAAAGAGAGAGACAGAATCCGAAGCAGGCTCCAGGCTCTAAGCTGTCAGCACAGAGCCTGATGCAGGGCTAGAACTCACTAACCGTGAGATCATGACCTGAGCCAAAGTCAGACGCTGAACTGAGTGAGCCACCCAGGTGCCCCATGATGGTTACTTTTACGCATCAACTTGACTAGGCTATGGCGTCCAGCTGTTCGGCCATACATCCGTGTAGATGTTGCTGTGAAGGTATTAGATGCGATTAACATTTATTATTTTTTTTAATGTTTATTTTTGAGAGACGGTGTGAGCGGGGGAGGGGCAGAGAGAGAGTGAGACACAGAATTTGAAGCAGGCTCCAGGCTCTGAGCTGTCAGCACACAGCCCAACATAGAGCTCAAACCCATGAACTGTGAGATCATGACCTGAGCTGAAGTCGGATACTTAACCGGCTGAGCCACCCAGGCACGCCTAGGTGAGATTAACATTTAAATCGGTAGATTTTGAGTAAGATGCATTAACCTTCATAGTGTGGGCCTCATCCAACCAGTTGAAGACCTTAAGTCCAGACTGAGGTCCCCCAAAGAAAAGGAATTCTGCCTCCAGAGTGCAACACAAAAATTCCCCGAGTTTCCAGCCTTGGACTCAAGACTGCAACATCAACTCTTGCCTCAACTTCCAGCCTTCCAGCTTGCCCTGCAAATGTCAGACTTTTCAGCCACCACAATGTCATGAGCCAGTTCCTTACAACAAATCTGTCTCTCTTGCCCTATTCAACAGGAAAGATATATGTCTCATCTTAAATTCTCAGAAGAATCCTAACTAATACAGATATTCATTTCCAATACTCCTGTATTGCAATAATTATGATTACATTAGCATGGGATTATATCCACAGTAAGTTTTCTTTTATAAGAAGTCCAGTAGCAAGTGACAGCAGTTCCCTCGCTCAGGGAGGGAACGTGTCACCATTGAGATCCCACTCTGTCTCCTACCTCTGCTTTCCTGCACACTGGATGCATTCTCTGGCAGGTTCTCTCTGCATATCATGGTGGCAAGATGGTGGGCCAAAGCCCCAGCGTCAAACTGGGAGATCCTACCCTCTCAGCAACTAATGGAAAGACCAATTCTTTAGTACCCAAGAGCTCTAACACAAGTCCCCAAATTGTATCTCATTAGATAAACGTAGGTCACACGCCCATTCCTAAAATAATCATGGCCAGTATTCTCTTTTTCCAGCAATTGGTTTAAATGTGAGCACATGATCTAGTTCTGGAAAGGCCATTGAGGATTCTCTCCCTCCATGATAACAGAGGGGCTTGTGAGAAAAAAAAAAAAAAGCTTTTGACCCCTTCTCTGACATCTTGCTTTAGAAGGCTCTCAGGTGAGCCTGGGACACCAGAAGGTATAATGGGAGACTAGCCTAGGACACGAGCCCTTACACTGAGGACAGCAGCGGAAAGACAGAGACAGTGTCTTTGATGATCTTGTTGGGCCTCTGAGCAATCTTGAGACTACCTACTTCTAGAAATCTTGCTAATGAAATTTAAAATGTCCTGTGGGTCCAAGCCACTGGTACCTGTCGCTAAAACCAATCCTAAGTGAAAAAGACATTTTCCCAAACTCAGTTTTCTCACCTATAAAATAGGAGCAAACATTAGCACCTTCTGCGGTTAGCATCAGCATTAAATGAAATAATGCCTAGTAGTGTCTGACACACAGAAAACAGTCAAGGAACTTTGGTCTCATTTCCTATGGCCAGTCCCTCTGGCTCTTTTAAATTCTAAGTATTCCTCAACGGATTAATTGATTGCTTTGTCAGACCTTCCTCATCTCAGATATTGT
The DNA here is from genome assembly GCF_028018385.1 of Neofelis nebulosa. Taxonomy (NCBI): domain Eukaryota; kingdom Metazoa; phylum Chordata; class Mammalia; order Carnivora; family Felidae; genus Neofelis; species Neofelis nebulosa. The sequence goes on from NC_080788.1 coordinate 12,071,284, forward strand.
ATTGCTAAGCTTCTCCTTTCCAGAGTAGTTGGTTCCCTACTTGTCTGGGCCAAGGCCTTTCTCCATCTGGTCTCAAAGATCTGAGCCTAGGAGTACTGATGCATAGGGGCACTTGTACCCCAATGTTTATAGCAGCACTCTCAACAATAGCCAAATTATGGAAAGAGCCTAAATGTCCATCAACTGATGAATGGATAAAGAAATTGTGGTTTATATACACAATGGAATACTACGTGGCAATGAGAAAAAATGAAATATGGCCTTTTGTAGCAACGTGGATGGAACTGGAGAGTGTGATGCTAAGTGAAATAAGCCATACAGAGAAAGACAGATACCATATGGTTTCACTCTTATGTGGATCCTGAGAAACGTAACAGAAACCCATGGGGGAGGGGAAGGGAAAAAAAAAAAAAAGAGGTTAGAGTGGGAGAGAGCCAAAGCATAAGAGACTGTCAAAAACTGAGAACAAACTGAGGGTTGATGGGGGGTGGGAGGGAGGGCAGGGTGGGTGATGGGTATTGAGGAGGGCACCTTTTGGGATGAGCACTGGGTGTTGTATGGAAACCAATTTGACAGTAAATTTCATATATTAAAAAATAAAAAATATATATATTAATAAAAAAATAAAATAAAATAAATGTATATGAAATGAAAAAAAAAAAATCTGAGCCTGTAACTAGAGAACTAGTTGAGCCAGAACTAGAGAACTGGGAGCCCTCTGGTTCCCCAGTTAAGTTGTACTATCATCACGGATTAGTGCAAAACCCTTTCTTGTTTTGTTTTTTCCTTTTTGATCCCTTTTCCTACTTAAACACACTTGCACACACACCTCTGCCGCTCTTAACCACTCTAATGTTTTTTTTACATATGTGAATTCTTTTTGAGAGAGAGAGAGAGAGAGAGAGAGAGAGAGAAAGCATACAAGCATGGCAGAGAGAGAAAGGGATATAGAGAATCCCAAGCAGGCTCCACACTGTCAGCATAGAGCCTGACCTGGGGCTCGAACTCACAAACCATGAGATCATGACCTGAGCCAAAATCAAGAGTCAGATGCTTAACCGAATGAGTCACCCAGGCACCACCCCCCCCCCACCACCTACCATTGATTTCTTTTAAGTGATCTCATATCCAGCAAAATCTTGCTGAGTCTACTTATTACTTCTACTGGTTGATCCTGTTGGATTATTTAAGTAGATATTTAGATCATATGTGAACAGTTTTATTTCTTCCTTTCCAATCCTTTCTTCTCTTATTTCCTTTTCACCCTGATGGGTAGCTCCTCTGTGTCAAACAACAGCAGCATAGGAGTATCTTACAATAATGTCTCTGGCCACTTTAGCGGTGAAATCTTGGGCAAATTTCCTCTCTTTTCCTGACCCCCCGTTTCCCCAGCCAATAAACCGTCCCCATGGACTTGTGAGGATCACGATAATAAACCCAAAGTTCCTGGCACCCAGTCGGTGCTAAAAGCATAGAATGTAGCTTTACTAATGCCCCTAATAAACATATGAATTGTCCATTTCTTTGTATGCTGTGTATCCCACTGTTACAGGGAGTTGTACCATTTAAAATATATAGGATATCTAGGGGCACCTGGGTGGCTCAGTCGGCTAAGCATCCGACTTTGGCTCAGGTCATGATCTCACAGTTGATGAGTTTGAGCCCCGCATCGGGCTCTATGCTGATAGCTGAGAGCCTGGAGGTCCCTCCCCCACGCATCTCTCTCTCTCTCTCTCTCTCTCTCTCTCTCTCTCTCTCTCTCTCTCTCTCTCTCTCTCTCTCTCTCTCTCTCTCTCTCTCTCAAAAATAAATAAACATTAAAAAAATTTTAATACATAGGATATCTAAAGTAGAGAGATGGTAATTGTTATTTGAATCTACAATGGAGGGCTCAGTCGGTTAAATATCCGACTCTTGATTTCAGCTGAGATCATGATCTCGGGGTTCATGGGTTCCCGCCCCATGTCAGGCTCTGCATTGACAGTCTGGAGCCTGCTTGGGATTTTCTCTCTCCTTCTCTCTCTCTGCCCCTCCCTTGCTCACTCCCTCTCTCTTTCTCTCAAAATAAATAAACTTTTAAAAACTTGCTTTTTTAATAAAATGAATTATTTTTAGGACTGGTGGAAAGGATTTCAGCCCCCTACCAACTGCAAAGTTGTCCACTGGAAGTATTAACCAAGTATAACCACAGCAAGTTAGCAGTATCAGCACCAGATGCATAGATCACCCCAACTTTTCACTCTGATTTCATAAAGTTAATGTGTCGGCAAACTTGTTATCAACATGTTCTAAAACAAGCTCTCATGATGAGCATGATGGTGGTACAGACTCTGGAATAAACTGAATTTCATACGTTCTAAACAGACGGGCGATGATTAAAACAGGAAAAAAAAATAACAGCGTGTCAATTTTTTTATTCAACCCAAATATTCTGGAGGAAAACACGATCACCTATTACTTATCACACCTCAGGTTTTATTTCCATATAGTAGGTCAGGGCTTAAAATACGATAGATAATGTAAAGGCATAAATAAATTCTAAGTTTTATCCAATCTTTAAAAAAGGTACAAGCCATCAGGCAACTTTCTTTATTAAGTCAGATTTTTTAATTAAGTTAAGAAAAACTAGCAGCTCCACTAAGTGTTGATACGGGCTTGTGCTGGTTGGCTGGTCTTTCCCCCTTCAGACGCGTACTGAAATGCTGATAAGTGGATTGCTAACAGTAATTATAAATATTCTGGGGAACGTGATTTCCAAGCTCTGATTTTCAGGAAATTGCCGAGTCTTTGCTCTATTTGGGTGAAAGCATGTTTGTATAACAACCTAGCAATAAAAACCATCTCTGAAAACTATTCTGTTCTTTGATGTGACTGCAGGGAATTTCTCACGGCTGATGACAAGGATTTTAAACAACATTTGCACCACTTGGACAGCTTTTCTATTCTGCTTGGAACTGGGTGGTTTTGCAATCCCCCTTAGTGACATCATGGTGAACTGAACAGCAAGAAATACAATTCCCTCCCAGTGTGCTCATACCTCACCATGGCTGACGGGTGGTTACCGCCGTGGAAATGGAGTTTGATTTCCCTACACTGACTGTCCTGATTCTCTGATCTCAGCACTTTTCCCCTGTGATCCTAAGCTGGAAAATTGTTTTGTATATGAGCTACCACAGTGCATTTCAAGTGGAACTGTAGAATTTACATTTTAGAAATTGCCTGTCCTATCAACTATCTGTATCCCTACCCCATACACCATCTCCACAAAACATGTCACGGATGAGGCATATGAAGACTTGGTAGGTATTTCAAAGTTTGTATTCAGTACCTACTGTATGCCTACCTCACTGAAAGGGGACGTAGCATCATTGTATCATTAATTCTCCTGTGAGATACTAGAAAACATATACTGGTCTCTGCCCCTGGTTCCTGGCACAGGGTCTTAAAACCCTTATAATTCCCTGGGTGATAAGAGGAGCGTCTTTTGTTCTAACCAGGTTAACTTTGGGTGAACTCCTGGATGGCACCTGGGTGGAGGCTGGTCACTGGAAAGACCCAGCCATGATTAGAAGAGCTTGCAATTTTCATTCTCTTGAGAAGGCGGAGGGAGGGAAAATGAGAGTCAAATGATACCCATGTGATGAAGCCACTGTCAAACCCCAAAAGCACAAGGTTCAGAGAGCTTCCAGACTGGCGAACGCATCCACATAGGTGGGCGGTGCACCCCAAATCCACCGGGACAGAGTTGCTGTGCCCTGGACCCTCCCAGACCTTACCCTTTGTGTCTCTTCATCTGGCTGTTCGTCTGTTTCCTTTATCGTGTCCTTTAATAAACTGGTACCCATTAGTGTTTCCCTGAGTTCTATGAGCCACTCTCACAAACAATCAAATCCAAGGAGGGAAGAGGCCTCTGGCTGGTAGCTAAGTCAGGCAGAAGTTGTGGGTAACCTGGGAAATACCACTTTCTTATTTATTTTTTATTTGAGAGACAGTGTGCGTGACAGTGCGAGCAAGGGAGAAGGGCAGAGGGAGAGGGAAAGAGAGAATCTTAAGCAGACTCCACACTGAGTGCAGAGCCCAATTTGGGGCTGAATCTCACAACTGTGAGATCATGACCTGAGCTAAAACCAAGAGTCAGACGCTAAACCAGTTGAGCCAGCCGGGCACCCCAGCACTTACTACTTCCTCTTGGCATCTGAAGTGGGGGGCAGTCTTGTAGGACTGAGCCCTTGACCTGTGGGATCTGTCTCTAGATGCACAGAGTCAGGATTGAGTTGCATCGTAGACACCCCACTGGGGTCACAGAGACTTGCTTGGTGGAGGGAACCCCATACATCTGGTGTCAGAAATGCTGTGAGTGCGGTCGTGTGTGAGAGTGCAGGAGAAACACATGGAGGACAGGGTTTCCCCACGACATCTCCTAGGGGCCCTGAAGATGGCTAACAGCAATAACAATGCCAAACTCACCGATAATGGCTACTGAGAAAGCACATCACAGTAGCTGAGAGTATAGTCTGGAGTCAGAAACCCTGCCTCGAACCTCAGCTCTGGGGCTCCTGGGTGGCTCCGTGAGTTTAGCATCTGACTCTTGATTTTGGCTCAGGTCAGGATCTCACAGTCTGTGGGTTCGAGCCCCACATCAGGATCTGTGCTGCCAGTGCAGCCTGCTCGGGATTACCAATCTCTCTCAAATAAATTTTTTACAAAATCCCAGCTCTGCCACTTTAGCGTGTCACCCTCGTTCCTCAGCCTCTCTGTGCTTTGGTCTCTTTGTCTGTAAAACAGGAATAACAACACTACCACAAAAGCCTCATGGAAATTAAGTGAGATGATGTAGGTGACACTCTCTGTGGGTTACAAATTGTCTTCGTCTGGGAACAACCCATAAGGTTGTACTTTCCTCATGCAAAGAAACACCCAGAGGGGGGCGCCCTCTGGCACTGGCTCGGCAGCTTGAGGGTGCTGGGACTGAGGTCCTGAGGGGCCACTGCTGCTGTCCAGCAGTCATGGTCAGATTCCCGGCAGGGAGTAGGAAGGTGGGCGAAGGCAGGACAAAAGGACGTGGCCTCAATCTAGTCACACACCCTCCGTGCAACTTTCCAGAATCTTCTCAGTGTCTGGGCTCCTCACCTCCCACACAGGTCTGGCCCATCCCCTCACTAACATGGTTCTTTCTCAGCTTACTCATGACTCCGCAAGGCTACATTTAGCAGACATTTTTCATTCCTCATCTTTCCTGACCTCTCTCTCTCTCCCAGTGGAGTGAGATTCCCTCCTTGAAATATGTTCTTCCTGTGGCGTCCATGACACCCTGCTCTCTGCTTCTCTTCCAGTATCTCTGGTGGCTCCTTCTGTCCCCTGAGCATATTCCTTCTCCTCAACCCAACCCCAAAGTGCAGGTGTCCTCAGGCTGGGCTCAGACCCTCTGCTGACTCACCCGATCTCTCTCATCAGGCGGCCTCAACCATGCCCGCAGCTTAATTTCCACCTGCACCCTCCTGATGCCCAACTTCCCCTCTGCAGCCCAGACCTCTCCTCTGACTCCAGACCTGAGCATCGAGTCACCACCCAAATTTTCATGGCTTGTTCCAAAGGCTTCTTGCACTCAAAATATCCCAGAGAGCGCCCACGGTCTCCTAGGCCCTAAGCACTCCCCTCCATGCCACCAGACTTCAAGCCTGGCCCTCTCCACACGGTGTCTTGCCCAGGGAATGGCCCGTCCACTATCCAGTCTGGTAAACTGAATACCTGGGTATCATCCTTGACTGCTCCCTCACTCTTTCTTTCCATTTTCAAACCAGCAAAAGGCCCCAGAGCCTTAATCTCCTAAAAATCCCCCACATTCACCAACTTGTCTCTAGCCTGCCCCAAGCCACCCTCATCTCTCACTGGGATATGGCAATAGCCTCCTCACTGACCAGCCTGTGTCTGTCTGTCTTGTTCCAGACATGGTGTCTTATTCTCTACATGGTGGTGTGAACCTAAAGGAAACTTCATTTAAATGAAGTCAGCAGCACATCCAATAAAGTATCCAAAATATATAAAGGGTTTATAAAGCTCAACACCAAAAAAATCAAATAACCCAATTAAAAAATGGGCAGAAGACATGAACAGACATTTTTCCAAAGAAGACATCCAGATACATGAAAAGATACTCAACATCACTCATCATCAAGAAAAGGCGAGTCAAAACCATACCACCTCATACCTGTCAGAATGGCTAAAATCAAAAACACAAGAAACAACAAGTGTTGGCAAAGATGTGGAGAAAAAAGAACACTCTTGCACTGTTGGTGGGAACGCAAACTGGTGCAGCCATGCAGCCACTGTGGAAAAGAGTATGTGAGTTCCTCAAAAAATTAAAAATAGAAATACCATATGATCCAGTAATCACAGTAGGGGGTATTTACCCAAAGAATACAAAAACACTAACTCAAAAGGAAACACGCACCCCAATGTTTATTGCAGCATTATCTGCAATGGCCAAATTATGGAAGCAGCCCAAGTGTTCATCCACAGATGAATGGATAAAGGCGATGTGGTATTTTCGTAATGGAATATTATTCAGTCATTAAAAAGGTATGGAATCTTGTCATTTGAAACAACATGAATGAAACTAGTGAGCACAATGCTAAGCAAAATAAGTCAGAGAATTACAAATACCAGGGGCCCTGGGTAGCTCAGTTGGTTAAGCGCCCAACTTTGATTCAGGTCATCATCTTGAGGTTTGTGAGTTTGAGCCCCACATCAGGCTCTCTGCTGTCAATGCAGAGCCCACTTCAGATCCTCTGTCCCCCTCTCTCTCTGCCCCTCCCCTGCTCATTCTCTCTCTTCCAACATAAATAAATAAATAGGTAGATAAATTAAAAAAAAAATACAAATACCATATGATTTCACTCATACGTGGAATTTAAGAAACCATACAAACAAGGGGAAAAAAAGAGACAAACCAAAAAAACAGACTCTTAACTACAGAAAACACACTGATGGTTACCAGAGGGGGAGTGGGCGGGGGGATGGGGGAAATAGGTGGAGGGGATTAAGATTACACTTACTGTGTTGAACCCTGAGTAATGTATAGAATTGTTGAATCATTACATTATACACCTGAAAATAATATAACACTGTATGTTATCTGTACTGGAATTTAAATATTTTAAATAATAATAGAAAATAATTTTTAAAAATAAATAAAATGGAGTCAGGAGGCCAGAAGGGGGAGCTCTCATGCCCCCACCACTCAACTGCAGACCCAGCAAGAAGGAAATCAAATTCACTCTCCAGCAGGAGGAAGAATTTCTTCTTGCTTAGCAACAAATTCAGCCAATGAGAAATAGTCACAACCCTGAAATCTTGTTTTCCTTCAATGGACCTTTATTCAAAATAGCCCATCCAAATTCCTCCTTTTCTCTATAAAGTAACCTTCCTTTCCTTTGATCTCCAGACTTACCTACGGCTTTTGCTATAGCTTCCTTGTCCTGAGCTACATTGCTCTGCTAAACTCACTTGTGGGTAAAATAACCGGCTGTTTTACTTGTAAGGTAGTCAGTAGCTGTGGAGATCTTTTCAATATACAAATCTGATCATATATCACCATCACCAACCCAGAACACCCTGTATGCTGCATTAAAATCGTATAGGAGGCACCTGAGTGGCTCAGTTGGTTGAGCATCAGAATCTTGATTTCAGGCCAGGTCATGATCTCACAGGTTCATGGGTTCGAGCCCCACATCAGACTCCGAGCTGATGGTGCGGCACCTGCTTGGGATTTTCTCTCCTCCCTCTCTGCTCCTCCCTCTGCTCACATTTTCTCTCTCAAAATAAATAAACATTAAAAAGTAAAAATTAAAAAAAAAAACAACCCTTTCAGTAGCTTCTTATTTCTCTTGGGACAGAGGCCAGAATCTGTAATATAACCTACAAAGTTGAATGCTGGGTTCCTACCTAGCACTGGGTCCTCATCTAGCACTACGGGCTCAGCATTCCATGCTGTAGTCATAATGGCCTTCTTTCTAGTCACCAAGACCTTGTTGTTCTCTCTGTCCTCGGAATGGAGTTGGTACAGAGGAGACCAAGTTGTTGAGAGCCTGTGGTGCAGAATGCATCATCCATATGGATGATGCCAGGATTGCCAGGATTATGGCAAGAAGTGGAATGGAGAAGACTTGGGGTCACCTACCAAAGCCCTTACTGGATGTGTAGAAGAAACCCCAAAATGTAGACAATGAACAAAGTCATAGAGCTGTGAGGTATTCCAGTGGCACGAGCTTTAGAGTACTGAGAGTTCTTCACTCATGAAGAAAGGGTGGGAGAGCAGCCATGAGGAGCCAGGAGAATGCGGATCCACCATCTCCTGCCCTGTCCTTCCTCCAGAACTCACGAAACCAGGACCACAGGAAAATGAGAAGCCTCCACTCAAGAGACACACAGGTGAACATGGTCTCTAAGCTGTTCCATTCTGCCTTAGGCCTCATCTCCCCTTTCTGCACCCTCCCTCTTTCCTATTTCCCCACTTTCCTTCTCAATCCCAGTTGCTTGGCAATCTCTCCAATTAAATGGGCATAATAACATTGGCCTTAAAAAAAAAAATTCTCATACGGGTCCATGAGGGGACATGTTCAAAGATGTTCATTGTTTTGTGGTAGCAGGAAGGGGACAGCCATCCAAGATTGGAGAAGTAGATTTGTGCCATGTAGAGAATGCACACTGTGGAATATGGCACAGCACTTAGAAAAAGCAGACTGGATGTGCACAGCAATATGGATGAAGTGTAGAAACATAGCTCGTAGCACCCAGGCTCTGGACTCTGAATACCATCTCCCACTAAGCAGAACCAGGGCTCCTTAAAGAAATGGCTGACTCCAGTCTGGGGCAATAAATGTATTATGATCCAGGAAAATATTATCATACCAGGAAGCAAGGAAGCTATCTATCAAAGACTAATGAGATAGTGTCCAAAATAACCAAAAACCAAAATAAAACCTTACAAAGGCTCCCATTTGCCAAAGATGGGGCAATTTAAACATATCAGTATAAATAACTGCAAACACCTGAAATAATCAAATGTGTTTATTTCTTTATTTGAGAAAGAGAGAGAGAGAAATAAAGAGAGCACGCACAAGTGGGAGAGAGGGCCAGAGAGAGACAGAGAGAGAGAATCGTAAGCAGGCCCCACGCTCAGTGCAGAGCATGATGCGAGGCTCTATCCCATAACCCTGGGATTACAACCTGAGTCGAAATCAAGAGTCGGACATTGAACCAACTGAGCTACCCAGGTGCCCCTCAAATATGTTTAGATATACGAGTTTATAATCTTATTTTTAAAGCTTTATTGGGGCAGCTGGGTGGCTCAGTTGGTTGAGCAACTGACTTTGGCTCAGGTCACAATCTCACAGTTCATGGGTTCGAGCCCCACATCGGACTCTGTGCTGACAGCTCGAAGCCTGAAGCCTGCTTTGGATTCTGTGTCTCCCTCTCTCTCTGCCCCTCCCCTGCTTGTGCTCTCTCTCTCTCTCTCTCTCAAAAATAAATAAATATTAAAAAGCTTTTTTTTTCAACTTTATTGATTTATCTTTAGGGGAACTGGCTCATTATTTTGAAAATTTATAATAAAAAGAAAGAATCAAGCACTGTCTTGCTTTTCCTATACAAACTGTATCTCAAGGTAACTAAGTTTCTCTTTATAGAAATAGTCCAGCTAATAAATAAAGAAGGAATGATAGAATTAGATTACCATTATTTTGAAACCCCTAATGAAATCATGGACCTAGGCATTGATCATCAACTCCACTAACATCACAGAGACAACCAGACACTAGGTGCCTCTTGATAGAAGTCCATAACTTCCCCTATGAAGTATTTCTTGAGATATAGATATGTGTGTGTGTATATATATATATATATATATATATATATATATATCCTGAATCTGATCAAGCTTCTAAATCTCACTACCAATTTACAGGAAATACAGAGGGCAGAGGAACATAGGAAACAACACTACAGGGATACAGTTGGCAGAATCCAGACTTTGGAAAATTTCATGAAGATAAATATTCTGATCTTCAACAAACAACTATTTAGGAACAGAGGGGAGAACCATAGGTTAAAAGAGACAAGAGACCCATCAACCAATCACAACGTATAAACCTTTTTTGAATTCTGATTCAAACAAGTTTTAAAAATTATGAGACATTTGGGAAAATTTGAACAATGACTGAAGAGTTGATTATTTCTAATTTTTAGGTATGATAATATGATATATATAATATATTGATTATGTAATTTAATGATTATAATTTAGAGGTACATACAATATATTTATCAGTGGAAGAGTATGTAGTATGGTACTCGAACTTACTTCAGAGTAATCTGTGAACAGTGGGAATGGGTGGTAATTACAGATGAAACAATAGTAGCTACAAGTTGAACTTGACTCTGTACAAATTGCACACTTCACTTTGTGTGATGGGCACAATGAAGTTCATCACACTTCAATTTTTGAAACTGTTTGAAATTTTTGCATAATAAAAAGTTTTTTAAACAGTGGTACGAAAAAGAATGAAACAGGATACATACTGCATGATTAATGTAAAATTAAAATATAAACACGAAGAGGCAGCTGGGTGGCTCAGTTGGTCAAATGCCTGACTCTTGATTTCAACTCAGATTATGATCTCACAAATGAAGCCCCACACCAGACACTGCACTGACAGCATGGAGACTGCTTGGGATTCTCTCTCTCTCCCTCTCTTTCTCTGCCCCTCATGCCATACATACATACATACATACATACATACATACATACACACCAAAAAAAATAATACAAATAAAATGATGTATGTCAAGCATATTAGAATGGTTGCCATTAGGAAGATTGGGGAATGGACATAGAGGGTAAAATTAAAGGGTATAAAAATAACTGAAACAATAAAGACAATTACACTGACCAACAGGGAGGTGTTGTTAACTCAACCCTTTGCCTCTGAGGTCAAAGAAAGTTCCATCACATATTTGTGAGGATTCAATGAGGTACATGGGTATTATTGCTGGCACAGGGCCTAGCACATCAGAAATCATAATAAATATTAATTTCCCTTCATTCCCTCTACCTCCCACCATTTCCTTGCCCTGCCAAGGAATAAAAATGATCAGATAAGTTAATTCACTTTAAGATACTAAGCTCTGTTAACAACTTCATGTCTCCTCAGGAGAGGCTTTCCAAGGTGGCCAATACTTAAGAAATTAATCTTCACTAAGTGAAATTCCTGCACACCACCAAAATTTCCATTCCCTTTGTGCCATACTCTAAAACAAGAAGGCCAATAGTGTTCAATGCAAGGATGATTCCAGGAGGGCACAGATATGCCCATAGGCCCATAACTCTTCAGAGTGGTGTTCTGGGTCCCCCATCTTCTAAATCGAACATATCAACACTAAAAAGCACACCACCTACTAGCTCATCCCAGGAATCAGAGAACTCCAGGTTGCAGCTTGATCTCAGATGAGCATCAAAGTGAAATATTTATGTGCTGAGCTTTGCTCTTCATCTAGCTGGAAAGATTTCTATTTCATGCCCCACCCCAATCACCACCAGAAACCAACCTCTACCATTTCTCCTTCCCAGCCTCTATGGCCATGACTGCCATGTTCCTTCCAAGCAATATATAAACTTTTAATTCAAAATCATGTTCTGGGTGACTGGCTCACTGGGAATCATCCAGAGGTTGCCAATGACTCAGCCAATAAATTTGAGGCCCAGCAATTGACTTGGGAGTCAGTGGCGCCTGACAACTGCTCAGCAGCTGAAGGTGAAAAGAAGCAGAATTCTACATTGGTTTATAATAGATAAATGTGCCCGGTCCATCTCATAGGAGCTATTGGAGTGAAAAGCAATCAATTAGCAGTGTTCCTGGCTGCAGGTTGGCTCCAACAGGTCAAAATTAAGGTCAACTGTAATCAGAGGGAAGGACATGTTGCCTTCTGAATAAAACCTAGCCAATCAGTGTACATGTATTTATCTAGCATATTCCATAGAAAACAGTAAGAGTCACTCACTCTAAGAGACCTCTGCTTTCAAAACTATAATAGGGGTACCCGGGTGGCTCAGTCAGTTGAGCATCTGACTCTTGACTTTGGCTCAGGTCATGATCCCAGGGTTATGGGATCAAGCCCCATATCAGGCTCCACACTGAGTGTGGAGACTGCTTAAGGTTCTCTCTCTCTCCCTCTGCCCATCCACCCCACTCATGCATGCTCTCTCTCTCTCTCAAAAAAAAAAAAACCTGTAATAATCTTGTGAGAGATATAATATAGAAAATTATACAGAACGTGAGATAGTACAACCAAGTAACCATATAACTACTCAGCATCCAACTCTGTCTGGATTACCCTTCCCACCTTTATTGATAAGCCTGAATTCTGCAAATACCCGAATGCCATTATCTACACAGAATCCTCCCCTGGTGACTTACCTTGGCACTCACTTTTCTGGCACCAGCCCTCTGCAGTAGCAGCCTGGGAACCCCAGACTCACTGGGCCTCCTGCCCTCTGGAGCTCCAGGGCAGGAGCTAGCCCTACCCTCACTCAGCCAACTCCTCATATATTAGAAAGGAAAATGAGAGAGGAGTTAAGGTGTCTTCTGCAGGTGTCTCCACATTGGGGTGGGAAATGGATGAATTACATTCGACAGCTCCTTGCTTCTTGAATCCAGTGCTATGTTGAGCAGGTGCCCCTGTGCACATTATCCAGAGCACATAACTGACAGAATCATCCAGGAACATGGGCAAGAAGCTTTGCCTTCTACCACTGGACACAGACTACATCCCAAGTCATTAATCCCCCCATAGACAGGTTAGGATTAGACTGTCTTGTATCTGGACCACTGAGCCACATTTGTATTGTTGGGAACAATGTTGGAATCGTGCAGCTCAGAGGTCTAATACCTGTCACAAACTGTTCCTGGACTCATTCTTCTCTCCCCTCGTTCCAAGCCTTCTGGGCAAGCAAATGAGGGCTTTCAGCCATAAGTGATTGAGTTACCTAACCAAACTGACGAGAAAAGGGTGGAAGCAAACAAAATAAAAGCTAAGATTTGAATTTAGCCAAAGGAATTGTACAGCAGGGAATGGCTTTTCAATCTGAGAAAGCTGAAGGTAGATGTTAAGAAAATTAACTTGGACATTTTTTATGCATCAAGGGCTCACTGTTCACTAAAAGAGGCTTGGAATCTTGGTCAGGACACTGTCTTTAGGAGACAGTGAATGCTGAGAGAATTTGGGACAGTTGGCATGGATACATGACACAGACCATGAATCTGGCCATCTCCATACTCAGCTATCTTGTCTTTGAACGCCATGATGAAGCACAGCTCAAGGACAAAGATTTCATACTTAAATTTTGTTAATGTTTATTTATTTTTGAGACAGAGACAGAGCACGAGCAGGGGAGGAGCAGAGAGAGAGGGAGACACAGAATCCGAAACAGGCTCCAGGCCCCCAGCTGTCAGCACAGAGCCCGACGCGGGGCTCGAACCCACGAACTGTGAGATCATGACCTGAGCCGAAGTCGGACGCTTGACCGACTGAGCTTTCCAGGAGCTCCAGGAAAAGTCCATTACTTAGGATAACCACTGTACCAGTTAGGATAACTCAACACTCCCATCCCCGCCTTCCCCCAACCCTCTCCTCAGTCCAAACATGACCATGGCCTTCTCCTGGCCAACTCCAGCATCATCATCTTGAGGGCTCAGCATAGCCGAAGGAAGTGAAGCCAGCCAGAGGGTCAACAGGGGAAAGAAAATACAACTGAGAGCAGAAGACGTTGATACCACGGGCCACGTGTGCATATGTGGCCAGCAACACCACTACTGTCATTTCGGTAAGAGACCTGGGTTGGTTTGGGGTCTGTAGAGCATCTGTGTATTTTATATACTTATATGTACATATTTATGTATGTGTTTTAATATATTTCATGTCTATAGAAATACTTAATGTTATTTATGTGAATCTGGGCTTATTACGTCAGGTTGGACAAAGAGGAATCAAGGTTTTAGGGGGAGCCCTGGAGTTTCAAGCAGGGGAGTTCAATGCTGAAGGGAGGAAAAGTTACCAGAAGGACTGAACAGGGTTGAGAGTGCTGGGAAGTCATGCCCTTTCTCTGGCCTGCAGGTGTCTGTCTCTGTCTCTCCCCTGCCTGCTCCTGTCTCCACACCCCAGCCCCAATTCACTAGAGCTCCCAAGTCACTCTGTCTCTTCCTCTACTGTTTTTTCCTTCACACGCAGAAGCAATCTATCATCATTCCTCCATTGTTATTGACTTCATTGTCACTGATTTTTTAGGTTGCCAGTTGAGTGTTTTTTTTTTTTATGTAAAACAAATGTTTGTAAATCATCACATTTTCCCATTGACTTCCATTGCTATTTCAGAAGTATGATCCCACAGAGGAAAAAACCTTGGCATACATAGTAAAAACCACAGATGGAAGCTACTATAGCCTTCAAAGAACATTCTGCCTTTGACTGAGTATGATTTATGAGTATGTGATTCTCCCCCTGGACATCTGCAAGAAAAGTTAGACAAACAGGCAATCAATTAGAGTATTCCATGTTAAAAGTCTATTTATTATTTATTAACCACCTTTCTTGATTGATTGGCTTCCGTTTTACTGGTTTTTCTCAATGACCCAGTGTAAATTGACTACTTAATCATTCACACTTGTAATCATTGGTCCAGACATTCAATGGAAACTGCCTGTAAGCTCGCTGGGCAACACCTGTGAGGAACAGTTCCTCAATAACCTCCCTTCTTCTTCGTGGTCACTGTGTCCTGATCTGTCCTACACTCCTCTGCTCCTTCCCGACTCCCCTGGTCATGAGACACCGTCTCAGGACTGACCTTGGCCTCCTTCTCAGCTGTAAGTCCCATTTACTTCCTTAATTATATCTACTTCTGTCCACTTCCTGCCCCCAAGTTTCTGCTGGGCATAGCCTCTTCTTCCACCTGTTTGCTCTGAGGTCCA
This sequence comes from Neofelis nebulosa, assembly GCF_028018385.1. Lineage (NCBI taxonomy): Eukaryota > Metazoa > Chordata > Mammalia > Carnivora > Felidae > Neofelis > Neofelis nebulosa. Next base: position 12,086,304 of record NC_080788.1, read on the forward strand.
TGCATTTATTTGTCAAATGCTCAGAGCAGAATATTAAAAAGTTACTCTTTTTTTGAAACTGTATGTTAGCATAGTGCCAGTAGCTAGTGGTATATGACTTTCAGTTCTAGTCTCTCTTTTTATTTTTTATTTATTTTTTTACGTTTATTTATTTTTGAGAGAGACAGAACACGAACAGGGGAGGGGCAGAGAGAGAGAGAATGACACAGAATACAAAGCAGGCCCTAGGCTCTGAACTGTCAGCATAGAGCCCGACATGGGGCTCCAACTCACAAACCATATGATCATGACCTAAGCCAAAGTTGGATTCTTAACTGACTGAGCCACCCAGGTGCCTTTGGTTGTAGCCTTTCTAAGCAGGAATACACAGTCTTCCAGTTGGGGGTTTGGGGTTGTTTGGGGGGTTTTTTTAGTCCAATATCACATGTACGTTGGAAGTTCTGTCATCTGCGTGGGGCATTCCTACCTTGAATTATCAGATGTGCAAGGGAAGCACGTCCGAACAATATCAGTAAAATGTAACCTCCTTAAAACCCAAGGAGCACTTGGGTGGCTCAGTTGGTTAAGCATCCAACTTTGACTCAGATCATGATCTCACGGTTCACAGGTCCAAGCCCCATGTCGGCTCTGTGCTGACAGCTCAGAGCCTGGAGCCTGCTTAGGATTCTGTGTCTCCCTCTCTCTCTGCCCCTCTCCCACTTGCGCACGCTCTCTCTAGCTCTCTCTCTCTCCTTTTTAAAAATAAACATTTAGGGGCGCCTGGGTGGCTCAGTCGGTTAAGTGTCCGACTTCAGCTCAGGTCACGATATCGCGGTCCGCGAGTTCGAGCCCCGCGTCGGGCTCTGGGCTGACGGCTCAGAGCCTGGAGCCTGCTTCCGATTCTGTGCCTCCCTCTCTCTCTGCCCCTCCCCCGTTCATGCTCTGTCTCTCTCTGTCTCAAAAATAAATAAACGTTAAAAAAATTTTTTTTAATAAATAAATAAACACTTAAAAAATTTTAAAAAGCAAAAAACAAAAAACCTCAGGCATCACAGCATCCAAAAATCCACATGGAAAGAAATGTGAATCTGTTCTTGACCAAACAACAGCCAGAGCCCAGGTAATCCAAATAGCAGCAGACTTACACCTAAAGCTTTACTAAACAACCCTCATCCTTACATGTGATGTTCTTTGATATCTATTCTATTCCATTTCATTCGTAAAAACTAGTTTTACCCATTAAACTGATTTTACAACTGGGTTGAATCCCACAGTTTGTAAAAACACTGCTTCCATCAGTCTGGCTGAAGCATTAAAGCCAGATAATGTTGCCAGTTGACGGGCTGGGAGTCAAGTGGGGAACCACTGGAGACCTGGGCCAAATCCCTGCTCTTCTCCTGCCTTGCTGACAGTAGAGGACAAACCACTTAGCCTCACTATGACTCACTTTCCATCTTAAATCCTCACATGCCTATCAGAGGGATCTAATGAGATGAGAGGTGTGAAAACACTTTGAAAATATTAAAGAGCCATTCAACTCCAAGGGGGTGGCGGCAGCCACTGAGAAGGATGATGCGTCAGAATAACCGGCTAGCTGTTTCTCTACAACTCAGCTCGGTTCCTCGGAGCTCTGGCAGAGGTGGAAGAGGGCCAGAACCTAGTGATGAAACCAAGAAGAGGGAGGAAACGAAGGAGACTGACAAATCCCAAAACAAGCATCACTGCGTTGGCCAGCGATTTACAACCAGCACCCGCCACCGAGAACCAGGGGCTCCCTGCCTTCCTCCAAGAGGCATACAAAATTCATGCAATTTATATACACACAGAGACATATGTGACTCTGGATGTAAGATACAGTGTATATATACTATATAACATGTAGTACAATATTATATACGTGTTAGTGTATAGTACGCGCGCACACACACACACTCTAATTCTCAGAGGCTCTGTTGCCAAATTTCCTCACGGCGTTCCTGATGCTAAGCTGACAGTTCCCTCTCGTTCATGATTCAGGAGCTCTCAAGAACACTGTCATTTGGTTAGAGAGAACTCTCCCAGCATATGCAAGAGCCATCTTGGCACGTGTTCCGTATTATTTGATCTGCCTCCCACCGTCGATCAAAGAGCACTTCTAACTGAGCCAGATGATTCAGCAATCTAGAAGTCATTAGCCACAGTTTATAGAAGTCGTCTGAGAAGGAATTCCTATCCCAACAAGACTTCTAGCTGAATTTCCCTTTACCCTAGAGATTTTAAATTCAAATGTCTATGAGGAGGCAGGCACGTTCCATAGATGCGGGGGGGGGGGGGGGGGGGGGGGTTGGGCAGGAGTATATTTGTCACTGTGGAGTGCTGGGACCACATTCAGCCGGTGTGCCATCTAAAGTGTGCCTATGCCCAGGGGCTCCTGGGTGGCTCAGTCAGTTAAGTGTCCGACTTCGGCTCAGGTCATGATCTCACAGTTTGTGGGTTCGAGCCCCATGTCGGGCTCTGTGCTAACAGCTCAGAGCCTGGAGCCTGCTTTGGATTCTGTGTCTCCCTCTCTCTCTGCCCCTCCCCTGCTCATGCTCTGTCTCACTCTATCAAAAATAAATAAATGTAGGGCGCCTGGGTGGCGCAGTCGGTTAAGCGTCCGACTTCAGCCAGGTCACGATCTCGCGGTCCGTGAGTTTGAGCCCCGCGTCAGGCTCTGGGCTGATGGCTCGGAGCCTGGAGCCTGTTTCCGATTCTGTGTCTCCCTCTCTCTCTGCCCCTCCCCCGTTCATGCTGTGTCTCTCTCTGTCCCAAAAATAAATTAAAAACGTTGAAAAAAAAATTTTTTTTAAATAAATAAATAAATGTAAAAAAAAAAAATTAAAGTGTGCCTATGCCCAAACCAGCTGATTATTGGCCTATATTGCAGATTTTCCCCTGCTCCAAAAGAAGTAAAAAAAAAAAAAAAACTGTATTCCTATGTAAAAATTTCCTGATTCTTAAATGGTTGCTCAACTTTTTAAGACATATATATCAAAGAAAACATAACAAATTCAGCCTATGAATATCAATGAATGGCCTGTTCTTTTTTCTCAAAAAAAAAACCAGAATTAAGTGATTTTTTTCCTATTACAATAACTCATTAAAGGGTGAAAATTCAAAATAAAAGTCAAATTCATCTAGTGTCCTGTCTTTAGACTTTCATACCATCTTAGCCCATATCCTCTAAGAAACAGAGCCTGAGACAAGGATTAGGACATTTACACTTTACTGGGGGGATACTATCTACAGACTTTAAGAACAAGGGAAAGGGGAAAGGGTCAGAGGAAAGAGGAGCATTACAGAGTGCTGCCTCTGTTCACTACAAGCCACAAAGAGACACAACAGAACACCAGGCAGGTGGATTCACTCCACATATGAAGACACAGGTGAGCTACAAGGGGAAACTGACCCTCAAGAACAGTCCATGGGAGAAAAGAAGGACAGAAGCGTATCTGCCAATTCCTTACTTTGCATCTTCAATGTCTTACTCAACTCCGCCTAGTTGTGGTCCTGGCAAGCTCACTCCTATCTCCTGTTTCCCACTAGTCAATGTTTACCCCATAGGGTGACCCTCCCCTGAACTTGCAGATGCCAGACTCCGTAACTGCATGGAGCTTCTGCTTATCCAAGTCCAAAAGTGGCAGGAAGAACCAGAAAACTTCAGGCACATGGCTGGTTGGCCTAGCTGCAGAGCACAGGGAAGAGGATGGCCCAGCTCTCTCAGGGCAGGTGACTGGTTGGCCCCAGTGGTGGCTGCAGTATGGTCCAGGAGGTGGTTGGTGCCTTCAGAAAAAAAAGGAGGCAACTTGGGGAATCTAAGAGCATAGATAGGCATAGAATAATACATGGACATAGTCAAAGCATAGCTATATTAAGAATCATTAAGGGGTACCTGGGTGGCTCAGTAGGTTAAGAGTCCAACTTTGGCTCAGGTCATGATCTCGCCATTCATGGGTTCGAGCCCTGTGTGGAGCCTGCTTTGGATTCTGTGTCTCCTTCTCTCTCTGCCCCTCCCCTGCTTGTTCTCTCTCTCTCTCTCTCTCTCTCTCTCTCTCTCTCTCTCAAAAATAAAACATTAAAAATATTTTTTAAAAAGAATCATTAAGTTAGTTTGAACACTGAAAACAAGGAAATAAACCCACAAATTCTAATATCAGAAATGAGAGAGGGGACATCACTACAGATCCTGCAGACAGTAAAAGGATAACAAGGAAATGTTAGGGCAGCAGTTATGTCAATAAATACAACTTGGATGAAATAGACACATTCCTGGAAAAAAATTACTAAGTCAACATGGCTCAACATGAAACTCACAGTTTCCCACTAACTCAAAATCATTCAAATCAGAACATTCATAAATTTACAAAGCCTCCTAATTTAAAATCAAATAGCAAAGTTCTTAAAGCCAGGGAGACTCAAATGGAAGCTTACCTGCCAGGCTTCACATGAATACAGAAAAATTGAGTTAATAAAGCCAATCAAGAAAGTTGAGTGGGTGAGACAAATCTGGAGAAGAAACGAAGAATACTAGCACCATGCTCCCACTGCTCCAGAAAGCTTAATCCAGAAAAATACTCTGAGAACAGCTGGTTGCCAGGTGTTTTACGCCAGAAATGGTACAATTAGATGCCTACAGGGGTCAGAGACGAGCCAAGACAACAGAGGCCCGACGAGCCCCCTGCAACTTCATGGTTCCATCTGGTTTTGCAACTGAGTGTGGTCAGGGACTCTGGATCTTCTGCATAGTTATTTGAAATCCCCCAATGTTTAAATGCTGGCCCAAATTAAAAATAATAATAACATATATTGTGTGCACCAAACAAAGCACATCAGCAAGCCAGAGACAGCCTACAGTCTGGCTGTGTGTGGCCTTTACGTCCGGTTTGCTTTTTCGGAGGTAAGGTGCAGAGAAGGGAGACCGGGAGGGGTTTTGTTTGGTTGGTTGGTTTCCTATTTTAGAGTGCTGGAAAATAAAGTACTAGAAATTTTTTCTTTCTTTTTTATGACCCCTGCAGGATGCAGAACTTCAAAACAAAGGAAAACAGCATGGTTAGACATTCTGGCTCCTCCTCCATCCTGCCCCCCAAGACCCAGCAGATAAGGAGAGGTTGGGCTTCTTCTCTCCTCTTCAGGCTATTGTCAACCTACTGTCCCTGTCCTCAGTTTTTGAAACACAGTGGTGATTTTGTTTACTGCTGTTTCCATATGGCCGAGCAACGAGGGGGGTGTGAACACTGAGGGTTCATTTTACTGTGATAAGATGCTATCCTGTGTCAGGAAACAAGATGAAAAACAAATGTGCCTAGAGATTCCTGAGAAGAAAGGAAATTAATTTCGGAGCCCAGGCACTGGAGCGCACCGCTCCTGCCATCTTTCAAGTTTGGCTGTCACGGCCACCTGTTCAAGTTCCAATGAGCCAACCCAAAGTAGCCAGCACCATCTCAGGGAGACACTTCCAACGGGCAGACAACTCCGTGGAGAATGCCTGGCACTAATGAGCCATCTCCCACCAGCACCCAGCCTCCCAGCGGCAAGAGAACTTTCCAGCATCACCCTGATGCACAGTGGCTGTACTGCAAGCCATGGAACGAAAGGTGCTCAGGAGGGCGAGCGCAACAGGCCACCCCTACATTTCCCCCACCTTTCAGAGAGGAGGGTGATCACTCAGGAATGACAGGGGTAAGAGCACTGGAGGAGCCCATCAGGATGCAGACAGATGCTGAAAAAATGTCCTGAAAGTCACTCTCCCAATGCACTTGGATCGGCCTGGCCAAGCTCCCCATGGATCCAGACCCACTCCCCAGGGAGATGCCCCGAGCAGGTCAGGCCCCAGTGGTCCACATCCTTTGTGCATCTCCGTCAAGGCCTCAAGGCACAGTTTTTCCCAACGATAATCAGTAAGCTGGCAGCAGAAGAGTCACTTTTCACACCGGCTCAAACAGAAAGCAGAGGGTTTCCAAGGCATCCTGCCGCTCTCCAGGCCTCCTGGGCCAACTTCAACTCCCCCAGGCCCACAGAGGGAGAGGCTGAACCACTTGAACCAGAGCCGGGACTTTCACAAACCCCACCCAGCTGCACCTGGGGGACAGGCGGAGGGCACGGCCTCACCCGGAAGGCTAGTGCAGGGCCCAGGGGGTTCATGAGGACTGGGTGCAGACTCAGGTGCTGGGAAAGAAAAGAACAAAAGAGCCCCCCACACACACACACACACACATATAATCCCTGTACGACCTGGAGGCCGACTCTCCCCTAAACTGGGGAGCCTTTTTCCCCGATGGTCCTTTCTGGAAAAATAAGAGAGACCACTCAGAGAATGAGCCACTTTACTGGAAAGGAAGAACTGAGAGGGGGAACAAGCAAGTACTCCTACTCATCTCAAGGTCTTCCCAAATTCTACAAGAAGTTTTGCCTCGGGGCATCCAGGTGGCTCAGTCGGTTGAGCATCTGACTCTTTTTTTTTTTTTTAATTTTTTTTTTCAACGTTTATTTATTTTTGGGACAGAGAGAGACAGAGCATGAACGGGGGAGGGGCAGAGAGAGGGAGACACAGAATCGGAAACAGGCTCCAGGCTCTGAGCCATCAGCCCAGAGCCTGACGCGGGGCTCGAACTCACGGACCGCGAGATCGTGACCTGGCTGAAGTCGGACGCCCAACCGACTGCGCCACCCAGGCGCCCCGAGCATCTGACTCTTGATTTCAGCTCAGGTCATGATCTCACGGTCCGTGAGTTCGAGCTCGGCGTCGGGCTCTGTGCTGTCTGGTCTGTGAGTTCAAGCTCCACATCAGGCTTTATGCTGACAGCTCAGAGCCCGGAGCCTACTTCGGATTCTGTGTCTCCCTCCCTCTCTGCCCCTCCTCTGCTTTCTCGCTCTCCCAAGAATAAACACCTCACACGTACAGAGTGCCAGGTGCTGTTTGAAGTGCTTGCATACATGTATCCTCACAGCCATCCTGTGTGGCAGGTCCTTCCACAGCTCCCAATTTGCTCATGAAGAAATTGGAGCACAGAGAGATTAAGGGACTTGCCCATGGTCACACAGCTAAAACGTGGTAGAGCTGGAATTTGAACCGCGACCACCTGAGCCTGTATGCCCAGCTGCCTCTTGATGCAACAAATAATAGGAACAAAGACAAAGAGCATGTTCTGATGAACAGCGTGCCTTCACTCATTTATTATTCCAAAAAATATTTTTGTTTAGCCCCCACCAAATGCAGGTCCCAGAGACAGAGCAGGGTAAACAAGTGATACCCAATTTCTGCCTTCATGATTCTTCTCGAGCAGCAAGACAGATCAAGTCAACGCTCCTAAAACTAAACGTGTAAGAGCGGTGGTAAGCACTATAAGGGAACAGGCACGTAGAGAGCAGTCAGCACTCTCTAAGACAAATATGACTTCTCTCATTTTACAGATGGGGAGGTGGGGATTTCAGAGTTCAATGCGATATAACGAAAAGAACACACTGATTTTAAATATTTTTTAAATGCTATTTACTTTTGAGTAGGCAGCCAATATCCACATGATTTGACATTCGCAAGATACTAAAGGGTAGACCGAAAGAGTCTCCTTCCCACCCAACTCCAGCCTCCCAGGACCCCTCCCAGAAGCAATCAATGCTGGGTCTCCTGCCAGAGACACACAAAAGCAATCAAATACACACACTTTCTTCACACAAGTTACAGCACAGCACACACACAGTTCCACCCCTGGGGGTTTTTTTTCTCTAACAAACAAATACACAGCCCGCGTCTTCATTTTTCCATGGCTGCCTGGGAGTTCATTGCATGGATGTCCCACACCTGCTTTAGCCAGGCCCCTACTGATGGTCATTTAGGCGATTTCCAACCTTTTACAAGCACCGACCATGCTGCTGGGACCCACCAAATGCATACACCATTTCACTCACTTGCAGGTGTAGCTGCATGATAACCTCCCAGAAGTAGAATTACTGGGGATGTGGCCACGTGGATCGGTAATTTTGATAGATATTAACCATATTGTACACCACTGAGATGTCCCTGATTCACACTCGCCTGGCAGTGGATGGAGTGGTTATCTCACCACACCCCAGCACAGTGACGACAGCACTGGAGAATCAAGTGAGTTTGGAGCTCGCTCCACTGAGGGCTTGGGCAGACTTCTCGACCTCACATCTTGGAGGACCTCACGAGAAGAGTGGGCTTAGCAGGGACCCTGCCCTGTGCCGCTGGAGCGTCTAACACACAGCCCTTCGGAGCCAAGGTGAGAAGCACTGCGACTCCCCCGGGGAAGCAGCTCACAAGAGATGTCCCCAAGGCCACCTGCACTGAGCCGGAGGCCAGACAGGACACCTCAAAGGAGACACCAGCAAGGCAGCTCAGGCTCTGCAGCCAGACAGGCTGCTGTATGAGTTGCGTGACCTTGAGCAAGCTGCTGACTCTCTCCTTTCCTCCTCCAGGAGAAGAGTCAGACAGGTGTGCACCCGTGGAGCACCTGTCACACAGCAGAGGCTCAAACCCCAGTCACGGTCACAGGGCAGACACAGGGGCCCAGCACCCACCATTCCGGAACTCACAAGTGCCTCTCCCCTGTGACTATCTGGGCTCTCTGCCAAGGGTGAGGGGCCCACTCCATCCTTGAATGTGGGACAGCCCTCAAGCAATGCAGGACAGGAGCTGGTGACAGAGAAGGCAGCTTCTCTGCCCCTGGGGAGGGGGTTGGTGGCTCCCAGAGGTCATCAGGGACACGGTGCCCCAAGTGCCCACAGCAACAGCGGCTCATCAGCCTGCCCTCTGGAGTCACTCCCCTTCTCTCTCGTACCCCCCAAGTCTGCCCCCGCATCAAGTAAACTATTTAGACTCAAATTCCTTCTAAGGGAGCCCAATCTAAGACAGTTATCATTGAGGGGAGGCTAAGCGGACAAATGAGGGGAGAGCAGCGATCAGCACAGAGATGTGCAGGTGAGACAGCCACCGCCCAGGCCAGATTTTGTGGCTCTCAGGTTCTAGAACAGCATCCATTTACACGTTGGTCATAGATGTTCTGTCAGGCCTAAGGTGGAACATGCACAGAGAGAGCCTCTGTGAGACCCCACTCTCCCCTGAGCCACCCACCCTGGAGGGTCAGGACCAGTGTTTCTCGACTCTCCAAGTAGAAGCCCACCAAGCTCCTGAAGGCATGCTTGAGGTGGGCAGCAAGTCCCAGGGCATTTCAAAACAAATGTCCATGATGACAAGGAGAAGAGTACTCTTAGAGTGAGGCCAAGCCAGGTGAACAGAAATGTGACTGAGCAGATCGTGTTCAGGTGATGCATTCTCCAACAGAAAAACACACGGCCAGGCCAACGGCGGGAGAACCAGGTTTCCAATGTATCAAATGCACGCCTGTTGTCTAGGGTCCTGTGCCCTTTGCTTGGAGAAGTCGTTTTGCCACAGTGGTCAGGCATTTGGGGGCCCCACTTTTGCAAATCTGCTCCTTGCACCAGGGTTTTGCCTGAATTTACCACCACAGGTTGGGGAAAGGGGGAAGAAAATCTCGCCACCTCTTTCTGAAAAGGCAAGAGTGAACTCTAGTTAAGTTTGGGAGCTGGATCATTAATGTCTCATTAGTGACTCTAATCTCTTACAAGCACAGAGAAGGCACCAGAAAATCATTGCCTAAGCTATGAGCTATAATTGCTGTTGTCCTAGGCAGGGGGAAAACAGGCCATGCTCTGTGCCTTCTTGCAAACAAAAGCCCAATTCGTTAATGAGGATTCTTAATTTAGGGCAGGAGAAAACTTTTGGGTTATTATTAGACCACAAATGGAGGCTTGTGTTTCATTTAACTGCCCCACTTAACCAAAAAAAAAAAAAAAAAAAAAACCTTCCGCTTTGTAAATTAAAGAATTATTTTTAAGTGTTAGAGGCCTCCAGATAACCTTGAGTAAAACCTCAGGCTTTGGTGCCCAATCCACAAATTTAACAAACTGGGGCAAACAATCCCAAAGGCTTTGTCCAGCTCCAACAATCTATGGTTCTGTTCATGTCACCACCTACTGCTCCTGGAGGTCCCTCCAAAATCCACACCTTATGGGGCACCTGGGTGGCTTAGTCAGTTGAGTGTCTGACTTTGGCTCAGGTCATGATCTCCCGGTTTGTGGGTTCAAGCTCCGCATCGGGCTCTGTGCTGACAACTCAGAGCCTGGAGCTTGCTTTGGATTCTGTGTCTCCCTCTCTCTCTGCCCCGCCCCAGCTCACACTCTGTCTCTCTCTCTCTCAAAAATAATCATTAACAAAATAAATCCATGCCTTAATCTGTTCTTCCTAACCCTCAGGGTCTTTGGATACTGTTGGAGACCACATTATCTTCTGCCTGCCTGGGATCCCCACCCAAGCTCCTCACAAAGGATCCCATCTGTGAGCTAAGAAGTTCAAGGAAGACAGCAAAATCTTCCCTTTGCTATCCATAGGGGAAAAAAAAGAAAAAAGAAAATCATTTCTATCAGTTCCATACGCTACATGATCCAGTATTGTCCAAGGTCTTCTCCTGGCCAAATTAACAACACAAATCATCACCTTAAGAGGAAGTTCATGGGTACTGGAGAGGGGCAGCCCTGCATTATGGAGGCTTTAAAACCCATACTCATAAAATGTGATAGGAAAATTCATCTTTGAGGTTCATGGCCAACAAAATCTGCCATGTCTCTTTCATGGATGCTTTTAATGTTCTCTGCAGAGCAGTGAGTAGGTGACCCTGGGGAAAGCATGGGGTTGAGCAAATTCCCTGAATAAAAACAAGAGGTTGGGGGGCACCTGAGTAGCTCAGTTGGTTAAGCATCCAATTCTTGATTTTGGCTCAGGCCATGATCTCAGGGTTTATGAGATCAAACCACACATCAGGTTCTACACTGACGGCTTGGAGCCTGCTTGGGATTCTCTCTCTCTCTCTCTCTCTCTCTCTCTCTCTCTCTCTCTCTCTCTCTCTCTTCAAAATAAATAAAATAAAAACAAATAAACAAGAGGTGGGAACTGTGTCTCTCATGAGGGGACCCTGCCCAGGCACAAACCAAACCCCAGGCTCACAAGGGTGGCTCATCCTGGAGTCTTCTCACGATGCCTAGCTACACACAAAATGAGATTGACTGCATTCGGTTAAAAATAAATAAATAAAAGAAAGTGGTTGAGTTCAGTTCCACCACCAGGTTTTTTTGGGTTTTCCTTTTAGGCATCTGTCTTGGAAGTGGTGTGAGTGACCTCATAATGACCCAGCACCCTCTTGGATTCTCTGTTTGTTTGCGGTCACCATGGAGACAATGTAGGATGTCCCTGGAGGGCTCTTGTACAGCATTTATTCTCTTTGCTACTAGTTCTTGACCCCAAAGCCATCCACCATTCTGAACACTAATGCTAACTGCCATAAGGAGCCTGGATGAGCCCCCAGGGGAGTCAGGAAAGGTCACCACGTGCCCAGCTAGGAGCCAGGAACCGCAAGGTGGAAAAAGTCCCTGCTTTCCAGGGTTTTGTGTCCATACCCACAAAGTCTCTTGCTTCCAACGGTGTTCCCAGTTTCTCCCAGTCATGTCTCCCAAATCTGCTCCCTTTCTGTGTCTTCTGACTCAATGAATGACACCAATATCCCCTAATCCCATAGCGAAGTCAGAAGCCTGGGGGTCATCTCTGAACCCTCTCTACTCCTTCCCTCACATTCAATGAACCACCATCGTTTATCTTCTTGATCCTCTTTAGTCTTCAATCTGTTTATTCAGGGATGCCATATAGGGTTGCATAGAATGTGCACTGTCCAATTTAAGGCCTATTTTTCGCACCATGGTCTGTGAGACTGGTGCCCCCTAAAGTTGTACAGCGGGAAAAAAAGCACTTTCCTTTTCTCTCCTTTCTGCTTCCGTTACCTAGGCTCTGACCAACACTTCTACCCTGGAATAGAGTCAGCCTGGTCTGGAGGAGGGCACTATGGGCACTCGATTCAGGTCTTGCCCCCACCCATCCAGTCTCCACAGAGTCCTTTATCAAAAAGGTGTGTCTTACAATGTCACCCCTCTGCTTCACACCCTCCACTGGCTGCCACAGTCTTCAAGATAAAACTCAAGGGGCGCCTGGGTGGCGCAGTCGGTTAAGCGTCCGACTTCAGCCAGGTCACGATCTCGCGGTCCGTGAGTTCGAGCCCCGCGTCAGGCTCTGGGCTGATGGCTCGGAGCCTGGAGCCTGTTTCCGATTCTGTGTCTCCCTCTCTCTCTGCCCCTCCCCCGTTCATGCTCTGTCTCTGTCTGTCCCAAAAATAAATTAAAAACGTTGAAAAAAAAAAAATTAAAAAAAAAAAAAAAGATAAAACTCAAACTCCCTCACCAGGTTAGAAGGCATAAAAGGCCTAGCACAATCTGGCCCCTGCTTCCTTCTTCAACTGCAACTTATACCTACACAACCACCACAGGCAACCTAACATTCCCACCACGTGAGGTTGTCAGAACCTTCCATAGCACTGCTCACCATCAGAGCTTCGCCTGGAGGCCTATTTCCTCTGCCTAGACCTAGACCCCCAGCCGCTCTCTGCCCCACCTCTGCCCCTTGCCCCATGGTTCATCTAAACTCCTATGCATCTCCCAAGGCCCAGCTCACACATCACCTCCTCCAGGCTGTACTCCCTGACCAGGCTTGCCTGAGTCCCCATGACCCCAACTGGAGTCTAGGCCGAGTGCTTCACTACTGGGCCTTTTAGGACCAAAGCAGTGCTCAATAAACCGTGCTCTGTTGCATGCCAGAAAGAGCCTTCCAGGCCCCACTCCTCAGCAGGTAACTGAGGAAATTACTGTATGCAACTCTTCCCCCAGGAAGAATTTCTCTACAGTATCACCACCCCTGGCAGCTCTGGAACCATCGGAAATAGCAGCTCAGGCCTGGTCTCTGCCCTTCCTTCCCTTCACTGCTCCACTCCTGCCCCACAGTCTGCGCCCGCCTCCACCAGCGGCAGCTGAAGCCTCCTCGGTGAGCCGGCCTGTTCCTGCAGCTCTGCAATTGCCCCGTGCAGATACCATTGCCATTTGCAAGCCTCACTCCTGCATACCAAACAGAAAACTCCTGGTGGGGAGCCAAAACCCAGCCATCCTGCAGAGTCACCACCAGCCCCTTGGAAGGAAAAGGGACCCGTGTCCCACCCCAGCCTCTCTCTCTCCTCCCGAGCTTCCTGACTTCTTGGTGCATCTGTTGTACTCTCTTGCAAAATCCTTCTTGGTCTGTTCAAATTGGAAAGGGCGAGCACATTGAATGAAGTTCAAGACATCGCATTTCCTCCAAACATCCTTCCCTGCCCTCAGTAATGACACACTTTGCCTCTTGATGAAGCCCCCTGGCTCATACTGCAATTCTCTCTCTCTGTGCCTCCCCTGCTTACTCTCTCTGCCTCTCTCTCAAAACAAATAAGCTTTAAAAATAAAAAAAAAAAAAAAGCTAAGATAGTAAATTTTATGTTACATATTTTACCATAATGAAAAAGTTTTTTAAAAAAGTTAAAATGCTAAGTTTTACATTACGTAAATTTTGCCACAGTTTCTTAATCACCAAGTTCTCCATTCTTTCCTTGAAAAACTCGGGGCCCAGAGAGCAGAAGCCACCTGCCGGTAGTTGGTCTTCTGGTCTCCGCCTTCCCTCATGGCTGATCCAGCTCTCCCTCTCCTTGGCTGTGACCGTGCACCCTCGAGAGGCACTGCTGGGGCACATGCTCACTGCAGGGTTCCGCTCATTCTGCCTTTTTCTTTTATTCTCCCTCCACTGCTCAAGACCAACCTGCCTCTTGCATACATTTCAGCCAGAAGATGGTACCTGGGCTGAAAAGGTTGTGCAGAGGCTTGGTGAAGACAAATCGCGCTGCGAGGATGTGCAGAAGTGACTGCTAGAGCCCCTGCTTTGCAGCATTTCTCTCAGAAATAACCTCTGTCACCCACAGGCCGCCCCTTTCATTCAGGTCTATCTTGTTTCTGGAAGCAAATCCATGTCCTCTCTGGCTCTCTGGCGCCATCTAGTGTTATTTTTAAATAGCCACAAAGATTTTTGTTTGTTTGTTTTAATCTCTAAAAGCATTTTTATTTTTTTTTATTTTATTTTTTTATTTTTTTTTCAACGTTTTTTATTTATTTTTGGGACAGAGAGAGACAGAGCATGAACGGGGGAGGGGCAGAGAGAGAGGGAGACACAGAATCGGAAACAGGCTCCAGGCTCCGAGCCATCAGCCCAGAGCCTGACGCGGGGCTCGAACTCACCGACCGCGAGATCGTGACCTGGCTGAAGTCGGACGCTTAACCGACTGCGCCACCCAGGCGCCCCCTAAAAGCATTTTTAAAGAACAAAACCGTTTTCAAAGTTTTATTGCAGACGAATTTCTATAATATTCTATAATACTATACTAATAATATGATATTAATAATATTCTAGAAGGAAATCAACTTTACCCATTGTTCTAGCACTGAGTAGTCAAGAATTTTTCCGCCAACACATTTATAAACATTTCAAAGATACTCTGAAGGGTAGATGTTGGTTTCATCCATCTGGCCCTTAGTATTGCCTTTGATAGAAAAACTACCTGTGAGATAAAAATGAAGAAAGATAATATAAAAACAGGAAGGGGGACAAAACATAAGAGACCCTTAAATACAGAGAACAAACTGAGGGTTGCTGGAGGGGTTGTGGGTAGGGGGATGGGCTAAATGGGGAAGGGGCATTGAGGAACACACTTGTTGGGATGAGCACTGGGTGTTACACATAGGGGATGAATCACTGAAATCTACTCCTGAAATCATTATTGCAACTATATGCTAACTTGGATGTACATTAAAAATAAATACATACATACGTACATACATAAAAATGAAGAAAGGTATGGATCCGAGCCAGAATAGAAACAGTGTAAGTAAAATATGTCATAAACCCTCGTCTTTGCCTGTCTCAGTTCAGCAACTGAAAGTGGGCACAACCTAACAGTGGCAAATGGAACTGCCTTTTTTTTTTTTTTTTAAGTTTATTTATTTATTTTGAGAGAGAGAGAGAGAGAGCAAGAGAGGGGCAGAGTGAAAAGGGACACAGAGAATCCCAAGCAGGCTCCACGCTTACAGCGCAGAGCCCGATGTGGGGCTCTATCTCACCAACCACGAGATCATGACCTGAGCTGAAATCAAGAGTCAGACGCTTAACCCACTGAGCCACCTAGAACTGCCTTCTTAATGAAAACACAAATGTCATCCAGGGAGATCTCACAATGCCAATGACTGAATCAAAACCTATAGATCTACTGTCTTTGGGGCAGGTTATGTTGCTAAAACTAAAACTGATATAAAGAGGAGAGAGAGGCAACAATTTACACACGATTATTTAGAGGCATTAATCACCAGGTAACATAGTAAATCTAGCTCCTGCACAATTTGCAAGTTGCTTTTGGCAAGGGAAGAGAAGAGAAGAGAAGAGAAGAGAAGAGAAGAGAAGAGAAGAGAAGAGAAGAGAAGGGAAAGAAAGAAAGAAAGAAAGAAAGAAAGAAAGAAAGAAAGAAAGAAAGAAAGAAAGAAAGAAAGAAAGAAAGAAAGAAAGAAAGAAAAAGAAAGAACGAACCAGCAGCCAGCCACATTGGTGTTATAATCCCACCTCGGGTTATCAATGTCACCGAGAGGGCTTTAAAACATCCACTCTTCTCACAGGAGGCCTCAAGCTGAAGAGAGACTTTCAGGACTCAGACATGGGCTTTGTTCTGGAGATCCAGTCTCGGTCTCCACTGACCCACTACACATAGAGCCTACAGAGTTCAAACAAAACAGCAAAGCAAGAGGACCTGGGGGAAGGGAAGGAAGCAGGGGCTTTCCACATTTTTGGTCCAGCTATCTGCTGAAAGATTAATTACCAAAAGCAAATCCCTACAACTTGAAGCAGAGGAAAAATCTCAAAAGGAAAACACAGCACTTCTCCAGTGAGAAGCCAGGCAGGGCCTCATTTTTTTTCTTTAAATACGTCTCACATTTCCCCAAAATGCATGAGGTGTCATCCCTGCAGTAAAACAAGTCAGGCTTTGAGGTCAGAGAGCTCTGAGTTTCAAGCCTGCCTGTGACTTCAGACAGCTTTAGCAGAAGCTCTGGGCCCCCAGGTCCTCATCTCGACATCAAGACTAAAAATATCTTGCCTCAGTGAATTGAAATAAAGACAGGTGAAGCATCCCTAGGCCAGAGCCTGGCCCAAGCAGGTGTTCAGTAATGGTGGGCGCCATCTTGATGATGATGATGATGAAGAAGACGACGATGATGGCAACCCTACCGTTTTACTCCCCCTGGACCACAATCCTTCCACACACAAACCTGCCCCTCTTCTAACTGGCAGTCACATTCACTTAGTAACTGTAGTTAACATCCATTGAGCACTTAATATGTGCCAGACGCTGTACAATAAATTATTTCACTTAATTTTCAGGACACCCAAAGATAGCCGTGGTTAATACCCCACTTTATAGGCAAGGAAACAGGTTCAAAGAGGTTGGGTAACGCATCGGTCAGGGTACACCAACCACTATCACAAAAAACCCAAAACCTCAGTGACTTAACACACTCCAAGCCTACCTCTTGCCCACGTCCCTGCTGGCAGAGGGCATGAAACGAAGGACTCACTGTAGCAGTCATGCAGGGACCCAGGCTCCTTCTGTATTGTGACTCCCCCCTACAATGAATTGCCATTTGATTCCCTGCATCTAGATAGCGAGTAAGAAGGAGAGAGCAAGGGGCTCTTTATCCCCTTAACCCAGTGTGACACACGGCACTGGGCTAAAGTGTGGCTAAAACGAGCCTCTCAGCCCCAGCTCAATGCAAGAGGCTGGGGCATAGCCTACTGGTGCTCCCAGGAAGACGAAAACAGAAATAGATTCTAGCGAGCACTAGTCTCTATCTCGATGAACTTGCCTAAGATCACACAGCCAGTAAGAATGGAAGTGAACTATGAACCCAGGTTCTCATCTCCTAATCACTGAGCTACATACACTGTCATCTGGGGAACTGTGGAGGTTTTAAAACAGAGCTCCCAAATTCTTTCCCATTCATCAAATCAAGATGTAGGGTCAGTGCCGAATCTGCGTTTGGTTAGTTCTTGACCAACAGAATACAGCAAAAATGACACTGACACTATGACCATGTCCAGGCTCTTATGACACTGGCACGTTTCTACTTCGTATCTCTTGGGACACCCACTCTTGGAATCCAGCTGCCCTGTTGTGAGGAAGCCCAAGCTAGCCTGTAAGAAGAGATAGGTGTATTTGTTCCAGCTAACCCCAGGGAGAGGTCCCATCCATCATCTAGAATCATCATCTAGAATCAGATGTGTGAGTGAAGTCCCTTCCAGATGATTCCAACCAACAGTCAAGTTACTGCCAGCTTTTGAGTCTTCCTAGCTGAAGTCCCAGACATCATGGAGCAGAGACAGTCCGTATGGCCTTGCCCAGTCTGGGAACTCCTGGCCCACAGAATCTGTGAACATAAGAAGATGGCTGATTGATGCCAGTATGTTTTTGGGGTGGTTTGTTATACAGTAGTAGTATCTGGAAGAGGAATTTATTTAAGACCCTATTGGGGTGCCTGGGTGGCTCAGTCAGTTAAGCATCCGACTCTTGACCTCAGCTAGGTCTTGATCTCAGGGTCATGGGTCCAAGCCACACACTGGGCTCTGCACTGGGTATGAAGCCTACTTAAAAACAAAAACAAAAACAAAAACAAAAAAATAAGACCCTATTACTTCTGGGGAGAAAAGCCTCCAGAATCTCTTTATACCACCTTTTTCTTTTTATCCTTGTGCTATTTGATCTTTTTTCCCACAATAAAAATTGCTCACAATTAAACTTTGTAACTTCTACAATCGAGACAAAAAATGTTTAATGATGCACCCTCTGCTGATCACTAAGCCCCAATGACCTCTGTGACCTTGTCCCTTGACTTTGCCAGGAAATGAGACTCCTTGGGTACGTGGTAAAGCTGGGTGGCTACGCAGATCCTAGAGGTCCCTGATGCTTGTTCCAAGAAGGAACAAGCCAGTGGCCCCAGTGACCGCCTCTAACTGTCCTCTTCGAAGCACTATGCCAGCTTCCTTGAGGATGAGTAGGGACCGGGGTCAGCCCCACCTGCACATATGAAAATAACACTACGGAGGGGGCTGGGATTACGGGTAAAACAGACCCTAAAGATGGTTTGTGAAAACGTTGCCAAAGAGGCCGGGATGCTGCCTGCCTTTGGACAGTGGCTCATGCTGTTTCCCCTACATCGTGTGCCTTTCCTGGGTACAGAAGACTAATTCTGAAAGAAAAAGTTCAGTGCCCAGCAGCCAAGAGAAGAGAGGAGACAGGGACGCTAGGGAGCAGCCAGACTCACGCGTTACAGTCACATCCCCACACGCTCTCTCCTCACGCCTCCTGACAGGTTGGGTCGGAGGATGTGTCTGGTCTCTAGAAAAAAGGGCAGTGCAGGAATCCCCTCCATGTCTGCATCTTTTCAGGAGCCTCAGTAAGCAGTGGGTGACCTTCCTCACGCGCATGTACGTCACAGAACTGGACAGAAGCCTCAGCCAGCAAGTAAAATGGACGCCAGAATCAGTGGAATCTCCATTCCTTGAAAAAAACATCTTTGGGTCAGGCCAAAGCAGAAATCTATGAAATGAGACCTTTTCTGCGTCCCAGCCTTTCTTTGCCCAGAAAGCCAAATGTAAGAAAGAACTGCTAGAAACTAGGGCCAGCCTCCAGAACTACAGGCTCAGGAGATGTGGGGAGAGACCAAAGATGAAAAGCAGTGGGGAGAAACGAAGCTGTATCTGGAAGATCTCCCAGGAACTGTGGCTCGACTGCCCAATGCCAAACTCACAGCTCTCAGCCGGACTTGAGCCGGCTCCAGGACCTTTTCACTGTTTCCTACTTACTTTTACCGGAACAGCCCTCACATTCAGTGCCACCAACTCCATCGATCAGTTTTTTGGAGCGTCAGTGGATTCAAACATGAATACGACAAAAAACAGACCTCTGGTTCGTGGACGAATGAGCCCGTGGCGAGCTGTGCGGTTCCAGAAGTTGCCCTTCTTACCTGAGGGGGTGGACCCACTCACGGAAGTGCTGGGGGTCCTCCACATTTTCCTGTGTACCTGTTGCTGTACCCCATTAAAGAGGATCAGCATTGCCGACACGTGGGTCGGGGCCATTGTTGGGGCCACACCACCTGTCGTGGGCTGGCCAGCAGCAACCTGAAGCCTTGACGCTGGAATGTTTCTCCTGGGAGGAATCCTCTACTCCTGCCTGCTTCCCCATTTCAACACACTGAGTTGGGGCCTCTGCACAGATGACTCCCAAGGCTCCCATATGATGTCAGTCACCCACCCAGTCCTGCGAAGGTGCACTGCCCTATGCCACCGCCTGGCCTTGATCACACTGTCCTCGGCAGCCCCCGTCCAGGATGTCACCACATGGACCTTCCCCATCATCTCCCTGCCCACCCCCAGCCCCCCATCAACCTGTATATTTCCTACCTTGGCTTTTGGTTCTACATGGATGTGGACCAGAAGAGCTCCTTTTTTTTTTTTTAATTTTTTTTCAATGTTTATTTATCTTTGAGAGAGACAGAGACAGAATGTGAGTAGGTTAGGGGCATAGAAAGAGGGAGACACAGAATCCGAGCCAGGCTCCAGGCTCCGAGCTGTCAGCAGAGCCCGACACGGAGCTCGAACTCACGAGCTGTGAGATCATGACCTGAGCCGATGTCAGTCACTCAACTGAGCCACCCAGGTGCCCCCCAGAAGCTGTTCTTTTGCAGCCTCTGGCACCTGCCCCTTGCTCCTGCTGCTCATGCTCACCTGTGAGCAGCCACCAGGTGGGAACTGTGCTAGGGGACAGCCTCAGAGTTGAAATCACATGGGCGTGTGGGAACACAAAAACCAAAAAACATACAGGGAGATGTGCAATTTTTTTTTTTTTATCCCTCTGCTGGTAGACAAGAATATTTTGGTAATTCTGGAGCTCTAGAAGAGAGACTGCTGGGTGACTGCAAAATGATTTTGTGCTCAGTGATCACCCGATGATTGTTTTTTATGGTAATGTCTAAAACGCTCCCCAAATAACAGGTTGGCTCAGGTTGATTAGTACAGAATATTTTTCTCCCCAAGGGTTTTTTATATATTTCTTTCCCCAACTCCCCTTCCCCCAAACTGTTTTTCTTCTTCCTTGCATGGATGTACAAGTGCACCTCCTCCTTTATGGTCTCCCTCCCTCTCCCTCTCTCTCTCTCTCTCTCTCTCTCTCTCACACACACACACACACACACACACACACACACTCCCCACCCGCCAGCCCGAGTGCTCATTGGTGGCCAGACACTCTATCTGTAGGTCTTGTCCTCTGGTCCCCCGAGGGCAGCGGAAATGCATGCTGCGGGCCCTCCCTGCGAATGAGCCAGGACCTCCTATCCAGCTTTCTCAGTATATTCTCAACCGCATATTCCCCCAGACAATAAAAGAATACCAAGGATGTGCGGCTGCTTGACATTCGAAGGGAGAATTCCACACAGTTGCCTAGGGGATCTCAGACAGGACTGCCAGGCCCTGGCCGCCCCCCTATTACACATCAGCATTTCAAAAACTCCAAAGAATCAAAAGGATCTCTATGGCTCACTTTAAAATCCTGGAGGTATCTAAAGTGTCTCTTTCTGGAAGGGTGGCACAAGGCTTCATACCAGCAGTCCATCCGGCTCTGACCCATTACTGTCCCCCTTCGGCCACCGCTGCTGATCAGCGGCCCCTTTGCTGCGTGGCTTCTCAAGACTGAACGAGAAAGGAAGTCAGGGGAGAAAAGGTGAGCTGTAGCTCATCTTCTCATCCCTTCAGTGAAAAAATGCCATTTCTCTCCTGGTATCCTCTCAATTCAGAAATTATTCTCCCTATGTCCAATGGCTTTAAGAGCCAGAAGCTTAGGTTGGATTCCTGGTGGGGATGTGTCAGGTCCCAGGACTTGTGCGAGTTCCCCTGTAGCCACATATGACCTCAGTGACCTCTGGGTCCTTCCATCCACCCTTCACTGTGCCTCTTGTCCACTGTCGAACCCCACTTGCCTGAAGGTCTTGAAGAGTAACAGGATGTCTTAATTGTTCAGTTTCCAGGGGCACTGCTGCCCTATAGGAATTCATTTCAGGGTGTTTCAGCAACATTTAAATGGTCACGACGATACACCTGTTCTCAAAATTTTCCAAAGCGATTGCAGACAACATGTGACCTCTGTTTCTAGCTACCTGTAATATAACCTCTCAGCTGCATCCAGGTTCTTTACTGTGGAGAGCATAGCATGGGAATGTCTGCAAAGAACATCTCCAACTTGTTGCAGCCCTCGAATTTGTAAAATGCCTCCATTCTCTTTTCCTGCTTCAATAAACCAGTATGCATGAATGTGTGTGTGTATGTGTATATATCAAAGAAAGCGAAAAGTACAGATGACATTTTACTATGGAAGAAAAATGAAATCGCCAGTATTAGTCATGTCTGACCTACAAAAAATTGGCAATTTCGTATGGTTCGACCTAATAACAGGAGACTTGTTGAGGGCTAAGTGCTGGGGTCTATGACAGACATACATGATCTCATTTAATCCCCCAGACATCTTAAGAAGGACATTTATATTCCCATTTCACAGAGGAGGAAGCACACTGGAGGGGTTTAAGGTGCACCAGATGAGAACTTGAAGATAGTCAACTGGTCAACAATTCGCAAACATGGAATGACCAAAGAAATCACGGGACCAACACCCTCACCTTACATACAAGATAACCATGGCCTGCACATGGTCTGACTCTCACTGGTGGTGGACATGAAAGTACACAGGGGGAAGATCATCAAGAGTTCTCGAGACCCCTGGACATTCTATGTCTCTCCTGGTCTCATTACACTAAGTCTATGCCCTTTCTCAACTTGACCTCACTTGGTTACACCAAGGAAGAATAGTCATCTCTGCATATCAAAAACTAGAACCTTTCTAAATGCCCACCAAGAGGACACTAGATACCTTCAATATGTTGTATCTTTTAAATGGAATACTATGGAACCCTCAAAAATAATGTCATGGTCATATACTTGGAAACATGAAAAGATGCTCAAGTTATTATCACGGTAAATTTCAAAAGATGCTGTGTACAACACAACATGAACACCTTAGAAAAGAGGCTGGGAAAATATACACCAAAACGTTCGCAGATGCTGCTGCTAAGCATTGGGATCATGGTTTTTATTTTCTTCTTTCTAACCTCCTACAGTGAATACATATTTTTTTGAGAGTACTGAGAATAATTCAAAAAGATTTTTCAAAGGAAACAGTAAAAAATTTGGCAAAGGATGCTTTCCCTCTTTCACTTAATGGGCCCCAGAGGCATCCAGTGAAGATCCAAGGATCTCCAAGGATCCCAGGTCCTGTGGATCCTACTCTTACATCTCTTGGACCCTCTGATGGAGAAAGCAGTTCCTCCGTAATAAAATAGTGTTTCCTGTGATTAGAGAAGGAAAGTTAAACTTTCAAGAAAATGATAGAACTGTAATGCTTTACTAGACAAAAATAGAGACTGCTTTCAAATGCTTGTTATTGGTACCTTCTATACAAAATCCCTTTAAAGTATGCTGACCTATGACCCTTGGGGCCACCTTTTTTTCACCTACTGAATGTTACAAGGTCTCCCCTGCCTCTACTGACCACCAGGTCACTCTTGGAGGGTGATGGGCTATGCCCTTGTACACAGAAAACCTATCATTTTGATGTGCTCAAGAGTCCTACCCCTTCATACTCTCACCCATCCCCTCTTCTAGGCTCTGGCTACTTAGTGTTGAGAACTTGGAAAAGGGATAAAGAACAAGTGTCTCCTTACTTGACTAGATTTGGTCACAGTTCCTATACTGGTTGACATGGCTTCTCTGACCAGCCCTGAGTAGGCTCTCCTGATCTCTGCATGACAAGTTTTCAAATGCTAATTATGACTATCTTATGGAATGATGTGGGAGCTCTTTGTTGGGGGAAGGGGTCCTGCACAGTTCAACAACATGACCCTAACTCTTGCTAACCTCTTCCACACGCCCTCAACTCCCACCCTTGGCTCAGGAATCACCAGAAAGGGTGGAGTGAAAGAAGCCACTCATTACAATCATCTACATAAAACAATAGCCTCTGACACTCCTACTCCAACGGTGCTATATTGTTATCCATTGGTGCAAAGCAAATTATCCCAAAATCTATTAGCTTAAAGCAACAAATATTTATTCTCTCAGTTCCTGTGGATAAGGAAACTGGGCATGGCTTAACTGTGTTCCTCCAGCTTAGAGACTCTCACAAGGCTGTAATCAAGGTATCAGCCAAGGCTGGGATCTTATCTGAAGACCTGACTGGAGAAGGATCTGCTTTCAAACCCACTGCCTGGCTATTGGCCAGAGGCACCCTCAGTTCCTTGCCATATAGGCTTCTCCACAGAGCAGCTCACAAAATGGTAGCTGGCTTCATCAGTAAGCAAGAAGAGCCAGAGTGAGTGAGTGCAAGCAAAATGGAAGCCACAGTCTCAGAAGTGGCACCTCTTCACTTCTGCCATAATCTATGTATTAGAATCACTAGGTCCAGCCCACACAGACAGAGATTACACAGAGCATGAATACTAAGAAGCAGAGAATCGTTGGAAGCCATCTTGGATGCTGCCTACCACAGGCACATTTTCTTGTCTCTCCAGCTCACTGAAGAATACCATAAGATTTTTCATGAATTTCTCCCCTTTACACTGTTGGGCTGGGAAGATGTTTTAGCCTGTTGGGTGCCCCCAACACCTCTAAAAACTCAGCTTACCCAGTCCCAAGTAGCTTGGAAGTACCCCCAGCATATTCCTGGCCAGTATGACAAGACTGAACAAATCAACACCAATTTCCTATATGTACCTTCCTGCAGAAGGCCCAGGACACACACAGCCCTCCTCCAAAGGGGGCCCCCGGAAATTACCCATCCTTCTAGTCTGCTCCACTGCGCCATGCCTTCTTTTCCTTGATCTCTCCAAGTCTCTATTTTCCTGTTAAAGTAGGTTCAGGCACAGGAAACAAGATCTCAGAGTCACTGGAGGTTATCAAAACTCCACAAAGCCAACTGGAGAAGCAACCAAGAACCCCAATTCTGAACTATGAGAATTGGGCTAGAGTCCCAGAAACCAGGAGGACCAGCAGAGCCTTAGGAGAAAACTACCAAAGATACCTGAATCCTTAGCTGGGAAGGTTGGAAAAGGCTTGATCCCCTAAGTCCCACCTCCTCTTCCCTTCCAAAGGGACTTCAGGCCCCTTCCAATGCCCAAGAAAATCCACTTCCCATCCCCATATGCTTTGACTCCCACCCAGAAAACAAAAAGAAACAGCATAAATTTTGTTTCAGTGGATTAAGGAGGACATTTCACCACAAGCCACAGCATAGAAACATCAGAATTGCTTTCAGGATGCCTCCACCAGGGCCTCCCTGCAAAAAGATCAAAGACACCTTGATTATCAGTGATAATCAAGTTTGCTTATTTAAGTAGGCTCCCTGCTAAGCATGGAGCCCAATGTGGGGCCCGAACTCACAACCCCAAAGACCTGGGCTGAGATCAACAATCAGATGCTTAACCAACTGAGCCAACCAGGCACCCCTCTGTTGTGTATTTTTTTTAATTAAAATATATAGATGTTAAAAAATATAGATAGATAGATAGATAGATAGATAGATAGATAGATAGATGTTAAATTGCACCATACGTTAAATAGTTATTTGGGGCTAGCTCAAGAATTTATGTTTTATATGAGGAAATATAGCCCAAATTCCAAAATCTAATGACATAAGTGAACATGTGCACTACAATCACTTCTTAGGTTTCATATGCTTACACTCTAGAGCTATGGTTTTTAAATTTTTATTTTTGAAGCACAAAAACAACTGTTTTGTCAAGTAAGAGCAGAGCAGTGGCCCCAAGTGATACTTGTGCATCTGAAAGGAATGAGGCCAGAGTCCAGCCTGTACAGCCTCCTCCTCCCTCCCTTCAGATTTCTTGGGATCCTCTGGAGACCCTAGGACTCCATGGGACACAAAGTCATGTTCAATATCAATCTGTGTTTTCAGGATCCAACACTAGAGGGCAAAATGCTGAGCCTAAGCTCTAGATTCATTATTCTATGTGTGTGCAGGATGAGAAAGATTCCTATTGCAAACCACACTTTTAAAGAATCCATTTTCAGATCACAAAGTTTAACTCTTTGGAAACACAGGTCTCTGATAAAGCTAAGGTTGTTGTAGAGCACCCTGGAAAATTAAACAACTAAGCAACGCCATAATTCAGTGAGATCAGATTTCTGCAAACCTCAAACCAGAAAACAGCTTAAAAATATTAGATAAGAAGGCAACGCATTTGGGCCCTGATGAGGGGGGAGGAGCATAAATAAGCTTAGGAAATAATAAAAAAACATAATAAAATAATAATATTACATCTTTAAACATGATGAAACAATCTCATTAAGCCTAAATTCATTTAAAGGTCAATGATGCATAATTTATGTAGGCTCATAAAATGTATTATATAAATGACAATTAAACCAACATCCCCTTCTTTTTCTTATCTCTATCCTATTAACTCTATAAACACAAGAACACTGGTATATTTTATGCAGTGGTAACAAATTTAAAGGATACTGTGTTTTCTTGAGGTTATTTCTAAAACTCCACAGACACCTAATCCAGTGACATTTTATCAAACACCACAGTGTTGTATCCCAGAAGATGAGCACTGCAAGGGAGGAGCTATGTGGGAAAGATTCTACGCAGGAGTGAAGATAAATGGGCCCAAGATAAAATATGTCAGCTTCATAATATGGCTGGGAACTGCCTTGGACATACATTTTTTGGTATTAAGGAACTGGCTCAGTATGAGTCTCTATAGAGTAAGAGACTCTGATTCATTCAGGGTTTATCCATTCTGGGATCTGAGACTATACAAGAGAACAAAACAAACAAAAATCCCTGCTTTCACTGAACTTACATCCTTGTAAGGAGAAGCTGTCAGTGAACAAGGTGGTTGTGAACCTTACGGAGACAAAGTAAACCAGGGAAGCTAGAAAGAGGCTATAAGAGTAGGTAGGGATGTAGGAATTTATCATTTTCAACAGGGTGGGAGCTGCCAATTCCAGGAAAAGAGAATAGAAAGGGGAAAGGCCCTGAGACAAGAGCAAGGAGTAAGAAGAAAGTAATTTGGGCAAGGGGGCGCCTGGGTGGCTCAGGAGGTTAAGCGTCTGACTTCAGCTCAGGTCATGATCTCACGATTCATGACTTCAAGCCCGGCATCGGGCTCACTGCTGTCAGCGCAGAGCCCCCTTCAGATCTTTTCTGTCCCCTTCTCTCTCTCTGCCCCTCTTCTGCTCACGCTCTGTCTCTCTCTCTCAAAAATAAATAAACATTAAAAAAATTTTTTTAAAGAAAAGAAAGTAATTTGGACAAGAACAGAGTGATTAAAATGGAAAATAATCAGACAGTAAGGCAGACAGAAAAGACAGAGTGAGGGGTGGGGGGTACACTGGAGGAAAACGCTGCTGATTGCCAGGATTTGGGCTTTCATTCTGAGGCACCTGCCAGTGGTGCCTCAGGTCTGAGATGGACCTGCCAGTGGTGGCTTGTAAGGAAAAGAAAGCATCATCAGACTCAACGTTCTGATAGGATTACTGTGGCTGCTGAGGTGAGAAGAGACTGTACAGAGCAAGGGTACATGAGGCATACCACAAAAATACAGGCAAGAAATAATAATGGCCTGGTTATAGCAGAATAACTTGTATCAGAGTATTCCTCCTGACGATCACGATTGCCAATTCTGGAGCTTTACAAAAAAAAGCTGTTTGAAGACCCTGCAGAGCGACCCAAAGCAGACAGAAACAGAAGAGGATTTGATACGTGAAAAATAGGAATATGGCAGATAGAGCTGGGCAGAGTCTGGAATCATATTGGTGTGTGGAGCCAGAAAAAAGAATTCGAGCATGCCAGAGGAGCATTGGCAGAATTCCACAAAACAGAGGAAGCCACAGAGGAAGTAAGCTCAAAATGTGCACCGAGAATTCCCGTGTGTCATTGGCTGACCCCCATGGTCCACATCTGCAGGGCAAGACTACAGAAAGCCCAAGGGGAAAAGAGCTGGAAAGACTAGAGCTGAAGTGAGATTTGAGCACCTGCCCACCACAGGGAAGACGGAGGGAGGAGATCAAATCCTTCCAAATTAAAGGGGCTTTCCATTACAGCCTTTCCGTTACAACTCCATGAAAGCTACACTTAGGAGTAAAGACCTCCCCAGGGCTAATGTACTCACCTCCGAAGTAACAGTAAAACCAAAATAGATCTGCCTTAGCAATGATTCAGGTGATATAAAGTAATTTAACTACATTCTAGAACAAAACTCTGTATTCTCCGAAGACAGAAAACAGATTTGAGATCCTTTTAAAACCCATCTCCTACAATGTCCAGTATATAATTTAAAAAGTTACTAGATATGAAAAAAACAAAGGAAAAGGAGACCCATAGGAGAAAAAAAGATGACTCAGAAGTTGGAATCAGCAGACAAGAACTTCAAAATCTCTATTTTAAGTATGTTCAGAGACTTAAAGGCAACACAGTCATAATGAATAAATGGATTAAAATAAAATTTTTAAAAATACAAAAAAATGACCAAAAAGAAAATTCTAGAACTGAAAAATACAATATCTGAAATTGAAAAGACCAAAACAAAAACCATAGTCTAGAGTGGAATAACAGAAGGAATAATCAGTGACCTTGAGGACAGGTCATTAGAAACCATACCAACTGAAGTTTGACCATGTTCACCAAGTACCTGGACTAATCAATTATAGGAGGTCTGCACAGAATCAGTCAAGAATTTAGTCGACATTATTACCAGCACTAGGCCTGAAAAAGCAAGAAGAAGGTAAAGTATCAGAAATGAGTGAGACAGTTGTAAAAAAAAAAAAAAGGCCTGATTTTACCTCCTCCAGCTCCTAATCTTCTAGTGACTCCCATTGGCCCAATCAGTCAGAAGCTACCGGGCATCAGAGCTCATTGGCTCAATCTGTAAGAATCCCACAGCCCACAGCAGGGTGGAGATTATGAAGAATGGAGGGACAAAAAGGGAGTATCTAGATCACACCCCTAAATATATCCTAGGAAGTGATTAAAAAGACAAAAACAAACAAAAAGCCCCATCTTAAAACCTAGGTCATTTACAAATTAATAAAATCCATACTGGCCCAAAGTTCTTGCAGCATCAAGTTCTAAAAGATAATGAAGTGGGGCACCTGGGTGGCTCAGTGGGTTGAGCGCCCGACTTCAGCTCTGGTCATGATCTTGCAATTCATGGGTTCAAGCCCCACGTCGGGTTCTGTGCTGACTGCTCAGAGCCTGGAGCCTGCTGCAGATTCTATCTCTGTGTCTCTCTGACCCTCCCCACTTGCACTCTCTCTCTCTCTCAAAAATAAAGAAACATTAATAAAATAAATAAATAAAAATAAAAGATAATAAAGTAATAGCTATTAAATTTTGAGAACTGTTGTAATCACATATTTTAAAATCTAGTCAACATGTTTTTCATGTGCAAAACTTACATAAAATTATTCTCAGATGTCCAAAGATTAGAAAACATCCTGCACATTACTTTTAGAAACAATTATTTGAAGACATACTAAGACCAACTGAAAGAAAAGTCAAAATTAAGAACTCAAAAACAGGGAATTTGTAGTAAAAGATTTGTGTAATTCTTCAATTTGGGCAAGGGGGGGGGCATGCAAATTAGAGTGATATATTCTTTTTTTCTTTTTCATTTGCAATTGGCAAGCACTAGGACAAATTATAGTATGCATTCCACTAACAGTCCATTCCTAGCATGAGAGGACAGAATGGGAGGCTCAGAATCCCCACTGAGACAGACAATTAAAGGAATTGTCCTAGTTATTTAGGTACTGGCCTAAAAGATCTTTCCTTCCGCCACTGGGCACCAAACTCACTGGTCCCATTAGATCATGTCTTATCTGATAGTATGAGCAGCTTAGAGTAAGGTGTGGCCCTACTCAACTGGTCCCATTCTGTATCTGCACCTTCCCCAGGGCTATGTTCTTCACCCTGCAACACGCACAAAATACCCCATGTTTGATTAACTTAAAACAATAACTGTGCTGTCCTGACCCAATACTTTCTAACAACGGCTAGATTTTTTACGGGATTGGGACACCGTGCAAAGAACCATTGAATCATCGCCACAAAAACCTCGTAGTAATAGAGAATCATACGATGGCCAACTTCATCGTAAAATGACTTAAGAAATTACTTTCTTATTGAATGGCGAAGAAAATTTTCTGATGTAATATATGCCAAACAATCAACAGTGATTACCTCTAGGGGTAGGATTATGACAAATTTGTACCTTCCACATAACCAACTGGAGTTCTATCATTTTTCTAAGTTTTTACAACTATCATGTTATATACTTTAATTAGACAAGTCTTTAAAATAAATAATTTTAAAATAAAATGCAATACAGGGGATACAGGAGCTACTTAATAATGCCACATGGAAGCAAACGAACAAATCTAAAATATGGGATATTTTCTAGGACAATCGACCTAGTTTTTGCAACATGACAACTGGAGGAAAGGGGTGCAGGTTAGTCAATATTTTAAAAGAATTAAGGGACAACAAGCAAATATTATGTATTGACCTTGTTTCTTTCCTGATTTAAACAATTCCTCTAAAATATGAGAATTTTTAGATAATCAGGAAAACTTTATTGTGAACTGGATGATACCAAATTTCTTCATGTATGATTATGTACTATGGCTATATAAATAAGGCCCATATTATTAGAGATGCATACTAAAGTATGTGAGTGCAAAATGATATGATTACTGGAATTTGCTTTAAAAGAAAAAAGAGGGGCACCTGGGTGGCTCAGTCATTTAAGCGCCCAACTCTCTCCGTTTCAGCTCAGGTCATGATCTCACGGTTTCGTGAGTTCGAGCTCCACATTGGGTTCTGTGCTGACAGTGCAGAGCCTGTTTGGGATTCTCTCCCTCTCTGCCCCTCTGCCGCTCACACCGTCTCTGTCTCTCTCAAAAATAAACACACTTAAAAAATTTTGTTAAGAAAAAAGAGGGGATGGCTCAACTGGAAGAGCATGAGACCCTTGATCTCAGGGTCGTGAGTTCAAGCCCCATGTTGGGTGCAGAGATTACTAAAAAAATAAACTTTAAGAAAAATAGTTTTGAGAAAAAAGAAATAGATGTTTATGTGGGAAAATGTGATGAGGTTCATTGAATTATTCTCCTTATCTTTGTATATGTTTGTACATTTTCATAGTTTAAAATGTGAGATAAAATTGAAAACACTATTTTTTTTTTTTTTAAACGTTTTTTATTTATTTTTGGGACAGAGAGAGACAGAGCATGAACGGGGGAGGGGCAGAGAGAGAGGGAGACACAGAATCGGAAACAGGCTCCAGGCTCCGAGCCATCAGCCCAGAGCCTGATGCGGGGCTCGAACTCACGGACCGCGAGATCGTGACCTGGCTGAAGTCGGACGCTTAACCGACTGCGCCACCCAGGCGCCCCTGAAAACACTATTTTTAAGGGACTTAATCACAAGTATTTGTAGCTGCTGAGGAGCAATTATCCACCGGTGGTAGAAATTATCCATCATCAAGCGTCACTGTTTACAGGCGTACCCCAGAGATTCTGCAGGTTCGGTTCCAGACCACTACAGTAAAACAATACTGCAACAAAGCAAGTCAAATGAATTTCTTTGTTGCCCAGTGCATAGAACAGCTGTTTATACCACAGTCTATCTGGTGCGCAATACCATTATTTTTTTTAACATACATACCTTAATTTTTTTTAATATTTATTTATTTATTTATTGGGAGAGCACAAGCAGGGGAGAGGCAGTGAGAGGGGGACAGAGGATCTGAAGTGGGCTCAGTGCTGACAGGCTGACAGCAGGAGCCCGATGCAGGGGCTCTAACTCACGAACTGGGAGATCATGACCTGAGCCAAAGTCAGACGCTCAACCAACTGAGCCACCTAGGTCGTATATACCTTAATTTAAAAATACTTTATTGGGACGCCTGGGTGGCTCAGTCGGTTAAGTGTCTGACTCTTGATTTCGGCACAGGTCATGATCTCAGGGTCTTGAGATGTAGCCCCAGGTCAGGCTCTGCACTAACAGTGCGGAGCCTGCTTGGGATTCTCTGTCTCCTTCTCTCTCGGTCACCCCTCCCCCCGACTCACACACTCTCTCTCTCCCTCTCTCCCTCAAAAATAAATAAATAAACATTTTTCTAAAAGTAATAAAACTTGAAAGTCTAAATTACTCCTTGACCCACGGGCTGTAGAAAGGATGCTGTGTTAGCAAACATGAAACACTAATCTCATTGTACATCTGTGTCAGAGCTCTTGGGTGACCAAGTGCATTGTCAATGAACCGTACGATTTTGAAAGGAATCTTTGTTTCTGAGCAGTAGGTCTCAACAATGGGCTTACAATATTTAGGAAACCAAGTTGTGAACAGATGTGCTGTCATCCAGACTTTGTTCCATTGATAGAGCACAGACAGAGTAGTTTTTTTTTTTTTTTTAATATAATTTATTGTCAAGTTGGCTAACATTCAGCATATACAGTGTGCTCTTGGTTTTGGGGGTAGATTTCCATGGCTCATCACTTACATACAACACCCAGTGCTCATCCCAACAAGTGCCCTCCTCAATACCCATCACCCATTTTTCCCTCTTCCCCACCCCCCTCTTCAACCCTCAGTTTGTTCTCTGTATTTAAGAGTCTCTTATGGTTTGCCTCCCTCCCTCTGTAACTATTTTTCCCCCTCCCTTCCCCCATGGTCCTCTGGTAAGTTTTTCAAGTTCCACACATGAGTGAAAACACATGGTATATGTCTTTCTCCAGGCAGAGTAGAGTTAGCACAATTCTCAAGGACCCTAGGATTTTCAGGATGGTAGGTGAGCACTGGCTTCAACTTGAAGTCAGCAGCTGCATTAGCCCCTAACAAGAGTGTCAGCCTGTCCTTCGATGCCTTGAAGCCAGGCACTGACTTCTCCTCTCCAGCTATGAAAGTCCTGGATGGCATCTTCTTGTGATATAAGGCTGTTTCAACCACACTGAAAATCTGTCATCCGGGGAGCCACCTTCATTAAGGATCGCAGCCAGATCTCCCGGAGAACTTGCTGCAGCTTCTATGTCAGCCCTTCCGCTCACCTTGCACTTGGATGTGTGGGGCTGGCTTCCTTCCTTAAACCTCCTGAACCAACCTCGGCTAGCTTCCCACTTGTCTTTGCAGCTTCTTCGCCTCTCTTGGCCTTCACAGAATTGAAGAGATCCTTGCTCTGGACTAAGCTTAGGCTTAAGGAATGTTACAGCTGGTTTGATCTTCTATCCAGACCAGTAAAACTTCCTCCATATCTGCAATAAGCCTGTTTCACTTTCTTACCATTCATGTGTTCACCAGAGTAGCGCTTTTCATTTCCTTCAAGAACTTTTTCTTTGCATCACAGCTTGGCTAACTGTTTGGGGCAAGAGGCCTAGCTTTTGGCTTATCTCAGCTTTTGACAAGCCTTCCTCACTAAGCTCAATCATTTCTAGCTTTTGACTTAAAGTGAGAGAAGTCCTCAGTGTCCTTTCACTTGGACACTTACAGGCCATCGTAGGGTTGTTAATTGGCCTTCTTTCAATATTGTCAATATTGCTGTATCTCAGGGAATAACAAGGAGGCCCAGAGAGAGAGAGAGGAGGCAAGGGAACTGCTTGGCAGAGTAGTCAGAACACACGCAATATTTACCGATTAAGTTTGCCGTTCTAAATGGGCGAAGTTCATGGCACCCTGAATGCCTGTATTGTCTTTCAGCTAAGACCTTATCACCCCATGTTAACTTTGTTTAAAAATAAGTACATGGGGGCACCTGGGTGGCTCAGTCAGATAAGCATCTGACTCTTAATTTTGGCTCAGGTCACGATCTTGCGGTTCACAAGTTCAACCAACTGCACTGACAGTGCGGAGTCTGCTTGGGATTCTATCTCCTGTCTCCCTTTCCCTCTGCCCCTCCCCTGCTTGCTCTCTCTCTCTCTCTCTCTCTCTCTCAAAAATAAATAAACATTAAATAAAAATAAGTGCAATCAATATGTTTTCATCGTGTACAAACTGCAAAAAATAGTCTAAGGATATAAATATTAATAATAATAATAATAATAGTTAACATTTATTGCATGCTTATGTGCTAGGCAGCACACAGCATTTTCTAAGAATTAGTTCATTTAATCTTCAAAACAGCCTCCTGAGAAAGATGTCAGGATAAGTTCAGTGGGAACCAGATGGGAGTTCTGAGCAACGTACTCAGACCTATGAATCTGAAGTCTTAGCTGCTTCAGTGTAATGCAGTGTTCAGCCCTGCACCAGTCTGCCTTGAGAATATTATAGATATCTGTCCCTCATCATCTATTAAAGAAAGCCATGCAATGAAAAAGTCTTGAAAGGGTTTTCACTTTGTCATTAAATGGTATCTAGATTCCTTACAACTGAATAGTTGATCTTTGCTACAAGACATAAAACATGAACCCAAGTACCAAGACATCCAGACAAACCCAGCTCCAATGTGTCACAAGATACCCAGGGTGCACAGCAAAGGGAGCTCAATGAAGAAGCATATGTGTTTGCATCAAGTGGCTGTCTTTGGCCTCAATTTGGCAATTACACAAGGTCATCCCAGCTCCACATCTTCTAATTAAATCTGTTGACCCTCATTAAGATTGCACTGCAGTTCAATATCTTCCCCCTGCCCAGTCCCACACGTTAATTCCAAGAGCACTCACCATAAACTTTTTTAAGTATACTGTTGTCTGAGAGTCTGCTTCTTGGGGACCTGCCCTGAGACAGGGACCATCAGCCAGAGCATGCCCTGGTTTTTCCTAAGTATCTCTCAAGATCCTAAAAGGTCATAATGACCAAAAGAGGGCTCACGGCCCTCAAATGTTGTGAACAATTATCTTCATTCAACACGAGGATACAGTTAACATCATATTTAATAATGAAAACTAAGTGGGACACCTGGGTGGCTCAGGCGGTTGGGCTTCAGACTCTTCATTTCAGCTTGGGTCATGATCTCGTGGTTCATGGGTTCAAGCCCCGGGTTGGGCTTTGCACTGACGGCAAGGAACCTGCTTGGTTTTCTCTCTCCCTCTCTCTCTGCCCCTTCCCAGTTTGAGCACGTGTGTGCTCTCGCTCTCTCTCTCAAAGTAAATAAACTTAAAACAAATTTTTTTAATAGTGAAAATTAAGTGCCTTCTCCCTAAGATCAGAACCAAAACAAGAATGTTTGCTCTTACCACAGCTATTCAACATCATGCTGGGGTTGATGGCCAATGCAAGGCAAGAAAGGGAAATAAAAGAGCATGCAGATTGGAAAGGAAGAAATAAAAGTATCCGTTGCCCAAATTGGTGCAGCTTTGGCCACTGGGAAATCTTTCAGTTGGTTCCTTTGACATGCCTCCATCATTGTTGGCTTTTTTTTATTGTTTTATTTTAGAGAGAGAGAGTGTGAGTGAGGGAGAGGGCCTGAGGAAGGGGGAAAGAGAGAGAGAGAGAGAGAGAGAATGAATCTCAAGCAGGCTCCACACTAAGTGCATAAGTGCAGAGTCCGACTCAGGGCTTGATCCCATGACCCTGGGATCACAACCTGAGCTGAAATGAGGTGTGGACGCTCAACCAACTGAGCCACCCAGGCTCTCTGTGTTCTGTTTTGTTTTGTTTGCATTTTTTTTTTTTGAAGCACTTCTTACTTTCAGGCACTGCAAGATGCTCATCTTGTGTATTTCTTTCCCCTGTCGTAGAATCAACCTTGTTCCTTTTTTTGGAGGATGGTGTTAGAAACCAAGATCTGGTAAAGTGAATGTAAGGGAAGAGAAGCAAAAATAATATAAAAACAGGGAGGGGGACAAAACATAAGAGACTCTTAAATACAGAGAACAAACTGAGGGTTGCTGTAGGGCTTGTGGGTGGGGGGATGGGCTAAATGGGGAAGGGGCATTAAGGAGGACACTTGTTGGGATGAGCACTGCGTGTTATACATAGGGAACAAATCACTGGAATCTATTCCTGAAATCATTATTGCACTACACACTAACTAGCTTGGGATGTAAATTAAAAAATTAAAAAGAGAAAGAAAAAGAAAAGGAAAAAAGAAGAAATACTAGATTAGAAAAGAAAAAAAGAAAAGTTGGTAGAAGACGAAGCATGACGAAATGTAAGTGGATGTAGATGATAAGCATGTGAGGTTCGTGAAAACATTCTCAAGTTTTGCGAATATTAGAAAATGTCATAATGTGAAGTTTAAAAATTGGGTGGAAGGATTGGAGCAAACATTTTTTGTAAGGAGAGTGCTTGCCTTCCAAGCACAGTGATCACAGAGAGCCCATTATAAACTTCAAAGTTGCTAAGGGAGTGGATCTGAATTGTTCCCACTACAAAAAAGAAATGGTAACTATGTGACCTGTCAGAGGTGTTAACTAACCTTAATTAAGGTGATAATCCTACTGCAATATATAAACGTACCAAATAGATATGTTGTACATCTTAAAGTTACATAATGTTATATGTCAACTATATCTCAATAAAATAATTTACACACACAAAAAAAAGCATGCTTGTCTTCCAAAAATCCCGCTTTCCCCATTCTTCAACATGCCTCGAATCTAAAAAAATTTTTCACATTTATTTATTTTTGAGAGACACAGCAAGACAGAGCATGAGTGGGGGAGGGGCAGAGAGAGCAGGGGACATAGAATCTGAATCAAGCTCCAGGTTCTGAGCTGTCAGCACACAGCCCGATATGGCGCTCGAATTCATGGACCATGAGACCATGACCTGAGCCGAAGTCGGACACTCAACCGACTAAGCCACCCAGGCACCCCCAGTGTGCCTGAAATCTGCTGGGGGCTAGATGTCACATTGTAAACACGGCTAAAAACAATGGCCAAATTTTGATTTTCTCATGCTGCTACTTCGTCGGTTGTTCTGACCGATCAAGACGTTCCCTCCCATTAAAATCTTCATTAATTACCTGGCACTTGATAACCTTTTTCAGGCAGTTCCTTAGTGCCAGGCATGGAGTGCTCTTAATGAACTCGGTTAACCCTCATATCAACCCTGAGAGTTACAGAGGGGTAAACTGAGACACGTGAGAGGTAAAAAGCCACTTGGCCCTATTCTTGTGGTTGGGAAGGGGTGGATCTCAGCTCAAACCCAAGCCCCCCGCCGCAGAATGTGCACGCTTAACTTCCATTCTTATCTGCCAGTCAGTAGGTATTATTTTGTATCCTAAAAAAAAAACACCATGTTAACAATATCACATATTCTAAACTTCCTACTACTGAAATTAAGAAACTGGTGTTGATATTTTAGCATTTGAGCTTGGCTCTTATGGTGAAACACCTCAGCCGAAAGGTAGAGGCAGAACATTAGTTAAGATGACAGCTTTGTATAGTCCTTGGCTTTGTAGGCAAACCTGGGTTCCAGCTCCAAGGTGCCGTCTGCAGCTTGCCCAGTTCTGTGATGGAGGGTTATAAATAGACACATCAAGTGCCAGACACTTAATCCTCCACAGCTCTTGTTAATGTGAAAATCCCATTTGCAAAGGGCTTTTTCTACCCAATTGAATTGGCCCGGTGAAGTAATCCTGTTGCAAACAAAAGCCTGTCTGAGAGGCCTAGGAAGAGTTGCACATTATTTGCATAGATTTGCATATTAATTTATAGCTGGTGAAATTCCTCATTTAGGGGTGGATTTCTCCAGGCCACTGAAATCCAAGAAGGCAAATATTTTGAACCAATCAAGTTAATGGATTAGGACTAGGCCCTCTCTCTCTCTCTCTCTCTCTCTCTCTCTCTGCTACCCACTTCTCCCCTTCGAAAGAAAATAACAGTAAGTAAGGCTTCACCCCAAACCAAGGTTTTACCTGGAAATGCTAGTGGGGGGTAAGGAGGGTGGGTTAACTTGGATGTACGTTAGTTGGGGAATCTGAGGGAAGGATGCGAGACGACACACACTTCAAGCCAAGAGCCAGCCGACATCCAGGTTAGCATCCCTCTTTGAGAACCAGATCCTACGCAGGAAGCCCAGACCAAGGGCGGGGGCCACATGGCTCCTTTTCTCTCCAGTGCTCCCTCTCGATTTCCTTGTCTGACCCCCCTCCACCCACAACTGCACTCCCTTTAGCTCCATCCTTCTTTCCCTCACATCATTGCCCCCTCTCTGCACAACAGAGGTAACCGTAGCATCCACCTCAAGGATTAACGAGACGAAGCCTGGCGCTGTACTTTTTTTCCCCAAAGTTTTATTGAAAGGTAGCTTATGTGACATAATTTAGGATACAAATTTGGACTCTCTTGGTTCACATCTTATTTGACTTTAACATATACTGAAAAAGTAGTCCTTTTTCTTTTTTTAATGTTTATTTTTGAGACAGAGAGAGAGACAGCGAGTGAGAGGGGCAGGTGAGAGACAGAGGGGGACAGAGGAACCAAAGCAGGCTCTCCGATGACAGCAGACAGCCCAATACCAGACTCGAATCCATGAACCATGAGATCATGACCTGAGCTGAAGTTGGATGCTCAACCAACTGAGCCACCCAGGCACCCCTGAAAAAGTATTTCTGACTCAGCAATTACTTACGAGTAAGAAGAAAAGTTAAATGTATGATGGGCAATACTTTCAGGCAAACAGCTAATGAGAATCATGAATATGAAAATCTAAGTGCCTAGGATTACACCGAATCCGTGAAACAAATCATGGGTAACTAACATCCTAACAATACTGCCTACCCCTATCCTTGACCTGCACCGAGTAACCAAGAGATGTTAGCTGTTTATCTGGGTTGTCTATTGCTATATAACAAACTACCCCATGACTCAGTGGCTTAAAATAGCCATTTGTCTTGCTCAAGAGTCTGTGAGACAGGAATTCAGAGAGGGCTCAGCTGGGTGGCTTTTCTGCTGCACATGGCATCAGCTGGCATCATTCACTCAGCTGCATTCAGCTACCGGCTGAACTGGAGTAGAATTTTCAAGAAAGCTTCACTGCTTCTTGTGGGGGCCTCTGTCCTATTTCCCTGTAGTCCCTCTCTATTCACAAGGCAAGCTTGGGCTTCCTTCCAGCATGGTGTTCTCAAGGGTATCAGACTTCTTACAGTCTGATGCAAAAGGAAGCATTCCAAAGAGGAATCTCAGAAGCCGCCAACCTCCAAAGGCCTAGCCTCAGTGTCACTTCCTTTGGTCAAAACAAGGCCCAAGGCTAGCACAGATTCTCTCCTGATGGGAGAATGGCCAAGAATCAGCAGCCAGCTTTAATCCACTGCACTATTGTCTGGCAATCTTGTCTGCTTCTATGCCCTGACCGCGTGGGTGTCTTTTAAACCTTTAGCAATGGCCCTGAGAGTCCTCCTGAGCCTGGTATCACACATCTCTCCAAAACCCAGACCTGGGCATGTCGTCACCTCTCTATGCATGTCTTCAAGGTTCCCACTGCCTGTGGAAGAGAATTCCAATTCCCTAGCTTGGCATTCATATGCACACACACACACACACACACACACACACACACACACACGGACACACACTTCCTCCTGCAGACACTCTCACACAAGCGAGCACACACATACACACACTCAAACACCTGTACACCGTGGCTGCTCAGTAAGGCCACCGGAATATCCTGGGCAACAAATAAGCCGGATTTTTCACCTAACTGCTGTCAGAGGCAGGAGCTCCACCTCGATCAAGGCTGGGAGGGTCTCAGAAGGGGGAGTCCAGAGGCAGATACCTACTGGGTTTTGGTGTCTGAGCTCAAGTGATTTAAGTCCGGTCTGTTACTACAGTTTAGGATCAGTGGTGGCCACAGCAAGGCAGGAGCCTTAGAGCAAGTCTTTATCAGTCAACAGTTGTTTGGCAAGTGGAGTTTTTGCCCAGGGGAACAGCCAATGGTTCTGGGAAAAGAGCTATGCGCACAACTGTGCAATCTCTTGTTTGAATAAATTTGCTTTCAGGAATTTCCAAGGCAAATGGTCAAATATTTAATGGTTTACAATCTTATCTTCCTGGGCAAGAACTTTCTGGAGTAAATGGTAGCTGTGCTGACACAGGTGGTTTCTGTCTTTGGTCATGTTGAGCCACCAGCATCTGTCTTCAACACAGAGTCACGCTTACCCAACCTCAGCCAGATTCTGAGTGCCTTTGTTCTTCCCCAAACCCTACATTTTCACATCCTAGCCCTCTTTCCTAATAAACTTTATTTTCTCCCATTATAAACGAAATGCATGCTTAGTACTAGAAAGATCACTGGGAAGTTTAAAAACAAAAAAGGTTGGGGCACCTGGGTGGCTCAGTTGGTTAAGGTTCCACTTCTGACTTCAACTCTGGTCATTATCTCACGGTTCGTGAGTTTAAGCCCCACAATGGACTCTGTGCTGGCAGCTCAGAGCCTAAAGCCTGCCTCGGACTCTGCGTCTCCATCTCTCTCTGCCCCTTCCCTGCTAGTGCTCTGTCTCTCTCTCTCCCCTAAAAGTAAATAAACATTAAAATTTTTTTTTAAAAAGTAGAAATTTATTCTCTCTAGGGGCACCTAGGTGACTCAGTCAGTTAAGCGTCTGACTTCAGCTCAGGTCATGATCTCGCAGCCCGTGAGTTCGAGCCCTGCGTCGGTCTCCGTGCTGACAGCTTGGAACCTGGAGCCTGCTTCAGATTCTGCATCTCCCTCTCTCTCTATGCCCTTCCCCTGCCCGCACTCTGTCTCTCTGTCTCTCTCAAAAATAAAATAAAAACATAAAAAATTTTTAAAAATTAAAGAAATTTATTCTCTCCCAATTCCAGAGGTTAGAAGTCTGCAATCAAGATGTTGGCAAGGTTGGTTCCCTCTGGAGACTGTGAGAGAGAATTCATTCCATGCTTCTCTTCCAGCCTCTCGTGACTCCCAATCACTTTTGAAAGTCCTGGGTTTGGGGCTACATAACTCTGGTCCCTGCTTCAGTGTTCACACGGCCTTCTTCTCTCTATACATGTCTCTGTGGGTCCTCTCCTCGACTAACAAGGACATCAGTCACTGGATTTACGGCCCACCCAACTCCAGGATGTTCTCATGTCAAGATCCTCAACTCAATTGCCTTCACAAAAACCCTATGTCCAAATAAAGGTCACATTCCAACATTCTAGATGGACATGAACTTTGGAAGGCCACTATTTACCCACTAAGGGGTATAAGAGACCTAAATCTTCATCTACCTTATCAGGAAGCCAACAGATAATGCCTAAAATCAATAAATCAAGAAGTGGCAACCTGAGCATGTTATTTTGGCCCAGAGGAAAAATTTAAGACTTGGACAGGTTTCCCCAGGAAAGCAGGGAGAAGTTGGGCAGGAGACAGTTCTTTTTTTTTTTTTTTTTTTTTTTTAATTTTGAGAGAGACAGAGAGAGAGAGAGAGACAGAGAGAATGCAGGAGGGACAGAGACGGGGGAGAGAGAATCCCAAGCAGGCTCCACACTATCAGCATAGAGCCCAATGTGGGGCCTGAACTCATGAACTATGAGACTATGACTTGAGCCAAAACCAAGTCTGATGCCTAACTGAATGAGCCACCCAGGCGCCCCTACTGGTTGGTCTTGACTCTAAGTTATCAAATTGCATTTTTTGATAACCCAAAACAAAGAATAAAATCACCCACATACCTTTTCTTCTTTACATTTTTCTGCCTTTATCCAGAAGTTTTTCGGGTTTTTTTTCTAACATTTCTATTACATTAAAATCCCTATTACCCAGTGATAATTAAAGTAGCACACTGGTGCATGTATTCTCCCCAAATTTTTTAGGTTGATCATATTGTATACACAACCCTGAAACCCATTTAGTTCCACCTAACTTCATAATATAAACACATCTCCATGTTATTCTTGAATCAAAATGAACCCTATTATTTTGGCTACATAAAATCCCACCTAATGAAAGGTCCATCATTGGCCTTTAAATTGGTTCCTATTTTTTTTCACATTATAAATATCACTGAAATTAATATCTTTGAGTAGTTTCTTTTTTTTAATTTTTTTAATGTTTTGTTTATTTTTGAGACAGAGAGAGACAGAGCACGAGCGGGGGAGGGACAGAGAGAGAGGGAGACACAGAATCTGAAGCAAGCTCCAGGCTCCGAGCTGTCAGCACAGAGCCGAACATGGGGCTCAAACCCATGAACTGTGAGATCATGACCTGAGCCGAAGTCAGACACTTAACCAACTGAGCCACCCCCACTTTGAGTAGTTTCCTGTTTGTTGTATTCAGATTTCTTCCCTGAGACACAAACCAATTTTCAGAAGGTTACATTACAGGGATATAAATATTCTGAAGACTTTGGATATATCTGCCAAATTACCTTCTGGGGAAGGGAGAGGTACCAATCTGTCCTAACACCAGATCATATAAAATGCATGCCCCATGGATCTTGCTTCTCAACCTTCTCAGTGGAAACCT
The DNA here is from genome assembly GCF_028018385.1 of Neofelis nebulosa. NCBI lineage: Eukaryota > Metazoa > Chordata > Mammalia > Carnivora > Felidae > Neofelis > Neofelis nebulosa. The sequence continues at coordinate 12,127,868 of NC_080788.1, forward strand.
GTTTAACAGGATATTACATAGGCTTTCCCTATGTAACATCACCCCCAAATTTTACCTATACAGACAGTCCCTGACAGAGGATGGCTTGACTTCTGATTTTTCGACTTTACAATGTTGCAAAAGCAGCGTGCATTCAGTGAAAACCATACTTTGAATTTTGAATGTAATCTGTTCCTGGACAAGCCACACACAGTGCAATACTGTCTCATGGTGCCGGCAATCAGCCGAGAGCCCCGGCTTCTGGTCAACCCCGGGAGCATGAGAATAAACAAGTGATACACCTACCACTACTCTGTACCTATACAACCATTCTGGTTTTCACTCTTAGTCCAGTATTCAATAAATTACATGAGAGGGGCGCCTGGGTGGCGCAGTCGGTTAAGCGTCCGACTTCAGCCAGGTCACGATCTCGCGGCCCGTGAGTTCGAGCCCCGCGTCAGGCTCTGGGCTGATGGCTCGGAGCCTGGAGCCTGTTTCTGATTCTGTGTCTCCCTCTCTCTCTGCCCCTCCCCCGTTCATGTTCTGTCTCTCTCTGTCCCAAAAATAAATAAAAAGCGTTGAAAAAAAAAAAATTTAAAAAAAAAAAAAAAATTACATGAGATACTCAACACCTTATCATAGAATAGGTTTTGTGTTAGATGATTTTGCCCAACCGTAGGCTAAAGTAAGCATTCTGAGCACATTTAAAGCCGGCTAGGCTAAGTTGTGATGGTTGGTAGATGAGGTGTTTTAACTGTATTTTCAATTTACAATATTTTCAACAAAGAATGGGTATCCATCATAAATGGATGAAGATCTGGAGTCCCAGAGCAAAAGACTCTGAGATTACGCACACGGCTGACTAAAGAGAAGATAAACTGTCCTTCAGTGCTCACCTCCAATCTTCACCAGTGAAGAGAAGCAGGAAACTGAAGTGGGTTTTTTTTTTCATGTTTTGTAATGTTTATTTAGTTTTGAGAGACAGAGTATGAGCAGGGGAGGGGCAGAGGGGGGGAGGGGAGGGAGAATCTGAAGCAGGCTCTAGGCTCCAAGCTGTCAGCACAGAGCCCAACGTGAGGCTCGAACTCACGAACTGTGAGATCATGACCTCAGCTGAGGTCAGATGCTTAACCAACTGAGCCACCCAGGTGCCCCAGGAAACTTAAGATTTTAATGGAGAGATCTATAAAGGGAGGTGAGTGGTCAGCCTGGTAGGAAGTACTGTGACATTTCCCCTTCTTCAAGCCAAGAGAATCATTATAGAGAAAAGATGCCTTCAAGGGAGATTGTCTTCCTTCCTCCATGTACAACTGAGCTAAGAAAGTCACAGACCACGTTATGCATAGGAACAGAAGGCTCAAGAACTGCCAGATGCCTAGCCAGTATGCATTTTTCCCCTTAGTAACAGATCGCTGGTTTTACTCAGGGCACAATGCACTCAGAGAAAGATGACATTCCCCGGCCTCCCTTGCAACTAGATATGCCCCAGCCAATGTAGTGGAAGTAGGGTTTCTGGGTAAGCTCTTTAAAGGGAAAAGGCTCAACTGAAAGGATTCCTATCTTCCTTTGTCCTTCCTCCTCCCTGCTTCCTGATGCCTGGAATATAGCCAGGAAGTCTGGCATTCTGGCAGCCATCTTGCACTATGAAGAGAAAGGCTTAAAAATAGCAGAATATCTGTAGAAGTAGCCCAGGTCCCCGATGACCATGGAGCCAGCATGTTAGTCCCGGACTGCTTACCTCTGAACTTAATTTACATGAAAGAAACTGAACTCTTATGTATTTAAACCACCTTCCGTTGTCTGTTTCATTTTTTTACTTTGGACTTCTAGGAAAGTTGCAAAGATAATACATTGAGTTCTCCATATTTTCCCACCCAGTTTCTCTGAAGGTTAACACCTTACATTGCTGTGCTTCACTTGTCAAGGTGAAGAAACAAATGATGGTACATTTACTGTACACTTGGGTTTCACCAGCTTTTCCACTAATGTTCTTTTTTCATTCCAGTATCCCATCAGGATGCCACACTGCATTCAGTCACCATGTCTCCTTACTCACCTCTGGCCAGTGAGTTTGTCAGTCTTTTCTCTGGCTTTTCGCGACCTTGACCTTTTATAGAATACTTGTCAGCTATTTTTAAGAATGTTCCTCCATTTGAGGGGCGCCCAGGTGGCTCAGTCGGTTAAGCATCCAACTCAGGCTCAGGTCATGATCTCATGGCTCATGAGTTCAAGTCCCACGTTGGGCTCTGTGCTGACAGTTCAGATTCTGTGTCTCCCTCTCTCTCTCTCTGCCCCTCTCCTGCTCATGTGCTGTCTCTCTCTCAAAAAGAAATAAACATTAAAAAAATATATTAAAAAAAAAAAACAAAAAAGAATGTACCTCCATTTGACTTTGCCTGATGGTTTCTCGTGATAGAGTGGGTTTAAGGGTTTGGAGAAAGAATACATAGATGGTGAAAGAGCCCTTCTCAACGCATCACATGGGGGTAACAGGAGATCACCACGATTTATCCGTGGTAATGTTAACCTGGATCACTTGGTGAAGGGGGTGTCTGCCAGGTTTCTTCACTGGTAAGTTGTTATCTTTCCATACTCACTTGCTTAAAAGTGACTATCAAGCCCAGCCCACACTTGAGGAGAGAAATTTAAGCCCTATCTCTTGGCAAGAGGGGGGATCTACATAAGTTATTTGGAAGTATCCTGTAAGGAAGATGTATTCCTTCTCTCCCATTTATTTATTTATTTATTCAATCATTTGTTCATAATCACTTATTTGGGTTATCTCTTTTGTTGCTCAAATTGTTCCCCCTTTGGCCATCGGGAGCTCTTTCAGACTGGCCAGGTCCTCTTGACACATCCCCATCCATTGTTCGTTTTTAGTTTCATTTTGTTTTAGTCTTTTCTTTTTTTTTAAATCACTTCTTTACTTGCTGTCACGACACAATGCTCCAGGCTCGTCTTGTAGTTCCCCCGCCCCAATCCTGGAATCAGCCATTTATCAAGCCCTAGTTCCTTTTTTTGGAGAATGGTGTTTAGAAAGGAAGACTGGGCTTCGAGTTATGTTCCTTGCAACTGGAGTATCACTGTTCCAGACCCTCTCAGCAAAGAGAGCTAGGAAATGTATGTGTGCACACCAGCACATGCTATTAAACCAGCTTACAGGGGATGGGGTTGCTTTACTGACAAACTTTTGTATTCTATTTTTTTAATATTTTTAATGTTTATTTATTTTTGAGAGAGACAGAGTGTTGAGTAGGGGAAGAGGCAGAGAGAGGGAGACACAGAATCCAAAGCAGGCTCCAAGATCCAAGCTGTCAGCACAGAGCCCAATACAGGGCTCGAATCCACAAACTGTGAGATCATGACCTGAGCCAAAGTCAGACGCTCAACCAACTGTGCCACCCAGGCGTCCCAAACTTTAGCATTCTTGGAATGCTTATCTCCTGAAGTTTGAGTCTACCAGCAAACACAGACACTGATGTCTCCTTCCTATCTGGAGAACATTGAAAGTGGTGGGTGGGTTACACCGGCAGGAAGTAAGAGGGTTGGTGTAGTTTCCTCTGAGGGCAGCAGTGAGGTAGCCTTCTCTCTCAATGTTTAAAATCACAAAGATGTGTCTGTTTTCTCACCGAACGATATGGGTGCTGAGGAAAGCAGCAGGGCATGAGCCATCCCAAATTTTCTGTGTCTCAGAAGACAACCTGCTGAAGAAAAGGGACCCCAGAGACACCTGGGTGGCTCAGTCGATTGAGCGTCTGACTTCGGCTCAGGTCATGATCTCACAGCTCATGAGTTTGAGCCCCACATCGGGCTCTGTGCTGACATCTCAGAGCCTGGAGCCTGCCTCGGATGCTGTGTCTCCCTCTCCCTCTCTCTGCCCCTAACCCACTCGCATTCTGTCTCTGTGTCTCTCAAAAATAACTAAACATTGAAAAAAAGAAAAAAAGAAAGAAACGGGACCCCAGCAGAGAGATTTCTGTGGTGTGTACTGTGGTAGGTTTGCCAGATAAAACACAGGTTTCCCAAACTAGAATTTCAGATAAACAACAACAAATAAATTTTTAGTATCAGTTGCGTCCCAAACAAATATGGTTTATCTCCAATTCCAATTTGATTAGAGTCTTGTATTTTCACTTGCTAAATCTGGCACCCCCACACTGCGGACAGAAGTTGAAAGGGGAGTTGCAAGGGCTCAGCTCAAGGAAGCATCATCACATCAAAGAAGTACAAAGCCCTGGGGTGCCTGGGTGGCTCAGTCAGTAAAGCATCCATTACGGCTCAGGTCATGATCTCACAGCTTGTGAGTTCGAGCCCCGCGTCCGCCTCTGTGCTGACAGCTCGAAGCCCAGAGCCTGCTTCAGATTCTGTGTCTCCCTCTCTCTCTGCCCCTCCCCAGCTCGTGCTCTCTCTTTCTCACTCAAAAATAAACATTAAAAAATTTTTCTTTAATAAAAATAAAGAAAGAAGTACAAAGCCCTGAGCTCCTGAATAATCTCTGTATCTGCTCCCAACAAGGCCTGTCATATAAAGGGCATCGTCAGCCAAGATAAATCTATAAACAGAGCAAGGTCAATAAACTTGGTACACCTAGTTACCCTTCAGAAGGCAGCTCAAATGTCACATCCTCTCTGAAGTTTCCTTAACTCTGCCCCCAGCCTGATAAACAGCTCTTCAGCTGTGTTCTCCAAAGCACCGTGTGAGGGCTTCTGTACAGGCCCAACCGATCTAAAGAAGAGGCGGGCATTGCTGATGGAGTCTTAGGCTGGTGGTGGCACTGCTGTTCTCTGAGCTCTCCACGTGCAGAGCTCTGGCCTCGTCCATCTCTGCAGGCTCGGTGTCCACCGTAGGCACAAATAGGCACATAGAGTCTGCAGAGGCTCTATGAATGTTTGTTGGAGGAACAACAATCAGCGATTGCTCCCATTTTAGAGATGGAGAAGCCAAGGCCCTGAGAAATTCAATTCAATTCCACACAGGTCTTTTTGTTGTTGTTGTTGTTAATGGATCTGCTAAAAACAAGGAAAATGAATGGTATTTCAGAAGACACAATGGGAGATACCAATGTGCAGTAATGGGTAGAGATGTCTGCTGTGAAGGATTCTGAACATGGCCCCTCTTAGTCTGGGGCCAACATGGCATCGAAGGTTGCAACCAGCTGCTGCCTTTTGGTGGGAAGAGCCCCTCAAGGGGCACCTGGATGACTGAGATGGTCGAGCGTCCAACTCTCGATTTCGGCTCAGGTCATGATCTCATGGTTCGTGGGATCAATCCCCAAGTTGGGCTCTGTGCTGACAGTGCAGAGCCGGCTTGGGATTCTCTCTCTCTCCCTCTCTCTCTGCCCCTTCCTTGCTTGTGCTCCTTCTCTCTCTCTCAAAAATAAACATACTTAAGAGAGGGGCGCCTGGGTGGCTCAGTCGGTTAAGCGTCTGACTTCAGCTCAGGTCATGATCTTGCGGTTCATGAGTTCAAGCCCCGCGCTGGGCTCTGTGCTGACAGCTCAGAGCCTGGAGTCTGCTTCCGATTCTGTGTCTCCCTCTCTCTCTCTGACCCTCCTCCGTTCATGCTCTCTCTCTGTCTCAAAAATAAACAAACGTAAATATATATATATATGTATATGTATATATATATATATGTGTGTATACACATATATATGTGTGTATATATACGTACATATATATATACTTAAGAGAAAAAAAAAGAACGGGTCCCTCAAAGATTGGAAGTCAAAAGTTCCAGGTCCCGTTCTGACTCTGACCCTGGGCAAATCACTCTGCCTCCATTTTCTGCTCTGTAAACTGCCAGGGATAATCTACACTAAGCAACTCTAAAGTGCTTTAAGCCTGCTTCTCTATTCATTCATCAATCAGCATTTATTGAGGCCTTTCCATGTGGCTCTCTGGGGATAAAAAAAAACAAAAAAAAACAAGACATAGCCCCTGCACTTAGGGAACTGGAAAGGCAGAGAATTGAAATTAAATGGATAGAAGCATGGCCAGTACCATTATAACAAAAACAATGGCCACCGTTGACTTTGCATTCCCACTCACCATGTAGCTGCCACGGTTCCAATCACCACTGCCACCTTATAAGTGGGTATCATTTTAATCCTCATTTAGGGAGACAAAATGACTTGGTCAAGGTCACTTAGCTAGTAAGTGCTAGAGCAGCTACTGAAACTTGTTTGCCTGACTCAAAAACTACTGCTCCTCTCTCTCTCAAATAAATAAAATAAACTTTCACAGTGAGGGCGCCTGGGTGAGTCAGTCGGTTAACCGTCAACTTCGGCTCAGGTCGTGATGCTTGTGGTTCGTGGGTTTGAGCCCCGCGTCAGGCTCCGTGCTGACAGCTCAGAGCCTGGAGTCTACTTCCTATTCTGTGTCTCCCTTTCTTTCTCTGCACCTCCCCTACTTGCACTCTGTCTCTCTCTCTCTCTCTCTCTTTCTCTCTCAAAAATAAATAAACATTTAAAAAAAAAAAAAACCAGGGGGTGGGTGTGGGCTCCTGAGTGGCTCAGTTGGTTTCACATCTGACTGTTGATTTCAGCTCAGGTCATGATCCCAGAGTGGTGGGATTGAGCCCCAAGTTGGGCTCTGCACTGAGTGCTGAGCATGGAGCCTGCTTGGGGTTCTCTCTCTCTCTCTCTCTCAAAAAAACAAAAAACAAAAAACAAACAAACAAAAAAAGACTAGTGCTTATAACCACTCAGCTACCACGGCTTTCCTGATAGAGGTATGTGAAAAAAATCATGGCCACAGCAAAGGAGGGCATAGGGAAAGTTTCTTAAGGCCTTTCTAACTATGGCACAAAATCCAGGAACCATAAAAAAGGTTCTAAAAATAAGATGTATCAAATATAGAATTTACCATGTTCCATACAGAGCATTATTACAAACACTTTAAATATATTAAGCATTTAATCCTCATAAAAGCCGTATGAAGTTGGCACTATTATCCCCACTCTATAGAGGAGGAAAATAAAGCACAGAGAAACAAATTTCCAAAGTCACGCAGCCCATCGGCAGAGTGGGAATGTGAACTTGGACAGCCTGACCCCAGAGTCTGAGTTTGTCTCCATTACGCTATCCTCTCAAAATCAAAGGTAAATGACAAATGAAACAGAAAAAATAACTGAAATTCATATCACATAATATCCCTAATATACTAAGAGCTCCCCCTAAGAAAGAGGCCCACAAACCTATAGGAAAATAGACAAACCATATGAATAGATAGTTCAATAAAATTACACACAAGAAAAATGCAGATTTTAATCCTGCTGAGGTAACATTTCTTACCTACCAGATTGGCAAAAACCCAGAAGTTGGACAAAACACTCTTTGTGAGGCTGTGGGGATGCGGGCCTCACATGCATGGCTTGGGGGGGGGGGGGGGGACACAAAACAGTACAAGATCTGTGGATGACAATTTAAAGTGACAAATCCAGGGGCGCCTGGGTGGCTCAGTCGGTTAAGCGTCCGACTTCAGCTCAGGTCACGATCTCGCGGTCCGTGAGTTCGAGCCCCGCGTCGGGCTCTGGGCTGATGGCTCAGAGCCTGGAGCCTACTTCCGATTCTGTGTCTCCCTCTCTCTCTGCCCCTCCCCCGTTCATGCTCTGTCTCTCTCTGTCTCAAAAATAAAAAACGTTAAAAAAATAAACAAATAAAGTGACAAATCCATATACTCCGCAATTCTAGATCTAGAAATTATTCTACAGATAACTCACACATGCAAAATGGCATTAATGCAAGACTAGTCATTACAACCTTCTTTGTAACCACAAACTTGGGCACCTGGGTGGCTCAGTCAGTTAAGTGTCAACTCTGATTTAGGCTCAGGTCATGATCCCAAGGTCACGGGATTGAGCACCACATCAGGCTTTGCGCTGAGCATGGAGCCTTCTTAAGATTCTCTCTCTCTCTCTCTCTCTCTCTCTCTCTCTCTCTCTCTCTCTCTCTGCCCCTCCTCTGCTTGTGCTCTTTCTCTAAAATAAAAATTAAAAAAAAAAAAAGACTAAAATCAAAAACAAAAAAACCAACATGGGGCACTTGGGTGGCTTAGTCGGTTAAGTGTCCAACTTAGTCTCAGGTCATGATCTCACAGTCTGTGAGTTCAGGCCCCACATCAGGCTCTGTGCTGACAGCTCAAAGCCTGGAGACTGCTTCAGTTTCTCTGTTTCCCTCTCTCTCTCTCTTTCTCTCTCTGCCCTCGCCCCCTGCTCACACTGTCTCTCTTTCTCTCAAAAATAAACAGTAAAAATTAAAAAAAAAAACCAAAAACCCTTAATGCCATTATTAGGGACTGGTTGACTACATTTGGCATAACCATATAATGGAATACTATGCACTGTAAAAAGACTGAGGAAGTACTCATAGATTGATATGAAATAATTTCAAGACATATTAAGGGGAAAAGCAAGGTACAGAACACGTGTATGATACATTATTCTTCTGTGTGTATTATACACTGTTGTATAAAAATAAAAAGATAGGAAATACATCTTCTACTGATTTGTAGAGGCGTAAAAAAAACACCTTTGGGGGAAAACAGGAAGTGGGCAGACGGGAGAGAAGGACAGGAAAGAGAACTTCCCCATACACCTTTGGTGCTTTTTGAGGCTTGAACCACATATTTATATTACTTATTTTTTTAATGTAACAAAGAATTTTTAAAAGAAAAGAAAAAAGAAAGGCCTTTCAGAGGAGGGGTCATCTTAGAACTCTCTGGCTCCAAGATGACAATTCAATGGTCCTGTAATGAAATAGACTCTTCATGAACCCATTAGCAGTAAGAAAACAAAAAGGATATCAGAGATGCCCACGGGCGCAAGAAGGTTCTTTCATCCAGACCCGCTCCTACAGTTCCCACTGCCTGTCCCCATTATGCTCCCGAGGCTCATTCAAGCTAAGACTCAAGCACCAGTGACATCTGCTAACATAGGTAACCGTGGGCAACCAGGCTTCTCTGTGGTTGTCATAGCAACACTGACGTTCCTACAGTTAGGTTTTCATTGTGAAGTAATTGCCAGGCCTTGCGGGATGGGCTCTTCCACGTTTGGGGTTATTTACATCAAAGGCGATTATGAATGAGCTTAAATTAGATGCAATTTCAAATGAACTGTTAAAAGAGGCTGTGAATTGAGTGAGATTGCCATATCCCTCCATCAGGGCTGACAAACCTTTTGAATCACACGCCTGATGCAATTCAAGGATGGAGTGCCTCTTGCACGGCAGCCATCAAACGCTGCTAGAGGGCCAAAGACCTGCCATGTTCCAACCCAGAACAGTCCCTTCTCTACCTCCTTTTCCTCCCCTCCCACCACAAGTAGCAAGAGCAGACCCAGCAGGCTCTTGGTTTCAACCCAGAATGGAGAACAAAACTTCCTGATTTACCAGAACTTTGTAAAACCCATAGACCTGCGTAATTAGCCCCCCACTTGACACTGGAGAAATCTCAAGTGCCTGCGTGCCGGAGCATCTGCACTGGAAAGTGATGGGGCCAGGATTCCCAACCACCTCTGGGCTGCTCCCACCTCTGCTCCTTCGCTCAGGGGCCAGGGATGAAATTCTTCTTTGTGTTTGGAAAGTGACACAGAGCGTCATGGAATCCATGTGCCCCAGTGAAAAGAACAAGTGTTTCCGCATCCATCAGCCAAAGGTCAGAAGGAAGAGGCTCAGTCCCGGCAGCCAAACACACAGCTTGTCCGTGACAAGCTCCCGGTGACTCATACGGCCCCTTAACCTCTGATTTGAGTGGTTCCAGTATGCCCACCCACATTCAAATACATTACTCTCTCTCCCTGTGCTGGATTATTCCATTCCTATGCTATATACCCTCAGAGAAGGGAATCCATTTGGATGGCCTGTCACTGAAATACAGTTATAGGAAGGAAGCAGAGGAAAGGAACTCTCTAGTGTTTGGAAGAAGCATTCACTGTTCCCCAACCTGTCCACATTCTGCTCTCTGTAGGTGACTTATGGCTTCTTTTGTGTCTCAGGCATGTCTCCATGTAGGTGACTTGTGGCTTTTGTGCCTTAGGCATGGGGGGCAGCTCCAGTAGCAAGCGGTGTGGATGGGTGAGGAGGACAACAAGTGTGGGCAAAGATGCAGCCATCTGTTCCTGTTAGGTTTGACAGGTTCTGTTTGTGCGAGTCCAGCAACCAGCTTTGTTGGCTTCAGAAAGAAGGATGCTGTCAAAACCCCACCAAAAAGTTTCACATTCATTCCAACTCTTATAGTTCTATTCGGGTCACTTCTTGGCAGGTAAAAACTTGCCTAGAAAAAGTTGCACTCCGGCAGCCCTCATCCTTAGGGCTTAACCTGGGATTGGTCCATATATTCTTGAGTGGGCTTCCGGTCACCTATGAACCCAACAACAGTGTATGCAAAACGTTCCACATGTAGCAGGTGTCAATCTGCAACCACAAACTCAAGTGTGTAAGAAATTTAGCAATTCTTCACATTTGGTCATTTTTTTTTTTTAATGTTTACGTATTTATTTTGATAGAGAGACACAGAACAAGCAGGGGAGGGGCAGACGGACAGGGACACACAGAACGAGCAGGGGAGGGGCAGACGGACAGGGAGGCAAAGAATCTAAAGCAGGCTCCGCACTGGCAGTGGAACCCAATGCGGGGCTCGAAGTCACCAACCGTTGAGACCATGACCTGAGCTGAAATTCAGAGTTGGATGCTTAACCGACTGAGCCATTCACGCGCCTGTTGTTCAATCAGTCCAAACCTGTCTCTAAACGCTATCCATTTGGGTTGACCAGAAATCCAGACATTACTGGACCTCTACCGCACTATGTATGCCCCCCACCTCTTATTTCATCTTCCGCCTCCATTTTGTGCTGGCCTTGGCTCATGTGTGACAATCAAGCACTAGGAAGTCCCTTTGGTCATCAGTCCACAATGTTTCTCACTGAGATACCTCTTGTTCTAGCTCACGTGGTTCTTTCGGATTCTGGAGCACTGCTGTGTTTGTGCCACGCATCTGGGCACTGGCTCTCCAGCAGGCTGGCTGGACCTGGGCACAGAGCCAGCCTGTCTGGGAGTTTTTACAGCTGCCCTCTCCTCTGGGGACATGGTTGCCAGACACCAGTGAAATCTTCAGTTCCTTGGCCTCAGCACTAAGATTTAGAGCTGAAATCATCGATGTAGGGTGGGAGAAAGATGATCTAAAGTAGGGTGTTCAAACAATTTTGAACACCCTATGAAAAGAATTGTATAAATCTGTGTCTCTTCACCAATTTTAAAGTCAGCATGCAAATCTTTTCATTCCCCAATTAAACAATTACAAATTATATGATTTCTAATCTATTAAACTAGTGGCATTTTTAAATTGTTATACCACTCTTTTAAACCTATCCAGTGGAAGGAACCTAATAAATACAGTGAGTTGATACCTATCATTAATCTTTTAGGAAACACATGAGCAAGCTCTTCAAAAAGCACAAACTTGGGGTGCCTGGGTGGCTCAGTCAGTTAGGCTTAAGTCTGACTTCAACTCAGGTCATGATCTCATGGTTTGTGAGTTTGAGCCCCATGTTGGACTCTGCTGACAACTCAGAGCCTGGAGCCTGCTTGGGATTCTGTGTCTCCCTATCTCTCTGCCCCTCCCTGCTTGTGTTCTGTCTTTCATTCTCACTCTCAAAAATAAACAAACATTGGGGTGCCTGGGTGGCTCAGTCGGTTAAGCGTCCGACTTCAGCTCAGGTCACGATCTCGCGGTCCATGAGTTCGAGCCCCGCGTGGGGCTCTGGGCTGATGGCTCAGAGCCTGGAGCCTGCTACCGATTCTGTGTCTCCCTCTCTCTCTGCCCCTCCCCTGTTCATGCTCTGTCTCTCTCTGTCTCAAAAATAAATAAGCTTTAAAAAAAAATTTAAAAATCGGGGCGCCTGGGTGGCTTGGTCGGTTAAGCGTCCGACTTCGGCTCAGGTCATGATCTCACGCTCTGTGAGTTCGAGCCCCGCGTCGGGCTCTGTGCTGACAGCTCAGAGCCTGGAGCCTGTTTCAGATTCTGTGTCTCCCTCTCTCTCTGCCCCTCCCCTGTTCATGCTCTGTCTCTCTCTGTCTCAAAAATAAATAAATAAACATTAAAAAAAAAAAAAAGCACACACTTTGGGCACCTGGGTGGCTCAGTTGGTTAAGCGTCTGACTCTTGGTTTCAGCTCAAGTCATGATCTCATAGTTTCGTGAGTTTGAAACCCACATCGGGCTCTGTGGTGGTAGCTCGGGATTCTCTCTCTCTCTCCCTCTTTCTCTGCCCCTCCCCCACTTGTTCTGTCTCTGTCTCTCTCAAAAAGAAATAAACTTAAAAAAAAAAAAAAGCAAAAGCTTTATCAATGCCCTCCAGCCAAAGATGACCATGAACAACTTGAGCTTACAGACTCATTGCAACAAGGGAGAACATTACCCATGAGGAACTGCAGGCCATCTCAGTGACAAGGTATCAGAAAAGACTCATAGGATTTGGGGTTGTGTTACTTTCAGGGAGACTTCAAAGAACCGGGGCTTTGCTCTGAATTAGATGCTGTCAGGAAGCAGGAGTAATTCTATGTTGGGTTAAATAAATCTTATCTAGAAGGAGAATATAATAGGGAAAACTAACACTTTTTTTTTTTTTAGTTTTTTTTTCAACGTTTTTAATTTATTTTTGGGACAGAGAGAGACAGAGCATGAATGGGGGAGGGGCAGAGAGAGAGGGAGACACAGAATCAGAAACAGGCTCCAGGCTCCGAGCCGTCAGCCCAGAGCCTGACACAGGGCTCGAACTCACCGACCGCGAGATCGTGACCTGGCTGAAATCGGACGCTTAACCGACTGCGCCACCCAGGCGCCCCATTGGGAAGCTAACACTTTAAATGATAGAGAAGCAATCACTTATAGTAGCTGGGAGAACAGATTTATATTAGTTTCCTATTGCTTCAGACAAATTACCACAAATTTAGCAACCGTTTATTAAACACCATTATCTCAGCATCTGTGGGTCAAGTTGTGGAGTAACCTAACTAGGTCCTCTGCTCGGGGTCTCACAAGGCTAGAAATGGAGTGCCAGGAGGCTACGTTCTCATCTGGAGACTGGACTAGGGAAGAATTCATCTTCAAGCTCCCTCAAGTTGTTGGTAGAATCCATTTCTTTGAAGGAATAGAATTCATGCCAATGTGTTTCTTCAAAGCCGAAAAAAAAGACAGAATCTGCTACTGAAGTCTCTACCATCTACTATCAGGGAAAGCCTAGACCTTCTTCCAAAGGGCTACCCTGATTAGGTCAGGCCCACCCCGGAAAGTCTTCCTTTGTTGAATTCAAAATCACCTGATCAGGTACCTTAATTACATCTGCAAAATCCCTTCAACTTTGCCAATAATTTAAAATAACCATCACCTTTATCAGATTCAGTTTGTTAGGAGCAAGTTACAGGTCCCACTCACTCAAGGCATGGACACTGGAGAGTGAGAATCACGAGGGCCCTCCTAGGGGGTATCGACCAGAGGGATGTTTAGTATCACTTTGTTTGCACAGTGACCTTGTTTTTGCCCATGCTTAGACAAGATTATAAGACAGTCCTATTTCTTTTCTGGCTCACATCGCCATGGTCAAAGAATGACCCTACACGATGCTGGTGAACTATGAGATCATCATGTTGCTCAGGAGGACACCACAGCCTCGCGGGGAGTCCTGGGTCAGCTTCTAACAACAAAGAGGCCAAGCTCTTAGTGTCAGGGTAGCCTCCAGATGTCAGAGGCTGCCTCTTTCTTACTTTACAACTTTCCTTTGTCCCTTGATTATTTCTCTTCCATTTCCCCCATATAACTGCCCTCTAATGTAACCATTTGTATTCTTGAAAGTCTTTTATAGACTGCTCTGCCAGACTGCTCAGTGGCCAAAATATGAATATAAATTGAACATTTGTATTCTCTGTATAAGGCTAATGTTAAAAAGAAATCTTTTCAGCTTGACTTGGCATAACAATTATGATTAGTACACAACTGACTGATGCAACACAGAGATATACATTTTGACATACAATTTTTAATTGTATAAAGTAAAATTTTACCAAAATGTATCTACTAATGAAACAAATGGGCTGGTTTTATTTCCAATTAATTCATGTATTCATGGATGAGCATTAATAATTGCCAGCATAAGAAAGATTCAACCTCAGTTTCATTTCTAAGTTTTGCCTATATAGATGAGAGCACTAAGATACATAACTGGATATGGAAGGGTTATCGTGAAAGTAATGTCATTCAACCCCCTGAACTTTTCGGAATTATATGCCCATTGCAACTGGGTTAAATCAACACTTGTTAAGCAGAACCTGAGGGTGTGGAAGGTGAACCTCCTTCAACAAAATACCACAAGGTAATTAAAACAGACAAAGTTATGGGAGCCTGGGTGGCTCAGTTGGTTAAGCGTCCAACTTTGGCTCGGGTCATGATCTCATGGTCCATGGGTTCAAGCCCCACATTGGGCTCCGTGTGGACAGCTCAGAGCCTGAAGCCTGCTTAGGATTCTGTGCCTCCCTCTCTCTCTACCCCTCCTCTGTTCTCTCTCTCTCTCTCTCTCTCTCTCTCTCTCTCTCTCTCAAAAATAAATACACATTAAAAAAAATAAAAATTTGGGGCGCCTGGGTGGCGCAGTCGGTTAAGCGTCCGACTTCAGCCAGGTCACGATCTCGCGGTCCGTGAGTTCGAGCCCCGCGTCAGGCTCTGGGCTGATGGCTCGGAGCCTGGAGCCTGTTTCCGATTCTGTGTCTCCCTCTCTCTCTGCCCCTCCCCCGTTCATGCTCTGTCTCTCTCTGTCCCAAAAATAAAAAAAATAAAATAAAATAAAATAAAATAAAATAAAATAAAAATTAGAAAAAGAGACAAAGTTATTTTGTCTCACTGGTCCCGGAGGGGGTATCTAGCATACCGAGATGCCACATGGGGTGGAAAGGAGGTCAGAGAGCGTGGCTGGCATCTAGGGAGAGGCCAAGCCCATAGCCCATACAGACAGGTTGGTCACACAAAATGATGTTGATGGGCACCTGGCTGGCTCAGTTGGTGGAGTGTGGGACTCTTGATCTCGGAGTTGTGAGATCAAGCCCCACATTGGGTATAGAGATTACTTTAAAATAAAATCTTAGGGGCACCTGGGTGGCTCAGTTGGTTAAGCATCCGACTTCGGCTCAGGTCATGATCTCACGGTCCGTGAGTTCGAGCCCCGCATCGGGCTCTGTGCTGACAGCTCAGAGCCCGGGGCCTGCTTCAGATTCTGTGTCTCCCTCTCTCTCTGCCCGTCCCACGTTCATGCTCTGTCTCTCTCTGTCTCAAAAATAAATAATAAAAAACGTTAAAAAATAAATAAATAGGGGCACCTGGGTGGCTCAGTCGGTTGGGCGGCTGACTTCGGCTCAGGTCATGATCTCGCGGTCTGTGAGTTCGAGCCCCGCGTCGGGCTCTGTGCTGACAGCTCAGAGCCTGGAGCCTGTTTCCGATTCTGTGTCTCCCTCTCTCTGACCCTCCCCTGTTCATGCTCTGTCTCTCTCTGTCTCAAAAATAAATAAACGTTAAAAAAATTTAAAAAAAAAAAATAATAAAAAAATAAATAAATAAATAATAAATAAAAAAAATAAAATAAAATCTTAACAACAAAAAGATGCTGAGGTAGTAATATTACGTAGCAGTTTAGCTAAATTCTCATCAATGTGATCTAACATCAAAATTATTCATAAAAGGGGAGCCTGGCTGGCTCATCCAATAGAGCATGCAACTCTTGATTTCAGGGTCATGAGTTCAAGCCCCATGTAAGGTGTATAGACTATTTTAAAAAAATTATTCAGGGGTGCCTGAGTGGCTCGGTTGGTTAAGCGTCTGACCTTGATTTCAGCTCAGGTCATGATCTCATAGTTCTTTAGATCGAGCCCTGCATCAGCATGAATCCCTGCTTGGGATTCTCTCTCTCCCTCTCTACCCATCCCCCACTCACACGTGCTCTCTCTCAAAATAAATAAATAAACATTTTTGTAAATAACAAATAAATATTAAATATTGTTCAAATATTAAAAAAAAAAATTGCCAACCTCAAACCTAACACCAATATTTTTTAGTCAACTCCTTGTTGGTAGCTTAAAGGCTTGTACACTCAGCATAATGTGCCAGAGTTAGATTCAGGATGGGCCAGAGAGAAAAATGGAGATTAAGAAAGATGAAGCCAGGAAAAAAAAAAAAAAAAAAAAACCCACAAAACCCCGTCCTTTCATCTCAAAGGGGCTGCCAGGAAATCAATTTTAGAAAAGAATGCATGTGAAAACAGAGGATCTGGAAATTGATTCCCGTAAAACAATCACCATACTATATATAATGTAAATGCATGAATGCTCCAATTTGAAGATGCTGATCTAAACATTCTAAGAGCTTTGTATCTGAAGGAAGATAAGAAATTGATTAACCTGTTTAAAAAAAAGAAAGAGGGGCGCCTGGGTGGCGCAGTCGGTTAAGCGTCCGACTTCAGCCAGGTCACGATCTCGCGGTCTGTGAGTTCGAGCCCCGCGTCAGGCTCTGGGCTGATGGCTCGGAGCCTGGAGCCTGTTTCTGATTCTGTGTCTCCCTCTCTCTCTGCCCCTCCCCCGTTCATGCTCTGTCTCTCTCTGTCCCAAAAATAAATTAAAAATGTTGAAAAAAAAAAAAAATTTAAAAAAATAAATAAATAAATAAATAAATAAATAAATAAAAGAAAGAAAGAAAGAAAAACACGCCCAAGATGGAGTCACTCATGCTAGGCCATGTCACTAAACTGGGGCTTAATATCTAACCTAACTGCAATTTCAACCTCCCCCAGAAACATAGTCTGAACCAGGAAGTCGGGAGTTTTCTGGTCAACACCAACGAGGTTACTGTCACATGGGCCCTCTCCACTCCCCGGAGAGAAGATGAGGTAATCTGCATGATAAAACCCTTTGCTCTTCCCTGTTGGAGAAAGTGACCTAGCTTGAAATAATCCTTTCCTTTCTTCTGCTAATAACTTCCTTCTTCCTGTACTCTCCATCTTATAAAAACCTTCCATTTGGTACAACTTCTTGGAGCTCCCTTCTACTTACTAGACTGGGTGCTTCCCAGTTTGCGAATCACTGGATAAAACCAATTCGATCTTCATCTTTGTTCTTTAACAAACTTTAAAAAAAAATTTTGGGAGAGTGTGAGCAAGTGGAGGAGAGGGGCAGAGAGAGAGGAAGAGAGACAGTCCCAAGCAGGTTCCCCACTCAGTGCAGAGCCCCATGCGAGGCTTGAACCCACAACCTGGGGTCATGACCTGAGCCAAAATCAAGAGTCAGACACTCAACTGACTGAGCCAACCAGAAGCCCCAACAAACTTTTAAATAAATTTTGTTTAGTATGTACATCAAAATATCTGGGGTAACCACTAGAAAGAATGAATATTTTTATATTGACACAGAATGTCCAAATATCTGGAAGTAGGGTGTACTAGAATAAGGGGGAAAACAAAACCATCTATCACCCAAAAGAAGGAAGAAAGGTAGGTGATAGTGAAAGGGGAGGAGCCGAAAAAAAAAAAGGAAATACAGATTTTAATAAGATGATAGGAAAAAAATCTAAATATATCGGCAATTATAATAAAGGGCAAAACTTTCCTATTAAAAAAAATGATTTTTCAGACTGGATTTTGTAACAACAATCAAAAGGTTATACCTGCTATTTTAAAAAGAAGCCATCCCCCTCAAAAGAGAGACAGGGGGAAGGAGGGAGGGAGGGAGGGAGAGAAGACATACAGAGAAAGGTGAAAAGCCCAAGATCAAAAATAATACAGCAGGCTAATACTAACTATAAGAAAGCTGATGTTGCTGTACCATCAGACAAAACAGGCTGTAAACAAAGAGATGACAACATAACTTCATGATAATAAAAGGTTGCATTCATCAGAAAAACATGAATCTAACTTTGTATGCACCTAACATACAAAGCAAAAATTAACACAGCTGCAAGGAGAACTTGATAAATCCACCATCATGTGAGAGATTCTGACATTCCTCTTTCAAAGAGATCAAGCTGCCCAAAAAATGGCAGAACTATATTAACAATCATATGAATAAAGATGGTTCCATTATTAAGTTTGGTCCAGGGGACGTACATAGACCACAGCGTCCAGCAAATGGGGAAAGCACATTGTTTTCAAGCATACATGAAACATTTACAAAAAGCAGCCCCGTGATAGGCCAGTAGGATTACCTCAAAAAAATGACACCATACTGACTACGTGCTTGGACCACAATGCAGTTTGCAATTACACAAAGATAACAAGAAAACCCCATGACTGGAAATGTAAGATACACTTCTAAATAACTCATGGATCAAAGAAGAAATCATAATAGAAATCTCAAAACACGTAAAAGTGAACCATAACAAAATAACTATAACCTGAGACATACAGGATTTAAGAAAATATCAATTAGATGGAAGTTTACAGCCTACAAAAGTTTACATTGGAAAATAAGAAATGTTGGGGCCTCTGGGTGGCTCAGTTGGTTAAGTGTCCGACTTTGGCTCAGGTTATGATCTCGTGGTTCATGGGTTTGAGCCCCACGTCGGGCTCTGTGCTGACAACTCAGAGCCTGGAGCCTGCTTTGGATTCTATGTCTCCCTCTCTCTTCCTACCCCACCCCCCGCCTCCGACTCACACTGTCTCTCTCTCTCTCAAAATAAATAAGCATTAAAAAAAAACAAATCTTAAAAAGAAAAGAAGAAATGTTGGGCACCTGGGTGGCTCACAGTTGGTTGAGTGTCCAACTCCTGATTTCAGCTCAGATCATGATCCCAGGGTCATGGGATTGAGCCTTGGGCTCTGGGCTTAGTGTGAAGCCTGCCTGAGATTCTCTCTCTCTCTCCCCCTCTGCCCCTCTCCCCAACTCATGCTCTCTCACTCTCTCTTTCTAAAGCAAAAAAATAATTAAAAAAAATTTTTTAAGAAAATAAGAAACGTTACAAAATTAATGTGTTAGGGCTCAACTTCTGGAGGTACAAAGAATCTATCTCCCTCACCTCCTCACTCTTGACTTCCCTCACACCTTACCTACACTTTTCCCTCCTCTTTTTCCCTGTGCTTACTGAGTTCTTCCTGTGTACCCGGCACTGCCTCTTCCCTCACCGTCTTCGTCATCAGTTCACTGACACTGTTCAGATTTCCCTCTGGTGTATGACTGGAAACACCCAGTGTACACAGTACCCAACATAACTGTCTTTGCACTCATTCATTCAACCCAATACCTGCTGACTCCCAACACGCACCAAGATGGTGCAGACACTATAGACACAGAAAGGAAGAAAGAAAGCCCAGTCCTTTCCCCCAGAGCAGAGGTCATCACAGGGTAGTCCCCAGACCACAACCATCATCATCAACTAGGTGCTTCTTTAAAAAACGAAATTCTCAGGTCTACGCCTCACCTACTGAATCAGAAACTCTGGAGTGGGGCCTAACGCCCTGCCTTAACCAGCCCCCCAAAAGATGCTGACACAATGCCGGAGGAGTCTTGAGACCCACTGCCCACAGGAGTTCAAAGTCCAGCAAACACAAACAAAAGAACACTTGGGGACAGCTGGAGAAGATATTACAGAAGGTGCAGGGGTATGAAGAGACAGGATCAGACAGACAGGATCGGGATCAGATCCTGAAAACCCTCGGTGCCTGCGGAAGGACTCTTTGCTTTGAGACCAATGAAGAGTCACTGAGAAGTAGGAAGGAGCTATAGAAATGTAAGCCATCATTAGTGATATCCAGAGTCATCACAGCCACACCAATTATACAGAATTTCCAAGCATATTTCTTCAGAAGCCAGGCACATGATGATTACCTTTTTATCAATGGGAATATTTGAAACAAAAATTGTCATTGGTAATGAATGTCCAGGGCCATCTGTCTCGGTGTTAAAGTGCTAGCATGATCTTACATCTGAGAGCAAGGATTGAATAATCTCACAGCTTTTTTTTTTTTTTAATGTTTACTTATTTTTGAGAAGAGAGAAACAGAACGTGAGTCGGGGAGGGGGAGAGAGAGAGGGAGATACAGAATCCGAAGCCGGCTCCAGGCTCCACAGCGTTAGCACAGAGCCCAGATGTGGGGCTTGAACTCATGAACTGTGAGATCACGACCTGAGCTGAAGTTGGACTCTGAACTGACTGAGCCCCCCAAGTGCCCCCAGATAATCTCACAGTTTTGAAGGTATGCCTGCATTGCTTAGGCACTGAGGAGCCCATAATGCAAATGATGGTGATTAACTCAGATACCTCCGTTGTGAACAAATATTCGTTCTATGGGAAGGCCTATCCATGGACCCTGATCTGGAGACACCAACCCCTTTGGATTCAGACGTAAGCATTTATTCAGACAAGGCTATCAAATTCATCTAAAAGCAGTTTTCCTTGAAGCTTTAAATTTTTTTTTTCAACGTTTTTTATTTATTTTGGGGACAGAGAGAGACAGAGCATGAACGGGGGAGGGGCAGAGAGAGAGGGAGACACAGAATCGGAAACAGGCTCCGAGCCATCAGCCCAGAGCCTGACGCGGGGCTCGAACTCACGGACCGGACCGCGAGATCGTGACCTGGCTGAAGTCGGACGCTTAACCGACTGCGCCACCCAGGCGCCCCTCCTTGAAGCTTTAGATAGCTGTGAAGGAGTGTTCCCTTGGAAGCCTGCACTTGAATAGCCGTTAAGAAGAGCAATGCATCAGGGGTGCCTGGGTGGCTCAGTTGGTTAAGCGTCCAACTTTGGCTCAGGTCATGATCTCAGGGTTCATGAGTTCGAGCCCAGCATCGGGCTCTGTGCTGACAGCTCAGAGCTTGATGCCTGCTTCTGATTCTGTGTCTCCCTCTCTCTGCCCCTCCCCTGCTCATGCTCTATCTCTATCTCTCTCTCTCTCTCTCTCTCAAAAATAAATAAACACTAAAAAAAAAATTTAAGGGATGTCTGGGTGGCTCAGTCAGCTAAACGACTGTTGGTTTTCAGATCAGGTCATGAGCTCACAGTTTCATGAGTTCGAGCCCCACATTGGGTTCTGTGTTGGCAGCGTGGAGCCTGTTTGGAATTCTCTCTCTCTCCCTCGCTCTCTGCCCCTCCCCCACTCGTACTCTCTCAAAATAAATAAACTGTAAGAAATTTAAAAAAAAAGAGAGGAGCAGTGCATCAAGTCAAGGCTTTGTCCTTAAATTCATTTGGATGGAGCTTTTTCAGGTCAGTCTCTGAGTACTGCATAGATCTGATCCCCAAACTGCTGATAACATTCAGTTATTAAAAAATCCCTGGGGTAGTCAAAGAATCAGATCCGTTGTTAATCTCTACTGAGAGTCAAGAGAATTAACCAACCAAGTTTAATTTAATTTAAGTCTTTCTTACTGACTTAATTTAATAATTATTTGTAAGCACAAAGCATCCTTCCTTATGTAAGATCTGCAGGAAATTAATCACTTTTCCCTCTGGACAGGTTATTTGCATTCTTTTCAACATTTTTAAAGAGGAAATACATAATGCTTGGTACAAAATGCAAAAGATATCAAAGAGCACATGGGGGGGAGGGGAAGGCACACAGCAAAAAGTACATCATCTGGTTCCCTCCCCCAGACACAGCCTCTGGTGACTATGGAAAGCATGTACATATGACCTGTTTTGGATTTTTTTTTTTTTTTTTTTGGTATTACACCAAAAGTAAAACAGTCTATACTGTTTTCAACACTGTAATGTTCTATTTTGGTGACTATTCTGTACCAGTTCAGGAGAGGCCCCATTTTTGTTATTCCACTGTGAGGTTATGTCTACTTTATATCACTGATCCCCTACACACAGACATTTAAATGGCTTCCAACCTTTTGCTACTTCAAACAGTGCTGAAAATTAAATCCTGGTATAAAAATCTATCCTCTGTACAAAAGGATAAACAAAAGGCAGTAAATACCTACAATGGAATATTATCCAACCTTAAAAAAAAAAAAAAGAAAAAAAAGGACATTCAGAGGCACCTGGGTGGCTCAGTCAGTTAAGTGTCTGACTTCAGCTCAGGTCATGATCACACGGTTTGTGGGTTCGAGCCCCACATGGGGCTGTCTGCTATCAGCACAGAGCCTGCTTCGGATCTTCAGTCCCCCTCTCTCTGCCCCTCCCCCACTCACACGCTCACATATGCACAGTCTCTCTCAAAAATAAATAAACATTAAAAAAAAAAATTCCTGGGGTGCCTGGGTGGCTCAGTCGGTTAAGCGTCGACTTCAGCTCAGGTCACGATCTCGCGGTCCGTGAGTTCGAGCCCCACGTCGGGCTCTGGGCTGATGGCTCAGAGCCTGGAGCCTGCTTCCCATTCTGTGTCTCCCTCTTTCTCTGCCCCGCCACCGTTCATACTCTCTCTCTGTCTCAAAAATAAATAAACGTTTGGGGCGCCTGGGTGGCTCAGTCGGTTGAGCGGCCGACTTCGGCTCAGGTCATGATCTCTCGGTCCGTGAGTTCGAGCCCCGCGTCGGGCTCTGTGCTGACAGCTCAGAGCCTGGAGCCTGTTTCAGATTCTGTGTCTCCCTGACCCTCCCCCATTCATGCTCTGTCTCTCTCTGTCTCAAAAATAAATAAACGTTTAAAATAAATAAATAAATAATAAATAAATAAATAAATAAACGTTAAAAAAAAATTTAAAAAAAGGACATTCGGACACATGCGATAACATGCATGATCCTTGAGGGCATTATGCTGAGTGAAGGAAGCCAGTCACAAAAGGACCAGTCCTGCATGATTCCACCGAACCTAAAGAAGTCAAACCCGTAGAGACGGAAAGCCAAATGGTAGTGACCAGAAGTCGGGGGGAGAGGGAAGTAGAGACTTGGTGGATAATGAGCACAGAGCTTCAGTTTCACAAGGTGAAAAATGTTCTGGAGACGGATGGCGGTGATGACGGAACAACAGTATAACCACACTTAATGCCACTGAACTGTACACTGAGAAATGGTTAAGATTGTAAGTTGTATGTTATACGTATTTTACCACAATTTTTAAAAACCCATTTTCTTGGGGCGCCTGGGTGGCTCAGTCAGTTGAGGGTCTGACTCTTGATTTTGGCTCAGGTCATGATCTCACAGTTCGTAGGATCAAGCCCCGCATCGGGCTCTGCATTTACAGCGTGGAGCCTGCTTGGAAGCCTCTCTCTCCTTTTGTCTCTGCCCCTGTCCTGCTCATGCTCTCTCTCTCTCAAAATAAACAAATAAACATTTACGGGGGGGGGGGGGGGAGTCCATTTTCTCTCCTCTTATGTATTCATTTATTCATTCATGCATTTGTTCAATCGTCCCTTAAACCTATGTATGCCAGGATCAGACAGTTACGCAGTTTTATCCTCAGGTTGAGGAACACAAAAGGGAATTAAGTAGGCAAAGAAATGCCGCGAGCAGAAAGTTCGGAATGTGAAAAACCAGAATGCCACATTAGAGGAAAAAGGATAGACAGGTAAGGAGGGGCCAGATATAAAGGCCTCGGGCATCGTACCAAAGGAGAGATTTTATTCTGTGAGAATAAATGATTATCCTGAAAGGTTTGGGGCAACATCAACCACCTGACCTGTGTGTTAGCAGAACTGTGGCTTCCAGGTGGAGGCTGGACAGAGACTGAAGCTGATGGAGAATCCCTCCGTCCTGTTTTCCTCCATCGGGGGAAGAGGAACAGTGAAGGTTGGTGGATCTTGACCTGCCGGGAAAAAACAGAAAGGAAACAGAACTGCAATAAAGTAGGGTATAATTCACTGCTCAAGTAGTTTTCAAAGTGTGGTCTCTAGACCAACTACATTAGCATCCCCTGGGAGCTGGTTAGAAATGCAAATTCTCTGGCTCTCTCCCAGCCCCACTGAGTCAGACACTCTGGGGGTGGGGCCCCAACAACCTATGCTTTAACAAGCAGAGGTAATTCTGATGCAAGTTCACATTTAAAAATTTTTTTAACGTTTATTTAAAACTTTTGAGAGAGAGAAAGAGAGAGAGCATGCACACAAGTGGGGGAGGGACAGACAGAGAGGGAGACACAGAATCCGAAGCAGGCTCCAGGCTCTGAGCTGTCAGCACAGAGCCCGATGTGGGGCTCGAACCCACGAACCATGAGACCATGACCTGAGAAGTCGGACACAACCAACTAAGCCACCCAGGTGCCCTGAAAGTTCACATTTAAAACCATTCTCTACAACAGAATTCACCACAGATCTCTTTTAAATAGTACGCGTCTTACTTCTCCACCCAACTTGCCAGTAAAAGTTAACACTCTGGCTCCCTTTACTTTATTTGACATAGATAACATTATTGGGGCACCTGGGTGGCTCAGAGCTGAAGCGTCTGACTTCAGCTCAGGTCATGATCTCACAGCTCTGCTCGTGAGTTCGAGCCCCACATCAGGCTCCCTGCTGTCTTCGCAGAACCACACTGCATCCTCTCTCTTCCCCACCACCCACCACCCACCCCGCCCCGCCACCACCCTCTCTCTCTGCCACTCCTCCACGCTTTCTCTCTCTCAAAAATGAATAAACGTTAAAAATATATACATCAAATTTACCTGCCCATCCAAAATGTACTTGCATGAAGTTTTCAGGAACATAACACAAAGTACAACTGTTTCATACACTTCATACATGTTCTCCCTTGTTTCAAAAACCATTCGAGACAGCTGGTGTACACATAATTAATGTTTACCACAGTTCTCAAGTGTGCTTTCGGCAGATTGTTTCAAAATGTACTCCATGAAAGATCTGAGGCTTTGTAGAGACTTACCTAAGGCTTTGGAGAGACTTAAAGACCAGAGCTTTCTAAATTTTTTTTTTTTTTCAACGTTTTTTATTTATTTTTGGGACAGAGAGAGACAGAGCATGAACGGGGGAGGGGCAGAGAGAGAGGGAGACACAGAATCAGAAACAGGCTCCAGGCTCCGAGCCATCAGCCCAGAGCCTGACGCGGGGCTCGAACTCACGGACCGCGAGATCGTGACCTGGCTGAAGTCGGACGCTTAACCGACTGCGCCACCCAGGCGCCCCAAAGACCAGAGCTTTCTAGGCCACAAAGTCCAAAAGCCTAGGAAATACAGGCCAAGAAAAAGCATCTGTGAACCCCCCAGAAAGACTGCATATCCAATAGTCCAGGGGCCTTCGAAATGAGAGCACTCACAGGTCCCCGGCTGCAGCATAAGCAACCCTCCGGGAATTCAGACGTTTTATTGAAATCTGAAGAGCCCCAGAGTACCCTCTCTAGTTCCAAAATATGTTTCCTGCCATTAAAGAGGGTTTTGTTCAAGCCCTCTGCAACCACTACAACAATCCCAGTTGTCCTATGGGTACAATTCATATGCTAAGTGGCAGAAATGCAGAAGCAGTGAGGCAGAGTTAAAAAACACAGGCTCTGTTTCCTGGTGTTGAATGAAGGGTCTTCCCTCTCTAGCCCCTGACCCTGGACAGACCGCTTTGCTCAGGCATCAAGTAGGCAGTGTTTTCACGTGTCTCCTACAGTACTTGAAGCAAGGCCAGAGCGCAACAAGTATCTATTATTCTTATTTGTGTATTGATTTCCTTCTGTGCCAGGAGCAGTGACAGACCTCCACCGTGAAGGGCAATCATTGACGATGGGCCCAGCGGGATAATAACATGAGTCACCACTAGATGGCAGTAACGGCGCTAAGTAATTAGTTATTAACGTTGGTTCTCCGAACTGAGCGCTATTTGTTGCTCAGTATTAACTCATTCACTCATTCAGGAAGTAATTATTGAATACCTACTATGTGCCTGGCCCCACAAGGATCAGCAAAGGAAGACATAGCCTCTGTCCACAGACCTTACGGTTCCAGGTGAGAAAATGGACAAAGAAACACACCAGTAAAATATCACAAGGGTTGTGATACTGCACAAGGGGAGAGCTGGCCCCCTGGGGAGGAGAGCAACCCTGAGAACGAGGTGAGGCCAAGAAGGGGTAGCTGCTTAGGTCTGAAGAACAGGACTTGGTGGGTAAGGGGAGGGAAGGGAGCACTCAGATGGAGAGAAGAGCCTGTCAAAGGCTCCCAAGTGAGAGGGAGGACTGTAGCTGGAACCCACAGGATTGGGCAGTGGGCTGGGAGCTGCCCATCCTGGAGGGGTGAGCAGGAGCCAAGCCGTGCAGGGCCTCGTAAGCCTTGCTCACTCAGGGGATGTGGGTCTAGATCCAAAAAGCAATAGGTCACTGAAGGGTTCTGCACCCTGGGAAGGGACAGAGCTGGGTGGCTAAACTGGATTTGCCTTTGACAAGGTCAGAACTGCATTCTGACGGGGTCACTTGTCTCTGCTCTAGGGATTCCACTAAGGGCTAGCCAGGTGGATGTAGGGAGACCAGCTAGAGAACCGTCTATGGGGTCCAGGAAGGAAGGAGGAGCCTGGGATCAGGGTAGGGGCAATGGAGATAAAGAGACAGTTTGGCTCAAAGGCTAGGGGGTGGGCGCGGGAAAGTGCCAGAGACGTTCAGACAGCACAGGAGATGCAAGGGAAGCAGAGGCGGGGGAAGGGTCTTGAATAGTGGTTGGGTAGTGGGGAGTCATGAGCTCAGTGTTAGACGGCACTATGAGGGGTTTCTGGGACATCTGGCAGAAACATCCAGAAGGGAAAGGAACATCTGAGTCTAGAGTTCAAAGACAGAACCATGTTGAGTCAGGTGGGCAGGGATGAGACCACCATGGAGTGAAGACTGGAGAAGCATTGAGGCCATCTGGATGAAGACCACAGCAAGTGGTAAAGGAAAGGAAGAGACACTGAAGGCAGCATTAGAAACCTGACTACAAGGGTGGCCTGGCTGGCTCAGTGGGTGGGGCATGTGATTCTGGATCTCGGGGTTGTAGGTTTGAGCCCCACCTTGGATGTAGAGATTACTTAAAATTAAAATCTTAAATAAAAAAAAAAATCTAACTGCAGGCAGAGGACAAAATACAGATAAGGGAAGGTTTCAAAAGAATCAAAGCCACAAAGAACAAAACGGGGAGAAAAGATTACAACTAGCATGTGGTTCCATTTCAGTCCCAGTAAACTGCTCATTCTACTTATTTACCTCTCTAAACCCTAGGTTCCTGAACTTTAAAATAGGAATGCTCTGCAATTCTCATATAAATAAAAAGAAAGTGAGAAGAGGGGCACCTGGGTTGGCTCAGTCGGTTGAGTGTCTGACTCTTGATTTCTGTTCAGGTCATGCTCCCAGGGTTGTGGGGTCCATGCTGAGCATGGAGCCTTCTTGGAATTCTCTCTTTTCCTCTGCCCCTCCCCCAGCTTGAACACTCTTTTAAAAAAAAGGGGGGGGGGAGGGGAAAAGATAAAGCAAATGTGGCCAAATGTTAATTGGTGAATCTAAGTTAATGCTATGGCCATAGTCCTTTTGCAATATTATCAAATCAACACATTACCTAACTCAAACTTACATAATGTTATATATCAATTATACCTCAATGAAGGTGGGAAAAATCGGTTAATCGCTGATACAGATGTTTGTGAGACTATTCTTGTAGTTTTTCAGTACCCCTGAAATTATCTAAATAAAAAGTGTTTAACAACAAAGAAATACCTGGTGGGGACCACGAGTACAGATTAAACCAGGTTGACTACTGGCTAAGAATTGTGGGTTGAGGGAAGCATGGGAGTTCATAACACTATTTTTTGCTTCTTTTTTTAAAGTAGGCTCCATGCCCAGTATGGGGCTCGAACTCACAACCCTGAGATTAAGAGTCTCGTGCTTTACCGACTGAGCCAGCCAGGCACCCCAATTTTCTACTTCTGTAGATTTTTTTTTTTTTTCATAACAGTAAGTTTTTTTTAAAAAAACAGTTGCTGGGGTTGGAGAGGGAAGATATGCAAAGTGCCAGCACCTGGTTCTGTTTGTTTAGTGGAGATGTGTTTCTATTTGTTCTTCCCTAGGGTCAAAGCTTATGCTATAATGCCATTTTCTTCTCGGATTTGCTATAAAATATAAGGTTTGGGTTGGAGTGGGGATTTTTTTGTTGTTTTTTGTTTTCGCCTTAAAACAGCTGATGACTGGGGCGCCTGGGTGGCTCAGTCGGTTAAGCGTCTGACTTCGGCTCAGGTCACGATCTCACAGTCTGTGGGTTCGAGCCCCAGTCAGGCTCTGTGCTGACAGCTCGGAGCCTGCTTCAGATTCTGTCTCCTCTCTCTGCTCCCCCTCCCCCCAGCTCGCGCTCAGTCTCTCTCTCGTAAACATAAATAAACATTTTAAAAAATTAATTAAAAAACCAGCTGATGACTTCAACACTGCTGATGACTAATTGGAAGCTTTAGCCCAATTCCTTGGATTTTAGAGTCCGACAGCTGAGAGGCCTTCCCTTCCGGCAGGCATAGCAACCCTAAGGGGTAGAAAGCCACAGCAATGCTGGGGAGATAAATGTAGGAAGACAGAGGCCCCACTCGCCCTGCACTGCTCTGGTCACGCACCAGGTTCCTGGGCTCCTCCTTCCTGGCTGCTGAAGGGGACCTTACAGCACCGAGGTCCCTGCTCCAGTCTGTGGGCACAAGTGCCCACTTTTCTGCCTCATCTCCTGCCTCACTCCGCCATCACCCCGTGTTCCAGCCACCCTAGATAACAGGCAGTTCCCAGCAGGACTTGGCTCTCTGCCACAGGCATGTTTTTGACCTTGGCTCACACGATGGCTCATGCCTGAAATACCTGTGCCGGCATTTTCCCTGGCAACCCTGCCTGCTTCCCAGCTGGGCAAAAGTGAACTAGTTGCTTAACCTGCTAAAACTGTCTTTTCTTAGGGGATATTAATACCTTCCTCCTGGAATCCTTCTGTAGATCGGGAGAGACGGCATATAGGTGTAGCACTTAGTATGAAGAAACAGCTCAACAAATACTAACGCTTAAAAGACTCTACTAGGATTATCCAATTCCTTGCTGGACTGTAGGCTCCTTGAGAACAGGGAATGTATCTATTTATCTTTGCATCTCTAATGTCTATCATAATACATAGCAGAAGGATGGACTTGCAAATACCCGTGATTCAGAATCACATGTGGGTTTGCTTTCGCTTGCTTGCAAAATACGGATTCCTTGGCTCCAGGCCTATTGGGAACAGGGTTCTGGTTAGTGCACCGTAGCCACTGAGTCAAGACATTACCCTCTGTGATCCTTATCAGTACCCACCTCTAACATGGACAACCGATATTTGCTAAATCATATGGAAAATGCCACTCAGACACTTCAAAACTAGTTGTGTTCTACCCTGAACTGGTTTCCTAGAGCAGCAGGAAATTCCACAAACTGGATGACTTAGAGCAACAGAAATTTGTTCCCTCCAAGTTCTGAAGGCTAGCAGTCCAAAAAGAAGGTGTTGGTAGGGCTGTGCTCTCTCGGAAGGCTCTAAAGGAAAAGCTGTTCCGCGCCTTTCTCTTTGCCTCTGGTGTTACCAGCACTCTTTGGCATTCCTTACAGTGTAAACATGTCACTCCAATCTCCGCATCTGTAGTCATACGCTCTTCTATCTCCTGCTTATGGGGATATGTGTGATGACAAGTAGGGTTCACCTTGACGATCCAAAATCTCCCCATCGTGAGATCCTTAACGTAATCACATCTGTAAGGGTTTTTTTGTTTGTTTGTTTGTTTTCTTGCTGTTATATTTTATTTTTTTATTTTTTTGCCAGATGAGATAACATTCACAGGTTCCGGAAATTACGATGTCTTCTGGGAGAGGCCATCATTCAGCGTACCACACACCCAAACCCTGGTAGATTAAACTGAAGTCGATCTGTAAGCTTCCCATGTGATTCCAGCTGTGAAAACTACTGAGCTGAGCACTGACTACAGGTTTGTTGAATGAACGAACAAATGACTTCCTCTACTGTGCCAAATCTCTTTCACTGACTTTAGCTATAGCCCTCACAAGGAGAGAGACCTTTGTAGAATATTCCATACCTTAAAAAGGGGGGGCGTTTTTGCAGTTCCTGACTCCCCAAATACAGTGGGCCACAGACACCTCCCAGCATTTAGCTCTCCCAGCATGACCCCTCTGCTCATTTAGCTCCCTTCCTTTGCAGTGCAAGTTTCTTCCAGGGAGTGCGGGGTGGGCAGACAGCTCCCTGGGCTGCTCAGTTTCCCCCTTGCCCCAGAAATGCTTGTGCAATACAGAACAGACTCACTAGGAAAAACTCGTGACTCACCCCTAGTTTACAACTTAAGAGACTAGGACTGTTGAAACATCTTAGCCCAAGGCCACTATGGGACTCCTGACTCCAGGCACATCATCACAGGAGGCAACCCAAGAGGAGCAACATCCTTCTTGAGGCTTCTCCCAGCGGGGCTTCTGCTGTAGGATAACACACTGTGCTGATAAATGTTTTTTTTTTTTTTTTAATTTTTTTTTTCAACGTTTTTTTATTTATTTTTGGGACAGAGAGAGACAGAGCATGAACGGGGGAGGGGCAGAGAGAGAGGGAGACACAGAATCGGAAACAGGCTCCAGGCTCCGAGCCATCAGCCCAGAGCCTGACGCGGGGCTCGAACTCACCGACCGCGAGATCGTGACCTGGCTGAAGTCGGACGCTTAACCGACTGCGCCACCCAGGCGCCCCAATGTGCTGATAAATGTTTAACAAACAGTTCCCCAGGGGCAAAAGCCTTGGATTTGTAGCTTTACCTATTCCTGACACATAAACAGTCCCATCATGCCAATTACAAGCTGCCAACATGATGTCACCAAGAGACAAGCACCTTCTCACCAGCCAACTCCCAGCCACTGACCTATGGAAAAACCACTCTTCTCTCAGTGAGGATTTGCAGGCCCAGGAACTGGACAGTGAAGCTTTCAGAGAATCACTACAGAGAGTCAATTTCCTAATTTCAGGGACCAAATGCTACCACTAGGAACAAGTGTTTAAAATAAACACAAATCTTTACAATCCCTACCCAACAAGAAAGTTCTAGACACAAAACAACACTACCTCTTTATCCTGTCATCAAACTTTATTTCTTCATATTTTATTATGTGTTGTTGTTTTTTTTTTTAAGAATTCATCTAACATTGGGGCGCCTGGATGGTTCAGTCCGTTGGGTCGAGCATCCAGCTAGGTCATGCTCTCATGGTTAGGGAGTTAGAGCCCAGAGCCCACTTCAGATCTTCTGTCCCCCCCTCTTTGCCCCTGCCCGGCTCACTCTCTCTCTCAATCTCAAAAATAAACTTAAAAAAAATTTATCTGGGTCGCCTGGGTGGCTCAGTCGGTTAAGCGTCTGACTTCGGCTCAGGTCATGATCTCACGGTCCGTGAGTTCGAGCCCCACGTCGGAGTCTGTGCTGACAGCTCAGAGCCTGGAGCCTGTTTCAGATTCTGTGTCTCCCTCTCTCTCTGACCCTCCCCCGTTCATGCTCTGTCTCTCTGTGTCTCAAAAATAAACGTTAAAAAAAATTTTTTTTAATTTATCTAACATTGACTGTGCCACACACTGTTCCAAGTGCAGTATACACCATGACTCAATTTACTCTCACAACAAGCCTGTGAGGCAAGTACTTTAAAGATCTGTTTCAACACACGAGCACACTGAAGCACTGGAAGGTTAAGTAAACACGCATAAAGTCACGCAGCCCTGGGGTGCCTGGGTGGCTTGGTAGGTTAAATGTCGGATTTTAGCTCAGGTCATGATCTCACGGCTTACGGGTTGGAGCCCCACATTGGGCTCCGCGCTGACAGCTCAGAGCCTGGAGCCTGCTTTGGATCCTGTGTCTCTCCCTCTCCCTCTCTGCCCCTCCTCTGCTTGAGCACTGTCTCTCTCTCAAAAATAAACATTAAAAAAATTAAATTGAAAATTTTAAAAAGTCCCACAGCCCTGAACTGTCTTTGCAATTTCCAACAAAGAGGAGCAGAATAAATGACGCTCTCCCAACCCAGGAACTTCTATGTTTTAGATACTGATCTGCGTAAAAATAAGTAGCATTATGTATACATATGTAGTTGTAAACTGAACCTAATAAACACATAAATACACCAATAAAATTTTTCACAATGATCAGTCCTGGATATAAGAGCACTTTGCCTTTTCTCATTCATCTTCAGTAAAGGGGCTCAAATCTCTTTGCAATTATCAATTAATTCTATATCAATATTCCTCAGAGGCTACACATTACATTTATGGTGTGTTTTATGGTCATTTTACTGCCGTGATTAGTAATGAAAACGAGAACAACGTTACGCAACATATAACGTGTCATGTAGAAAACAATTAGGCACGATCATTGTTTGAAGGTTTAAAACAGAAACTAAGTTTCTAAGAAATTAGTATTTCATTATTAATAACAAGACCTCAAATGTATACAGCATTTTACGTTTAAAAGTTTTTCATGTGTAGTCAATAGGGCACATGGAATATAACCTGCAGCCAGTCAGACCTGAATTCAAATTCTGGTTTCTGCTCTTAATACTATTCTGAGTATAATTCTTAACTGTTGATTTTATCCAGAATAGGTCTGATTTATATGATTGAAATGCAAAAGCTACAAAGATTTACAGAAAAATGTTCCCAACTCAGTATCCCCGTCCAGCAACCTACCTCCTTTTCTTGGAGGTAAAAAAAAAAAAAAATTAAAAAAAATTAAAAAAATCACTTTTTGATATCCTTCCAGGGATATTTTACGCATATATGTTACAAGCAAACGGTACACATCAATCTTGTGCCATTTTATACCAATGTTAGCATACTACACTCATGGAAAGTCTGAGCTAGTTTCCTCTCCCGTAAAAGGGCGGTAGGGAAGATTCTATCAGAGACTTACGAAAATACCTAGCCATAGTGTGGCCTGGAGTCAGCCCTCAACAGTTTTCCTTCCCCTACCCTTAAAATGCCTGGGAGTTCAGGGGTCTTTAGCGTGCCTCACACACGATGCTTGTTAATCACAGACTGTCTCCTGCCTCCCCCACTTTCCAATTTAGGAAGTCTGGCGGAGGCCCCAGCAAGCCCCGTTTCCAATTTAGGAAGTCTGGCGGAGGCCCCGGCAAGTGCATCTCTAACCAACTCCTGATGCTGCAGGAGCTGCTGGTCACAGGGTCCCTTGGGAGCCTCCTGGCGGAGTGGGGACTCAGATGCTTGTGATTACAACTACAGGTTGCGCCACTGGCGCAAGTCATTCTCTGACCTTCTGTGTTTTTCTTGATAAATGGAACACCTCCCATCGCAAAGGCTGCTTGCAGATTACGCCAAGATGCACCACACGCACGGCCTCGATCTTAACACACGCTCATGAAAGGAAGCGCGAGAGACGTGGGGAGGGCAGGGGACCTCCTGGGACCCGGGAGCCGGAGCCCCCACCACGGGGACAAACAGGGTCTGGAACACACACATCCGAACACCGGGGTGGGGGCTCCTGCTTCAAAGCCTTCAGGTACACCGAGCACCGCGTACCCAAACCCCTCCATGCAACCGTACAGCGCTTACGGTTCAAACTGCGTGCAAGGATGCAGGTGACCCCGGTTGAACCCAAGCGCAACGTGGCCGCACAGGCGCTGGCGCCGCCGACAGCCCCGCCCACACGCGCCCTGCCGCGCTCGGGACTGGTCGCGCGCGCGGACGTGCGGCCGGCAAGGGAGGCAATGGCGGCGGGGGCGGGCGGGGCCCGGAGCGGCCGCCCGCCAGGGGGCAGTCGCGCGTCTGCGGGCCGCGGCCGGCTGGAACCGGCCTGGCCGGAAGTGGGGCGGCACCTTGGCTTCCGCAGCGACGTGCCACGTGCGCGGCCGGGAGGAACTGGAAAAAACAACAAGATGGCGGCGGCGTGGGGGCGGGGCCCACCGGGCGCCCCTGAGCTGTCGGGTCCCTTAAAGGGCATTGGCGTTCGTGGAACAGAGCAGACGTGTGGAGTAGGGCGCGGAGGAGTGTTCTGTCCCTTTGTCCGGCTGCGTCGGCTGTGTCTGTTCTGCGCTGGGGGACGAGCAGCCGCGCTAGGCTGTCAGGCCCGGCCCTCCCCGCAAGGTCACTGCGGCGCATTCGCTTGCAGTCGCCGACCTGCTTCGCAGTCACAGTCCCGGTTGTTTTTTGTGGGTGTTTTGGCTTTTTGCTTTTGGGCTTGTTGGGCGGTTTTTTTTTTTTTTTTTGGCCTTGCGTTTGCTGCTCTTCACAAACTAGGACAGCAGAAACGCCTTTCTCGGGGCGTTTTCTTCCTGAGGGCGAGGTTAGGGGCGGCAGATCCAGCTGGACGAGTCCTAGTTGGCTCGAAATGCAGTCCCTCCTCTCTTTTCTGCAGTTTTGATTGCCCGTTTCCTGCCTTTGTTCAGAGTTAGAACTGCCTCCCTCCTGTTGGGGGGGGTGGGGGGTGGGGGTGGAACACTCAAGGCTCTAGGCTTTAAAGTGGCCTCCCCGCCCTGTCCCAGTGTGTACGCGGGAGCTCCCCTGCACCCCGAATGTGTGGCAGAAGCCGAAGCCCTGTTGTTCTCTATCATCCACCTTGGTCATGTTTTCAGAAAGAAATGTAGATGTGGGCGGTTGTGTATTACTGCAGGAAATAAAGCGAAGTCGCTTAGTTCTTGGCTTTTAGAGAAAAGCCTGCAGCTTCCCCTTGTGCGTGGATCTGGAGCTGGAAGACCCAGCCATTCAGCCTCTTTCTGGACGGTTGCCCCGGCTCGATATTCCTTCCTCG
This sequence comes from Neofelis nebulosa, assembly GCF_028018385.1. Lineage (NCBI taxonomy): Eukaryota > Metazoa > Chordata > Mammalia > Carnivora > Felidae > Neofelis > Neofelis nebulosa. The sequence continues at coordinate 12,162,475 of NC_080788.1, forward strand.
TCGTTTTATTTTACATGAGATTGAGACGCAAAAGAGACAGTGTGGGTAAAAATAGTTAACTCAAGACATGCTGCTTGTGATGGTATATTTAGAATAAAGGAGACGTTTGTCCTTAGTTTTATTTATAAATTTATCCCCTTATTTGCGTTTAGATGCTCTCATTCTTGGAAATTTGTGAGATCATTTAGTAAGTCTGTGAAATATTGTGACGGTTTGGCGGGTGCCGGGTTGATAAATTTGTCCTCTTGCTTTGAGATGCTCATTCTTGGTAATTTGTGAGGTCATTTAGCCAGTCTCCGAAATGAGACTGTTTGGGGGAGGAGGGCGGGGTTGTTTGTTTTTAAATAATAAAACTTGCCTCCCATAGGTTTGGGAGGTTTAATTAGTAAAAATTTCTGAATGTACGAAAGGCCTGAATGAGGGCACGCTACAGTGACAAAGCTCCGGGAAGACATTACTGTGTTTACGAAGGAGCCCTTATGGTTTTCTCGGTCTGGTGGGGTTTTTAACACTTATGCTGTGGCCAAAACTGCGTCGCTATTAAGTGACAGACTAGAAACGGCATAATGTGGTCAAGAGGGGAAAAAGAAAGCTCGAGGCCTTTATCTTAAGGCTTAAGTGCAGATTTCTGACCCCAGCAAAGGTTTGAAAGAATTTCCCTTCATCTCCTGCTTTTTGTATCCATGCCTTACAAGGTTTCAATGCAGATGCGGCCATCATTTTGCAAAAAAGGGCTGGACTGTTTCCAAAGGATTCTTTCACCTGAAGGGATAAGGACCCTCTCTCCCTTCAGCCTGGGAAAAGAATGCAAGCATGTGGTCAAAAGAGGCCTGCCCCATTTAGTCTTTGTATCTTGCAGTGATTACCCCCATTTTGTCTCCTTTTGTACACATGATTCAGATCTTGGGCAACTTTTTTTCTGCAAAAAGCACTGAGCACAAGAATTAGTATCCTCAGGCCTTAAGTTGTTTGCCTCCAAGAATTTCATTAGCACTGCCCTCCTGTTAAAAGGAGAAAATGGACTTTAAATTTTAGAATGAAATGTTATAGCAAATTTGATTTTTTTTTTTTAACAAAAAAAAATTTAGAAGAAAACTAAAAGAATCTGCACTCCAATAATTCAGAGACACTTATTCAAGGCATTTTAAGTTTGTTTTGGGGGGATTATGTTGTGTGTACAATTTGGTACCTTTTAAATATATATTGCTTTAGTTTATATTACTAAAATAAATTATGCTCAATAGAAAACAGGAAAAGTACAGAAAAATACAAAGAAAATCACCCAGAATGCCACTATCAAAGTATAACCACTGTTAAACGAATGGTTTGTCTTAAAGTAATCCCATCCCTAGTTTTGCAACTCGTGGTTTGTATTTAGCCACGTATAATGTACATTTTCTTAGGTCGAATTAGAATGTTAATGATTTTTAGAGCCTGCGTAATATTCTATCAAATGAATTAACCATTAACTACTTACTACTGAACACCGAATTTGTTTGCCAGTTTTTGCTCTTGTAAGTAATATTGACACGAATACTTATGTACAAAAAGCTTTTCAGATTTTGAGAAATAAGGTTTACAATGAATCTGAGCTTTTAAGATTAGTTGGTACATATTGCCTCCCCAAACTATGGAGTTAATAGCATTCCATCTTGAGCCTTGTAATTACTGTGCATCAGCCTGCCACCTAAGGTCAAATCCCATCTCTTGTGCTTTCATTGCTCTCTTCTTAATTTATTTGTTTTGATTATAAATCATTTATTCTTGGCACATTGCTTTTGATACGGATGCATGTCAAATATGTACCAGACATGAGTGTTTAGGTTAAACATTTAAAAGGCATCCTTTCACTGTTAAAAATACAGAGACCTCTTTTTCTTGGAACTACTTCATTTCTATGTATAAATGTGACACAAAAAGAAATTAATTGCTGAAGTTTTCTTTCCAGTGTGAGGCAAGTATATCAACTTTGTAGTTCTTGTTATAGAATAAATGAACTAAGGGAATATGAGGTTTTAGTTGAAAGGCCTCTAACCATCATATATCATTTTATTGTTTCCAGTGGTTTTGTTGTGGCTATACTGCTAGACCTTTAACCATGGGGACAGGAAAAACACCTCTGTTGGAAGCAAAATGACCAAGCCCAGTAGTTCTAAGGTTTCTGTAGATCACTGTGATGATACTGGGATACTCCTTACCAGGAAACCATTCTGGGGGTGCTTGGGTGGCTCAGTGGGTTAAGCGTCCAACTCTTGATTCTGGCTCAGGTCATGATCTCACGGTTCCTGAGAGCCCCATGTCGGGCTCTGTGGGCCGAGTGTGGTGCCTACTTGGGATTCTCTCTCTGTCTGTCTCTGCCTCTCCCCACGTGCATGTGCACACCCTCTCTCTCAAAATAAATAAACTTTATTAAAAAATAAAAGGAAACTATTCTGTGTAGACCATTCTTCCAAAATTAACCTGTTTGCCACATTCTTCTCTCTAAAAATCCTTTAGAGAATACTGAGAAGTAAAAAGGAATTAGACAAATGTATGCATAAAGGATACATATCAATCAGCAGCCATTCTGTGATCATCTCAGAATTATCTCAGAGAATGTGATGCTCTTTCCTGGGGCAATATCGGTTCTATTCATCCCTATACTTTAAACAACCCGTCTCAAAATATAAATAAATTAAACAACCCTAGTCTCTCTTTAAATGAAATCCTAATTACTAAACTTGAAATAAGATCCATTGCCCTAGAATAAATAACAGTTTAAGAATATTCAAACATTTGAGACTTGAAGAGCTACCATACGTGGCAATCATTATTATTCTAGAAGTCTTCCTTTTGGTGACAGTACCCCAGTGCAGAAGCTTATCTCTACTTAAGGACTATCGTTTTTTGAGACCAGCTACTCAATAGTCTGATTCTGCAGACAAACAGTAATAAACGTGAAGATTTTTTTTTTTTTTTTTTGGTTCTACCAGCGCTGTGTATCTGAAATTAAAACCTGTTGTAAGAGAATCCGTCACTCCAATCCTTTTAAAAACAGCTCTAGGGGCGCCTGGGTGGCTCGGTCTGTTAAGCGTCCGACTTCAGCTCAGGTCATGATCTCACGGTCCGTGAGTTCGAGCCCCGCGTCGGGCTCTGTGCTGACAGCTCAGAGCCTGGAGCCTGTTTCACATTCTGTGTCTCCCTCTCTCTCTGCTCCTCCCCTGTTCATGCTCTGTCTCTCTCTGTCTCAAAAATAAATAAGCGTTAAAAAAAAAAAAATTTTTTTAAAAAAACAGCTCTAGATTTTTTTCATTTTATCATTTGTGTTTCATAGATGATACCCAAGACAGCAAATGGATGAATATTTTACATTTTAGTTCTTTTAAGGGACCATGGACTTTGAGCAGCTTTTGAGAGCTCTATAGCTCTTAGAAACCTGTCTCCTTGGAATTGAAGTTTACACTTGATCTTAGCCAAAAGGCCGAGAAGCGATGGAATTGAAGTTTAAAATCTGCTACTGATATAAACGAAGAAGGGGGCTGGGAGTAGGAAGAAGGAGGAGAAGGAGAATAAATATATTTTTGTAATACTTAAAGTTATTTAATATTCTTTAATCTTGAAAACATCCAGATTTCACTCTCAGGTACAGTTAGTGCTCAGCAATGAAAGGCAGAGGTCTGGTAAACTAGCCCCTCAAGTCAGCCCTGCCAGAAATAATAGAGGGAATCTAGGTTGTCTCTTGTCCTAGACTTTAGGCCCTAAAGTCTACACTGCTGTACTGGCAACTTGTGGGCATGTTCCACCAGAGCCAGGGCTTTGTTAATGCATTATTACCTTCTAGTCTTCCCAAATCTCCTCTCCCCCATATCAGATAGCTCTAAAGTTCTCATTCTCTCAAGGCTCCATGGAGCAGTGGTTAATGGCTTAGCTGGATTTGGGTTCTAGTTCTGTGGAATTTACAAACTGTGACCTTGAGCAGGGTAACATCTCTGAGCCTCAGCTTCCATCCCTGTAAATTGGAGCTCTCTATTTCTTTGTGGTGAGAAGTAAATGATGGGCAGTACATAGCGCTTAGCACAGTGCCTGGCACAAATAAGCTCTTAGCAGAAGGCACTGATTATTAATCCTTCTACTTTAATCCACCTCCTACCTGCACTCTGTTCCTCATTCTCCTTTGACCAATTGCTTCCTAACCAGTCTGCAGCCGTCCTGCCTAGTGCCCTGAGCAGCTTGCTGTCCCTTGTGTCACTCTTTAAATATGCCCTTAGCTCTTTTATCTGCCTGGCAAACTCCTACTCATTCATCAAAACTCAAACCTTAATATCGTGAGGATGAAAGTATAAATCAATGTAACTCCTGAGAAGGGCAATGTTTATAATAACCGTCAACATTTAAATGCATCAACCTGTGGATCCAGGAATTCTATTTCTAGGAATACATCCAAAGGTAGCCTCACACATGTGGAAAAAAAAAAAAGAATATATAAAAATACTATTTGTGATAGCAAAACAAAATATTGTAAAATCCTACATGTCCTATAGACCACTGGTATAAAAATTATGATTTATCCTTATAATGAAATACAGGGCTATAAAAAAGAAGTGAGTAGATCCACAAGTACTGATTTCCAAAATATATTGTTACATTTAAAAAAATCGAGATATAAAAAGCTGAGTAGAAGACACCTCCACTTGTCTAAAAAGAAGAGAGAGGGCTGGTATATTTACATTACATTTATATTAATGTAATAGTGGTTGTTGCCTCTGATGGGCAGTCAAGGGTCTGGGTGAGGAAAGATTTTCTTTTCACTGTATATTTTCTTTTGTTCCATTGGGAAAATGACTATTTCTATAAAATATTACATTTTCTTTAAATTAAAAAAATACCTTAATTCCAAGCATCTGTTCTTTTGGGAAGCCTTGGCTGGCCCACTCCCTCCCTTCCCAGCCAATTTCTCCTTCCTTCCTACTTCCTGATTTGCCCAGGTGTTTTGAATGTAGTTCACCCCATTGTACTGAATGTAACTGCCTAAGAGACTGGATTCCCTAGAAAACCAAGAGCATATAGAAGGTAGGATTGATATTGTATTCATTTTTTTAAGTTTATTTATTTATTTTGAGAGAGAGTGAGAGGGGAAGAGAGAGAATCCCAAGCAGGCTCTGCACTGTCAGCACAGAGCCCGATGTGAGGCTTGAACTCACGAACCGAGAGATCACGACCTAAGCTGAAGTCAGATGCTTAACCGACTGAGCCACCCAGGCACCACAATATTATATTTGTTTTTAGGTTCCAAAGATCCAGGCCCAGATGATACACATGCACACACACTTTTTTTTTTTTTTTTTTGGAGTGAATTGAAAAAGTCTAGCAATGGGTCTCTCCCACCACTGTCCTGATCCTATTCTGGTTGTCCAAAAGAGAGTTTAAGCTCTTGTAGACTCACCTTAATAATCTGGCCCCACCCTATATTATCAGATTTTCCCAGCAAACCCTCTCCGTAGCTCCAGCTACACCTGATTCTCATGTTTTTTTCCATTGTTGGTTTGTCCTGTTGTGTTTGATTTTTTTTTTTTTTTAATCCAGTCTCTTCACACTTCTTGCCTTTGCACAAGCAGATTCCTCTACTAATGTCCTTTCCTACTTTCCTGGCTCAGTCTCTTTCAAAGTCCCTTCCTCTTTCGGGTTGGTGATACAGTGGTGAGCCCAGCCGTCTTCCAAAAGAATTTCCCCTTTGAAACCTGGCTGTTTTTCCTCTGCCTTAGTCAGATAAACTTGATGTTCTCATGGCTCTCTATCAAACTTGTGATCACTAGTCATTGACTGCAATTATCAGTTCCCATGTTAGTTCACTTGACAAAAATAAGGACTCTTCTAAGACAGGGATTTTTACTTTTGCTTATCTTACTGGTCCTGGAATTTATGCCTGATGCACCGAAGGACTCAAAAAATAATTGTTGCATGAATGGATGAATGAACAAGGTAATAGTAAGTGCTCGTGATATTTTGATGGGCTGCATGTGATAGCCATCTGTTACTTATTTGTGGTAACATAGTTGTATGCTGTGTGTCATATTTCACACCTCAGCCTGGCATTTTGAACCGGGAGCGTTCAGTGGTCGTTACCACTCTAATGCAGATGGAGAAACCTAATTAAATGTGTCCTTTTTAGGTCCCTTAAAGTAGGATTTCCAGGGGCGCCTGGGTGGCTCAGTCAGTTAAGCATCCAACTCTTGCTTTTCCGCTCAGGTTGTGATCTCACGGCTTAGTAAGTTTGAGCCCCACATCAGGCTCTGTGCTGACAGTGTGGAGCTTGCTTGGGATTCTCTCTTTCTCTGCCTCTCCCCCACTCACGCTCTCTCTCTCAAGATAAATAAATTAATTTTAAAAAAAGTAAGATTGCCAGATTTAACAAATAAAAATGCAAGTTGCCCAGTCAAATTTTAATTTTCAGGAAACAACAATAGTTTTAGCGTAATTATGTCCCCAGTATTACTTCTAAAAAAAAATTATTCATTGTTTATCAGAAATCCAAATGTGACTGGATATTCTGTATTTTATCTGGCAACCCTACCACAAAGGCCGAATTCCCAAACCCTGTCTTCCTGTGTTCAGACCTGGGTGATTCTTCTTTGAGGATTGTGCGAACTATGCAGTCTTACCATCTTTGTTAAATAAACGACCCACATCTCCCAACTTGGCTTACTCATTTTTCTTTTTACATATTTAAAAACTTTGCTTCCTTCCAAAACTCCTTCATTTTAAACCATCAGAGTTAGATTCTAATTTATAGTAATTTAGACTCTTAGCCACTTAATTGCAGAATTGGATCTGAGAGGGAAAATCCATGTGACTCTTTGCATTTCAACTTTCTGTATGTCTTCTTTCCATCTCGAAACGGAGATTATGTCCCAGCACCGTAGGCTGCCCACAGGAGGCATCAGGGCTGCCCTCCGAGGTTAGAAACCTTTATCAATCTCCTCCAAAAGCTGTTCAGGTTGTAAAACGCCACTTCGCTGTGGAGGAAGGGTAGAAGCCACACTACCAAGCACTAGCACCTTCACTGGCCAGCTCAGCAGCCGTGAAGTATTATTACAGACCAGGCTTTCCACGGCAAGACTCCGTAAAGAGTTAGAAAAAGCATCTCATCTGACATGGGCATTTTCAGATTTCAGTCTCTTAGCCCTGGTAAATCTCGTAGGCCAAAAATGTAGACACGAGCAGCGCCTGCACATATTTTTGTTTCAAAGGAACATTTCCCCTGACATTAAAACACATTCTCCTACAGCTTAGGAGCGACTGACAACTCTACACCACACACCTTTTTGTTACATGTAATTAGCTTTCCCTGTGGTTCTACAAAGTAAGATAATGTCACAAGTGTCCTCTCTTCTTTAACATCCCAACTTGAAACTTACAGGCTAAACGTTGTCCTACGCGTCTAAACTCGCGCAAAAAAAAAAAAAAAAAAAAAAAAAAAAATCCTTAGTGCTCAAATATCACAGCTGTGAGTTCTGAAAAAAAACATAAACGTCCACCAAATTACTAAGAAGTGGTGATTGGAATGTGACAGAATTTACATTAGGAGGGGAAAAAGGGACATTTTAAAAAGGGCTTGGGGTGGCGACATAATGTGACTTAATAAGGCAAAAAAGCATAAGGAAAATGGCTCAGTCCTGGAGTGGAAAATCCATTTGCCAGGGCCACGACAAGCTTGGAACATCACCTTCACATTTCGCAAGGATCCATTCTGACACAGAGTCTGGGTACAGGAGTGAATGGGTATGCCCGATAGTTTACAAAGGAAAAGACAACTACTACCCAGCAAACCAACAGAGGAGGAACAGAATAAAGGACCATCTTTCATATTTTAAAACGGATTGAACAGAGATTCAATATGTCAAGAGCTTTACTTGGGGAAGGCCAATATTTCTTTTTCACCCCGATGTTTCCAGGATGGCTTCTAGTAAATATAGCTTGGTAAGGGGAATAAATTTAGAGCCACGGAGCGTAGTAGAATATATCCTAGATGTTTACGTTGCAAAAACCAGGAGAATTAGGTTATTTATTTGTTCTTTCAGAGAAGTAAGACAGCAATAAACCTATCCCATAACTTGTACATCATAAGAGTTTTGAACATGAAGAAAGTTCTTTGACGACTAAGAACCAGGAAAAATCTCATAGATTATTTATTCTACCGCAAAAACTGATCTATAAAGAGAGGATAAATTTTTGATGCACGTTGAACCCATCCTGTTGCCTCTTAAACACGTTTATCTTGTTTTTTTTGTAAGGTTTAGTGTGTTCTAATCTGTCAATCCATCTGTCAAAAATAGGTTTACTTTGCTTCAGAGCTGAATCATTTTTAAACTTGTTGCATAGTCTATGTAACTTTTTCCCTAAAGTTGTTCCTTTCTTCCCGTTCTCGTGTTTAGTGGCTCTCTTTGCACCAGAGCCGATATTTCAGGTGTTTGGGGTTTTCCCCTTTTCCTGGTTATATGGAAGCTTATTCATTTCGATATTATTTGCCTAATTGTAGATTTAGTCCTATAGACCGCGAAATGAATTTATTTCCTCTAGGAAGATAAAATGGAGACTCCACATCTTAGCTTACAAGGGCCACTAGCGCAGGGGCTTCGGGTACGAAATGAGCTGGTGCCTTTAAGAGCAGCCGCGGTAATTTTCCACGGCTGGGACGGCCCCGCCCACGCGGCAGGGGGCAGGGTGCGACGGAGTGCGGCTGCGCGGCGCAACGCGCGCCTCCCGTTGCCAGGATACCGCCTCCTCTACCCCCGGCCCCCAAAGCCCTTTTGTTTCCAAGATGGCCTCCGAGTTCTGTTTTAATACGCACGGAACAAAGCCAATTGAACACCCTTAAGCTTAGCGGAAAGCGAGAATTGTACGACTGGCCTTAAGAGTGTCTGTTGTCAATTTTTATTTAGAATTAGAACTTTACAAAAGTCCTCTCTGTTGAGGTTGTCTGGATGGGAGAAAAATCGGGGATCGCCTCAGGGTGTGTGAGCCGTGGTCTCCTAGTCTTTTGGCTTCAAAGTTGGGGATACGTTCGTTTCTTTTGATAAGAATTCTGTTTTTTCCTCTTACGCTAGCTCAGGAAGAAGTGTTTTCAAATTTAAACCGGTCTATGACGCCCCATGTTAAAGACCATATAATTAAGTGGAGCTCAATCAGGGTAATTCCCCCTGGCCGTATCCGCTCTCCTTTAAGAATACCTGTTGATTTTTCTGTTTTTCTTTTTCCTGAAAGGTTAGGTTAAACCCAGATTAATCTCATGGTACCATTATCATTATTCTAAGATGGTAAATACCTCTGGGGATAGGAATTATGTTTTATTCATCTTTACGTCCCAGAGGCGTTTCTGTCTATAACAAATCTTGGAATAATGTTGCTAAATAATCCTAATTAATTTTTGAGGCTTTTTTACTAGCCAAGCACTGTGCTAAGAGGCGGGTACTATGAGATAGCTTTTCTCTCCTGTTTTACAGGTAGGGAAACTAAGGCACCAGAAGGTCGAGTAGTTGCCGGAAGCATCGCAGCTAGTAAATGAGGGAAACGGAGTCCAGCCCAGGCAGTCTAAGGAGAGCCTGCGCCAGGCTGCCGCTGTGCCACATGCTGCCTCCGAAAACACAGCAGGGAGTCCATGATGTCTTCTAATTGCAGCACTTTTGGGGGACGAGCGTGTAAGTCTCTTTCCCTGAAATAATGTTCCTCTTTGTTGTGAATAGACTTTTCACACTTGTATCAGTCAGGGCATTTAGACGCTTACCAGACCCCGAGCTGGAAGACACAAATTCAACTAACCTTGGTGGCAGGTGTTGGGCAAATAAAATTAAAAACAAAATCTTCTGCCAACACGAAGAAATCTTTGCATAAGTAGAAGAGAAAGACAACAGTTTCATCACTGAATAGAGAAAGCATTAAACCGAAATAGGACGTGCATCACATCAATCCATTGAGAGGTTGGAAGGACAGAAAGAAATTTCACCCTTTTGCACAGCTAAGCAGATACACCCTATCACATACCTGTTCTCAGAATAACTAGTTTTAAGTAAGAGGACTTGGCACCATTTGTCATACAGAGTTCATCTTGAACTCACCTTGGCAATTGGTAGCTGGAAATCGCTATTAGCTAATTCGCATTATCCAAAGGAAAAAGTAAACTTACACCTTTATCACAGGAGGTAGGTTTGTAACTTGGAACGGGGAACCTGAGTTAGACTCCTACCCTCCCACAGAAATAGGGATGCTCTCTTCCTTGGTGATTACATTTCAAAGAGATGGCTCCCAGGTCATTCCTGGGTTGTAAAAAGGGCAAGAGGCTTATTTAGCTTTTAAAAAGGTTTACATGCCTCTCAAAGGGGCAGGGAATTTACAATCACAAATTTTCTAAAGTAAATGTTTGACTTTAGAGACCCCCTTCTGTACTAGGGAAATTTATTTCTTTAGATTTATATTTACCCTGACACGAGATACAGAGACCACTCAGGTCAGCTCTTCCAATCAAGGAATCTACTTGGATTCAAATTTTCACCTCACCAGCCCACCTTTTCACACAGACATAATAATGAGTTAAAAAGTAGGAAGCCAGGAGAAGCATATTACCTAATGCTGAGGGTTAGGTTTTCTATTTTAATTCGAATTCTTACTTCCTGGTTACTTTGAAATTACATCTAATTTCCAGCAGATGCTGAGTGAATTTGCGTGCTGCACTAGACCGTGAAAATGTGTCTAAGACCTGCCAAACAGACAACTGGCTTTCATGTACTTTTGAGTTCAGTCTTAACTCTTCTGTCTTCCCTCTTCATTGCACAGCCTTGGACATGTCTGACGGGGAGGACCTCCCCCTCCCCCAACCTCTTAAGCCTCCTCTGCCCGACCTCAGCTTCTTTAACAAAAGGCTCAGGTTGCTTGTGGCCTCCCTGCCTTAGCATAGGGTGATACCTGACACTGGACCTCCTTCCTCTACGTTTCTGCTTGTGTCACTCAACTAGCAAGACAGCTCAGCATACCTACTTTCTGGAATCATTTCCTGACCAGCCTCCCTGCCCACTAACCTGCATCTGACTTGGTCTCCCCTGGGCACACATAGACATGGGTGCCTAGTCATGTTAAATGTATTAGTCCATAAACTTCTTGAGATTGAAGATCTTTCTTTTTTTTTTTTAATTAAAAAAAATTTCAAGGTTTATTTCTGAGAGAGAGCAGGGGAGGGGCAGAAAGGGAGACCCAGAATCCTAAGCAGACTCCAGGCTCTGAGCTGTCCGCACAGAACCTGACGCAGGGCTCGAACTCACAAATCATGAGATCATGACGTGAGCTGAAGTCGGATGCTTAACCAACTGAGCCACTGAAGCACCCCAAGATCCAAGATCTTTCTAAAAAAAAAACAAAACAAAAAACAAAAACAAAGGCTTTGAAGTCCCAACACCTCACAGCAGGGTGCCTGATGCTCAAACTGGTGAATCACAGGCTTCATCCAGACCACCAAACTATTTTGTTTAACTCTTTTTAAAATTTGTTTTTTTAAAAATTCCAGATCACATTTTAAAATCTGGATTTACCTACAAACCAGGGTCTTTGACATCTCTTTAAAATTAAGATGTGGCCATCCTGGGTCTGCTCCACCAGGTACCTGGTAAAGATACTGGCCACTTTATTGATTTATCTTTTGACGTTTATTTATTTTAAGAGACAGAGAGCATGAGTGGGAGAGGGGCAGAGAGAGAGAGAGAGGAGGAGGAGAGAAAGAGAGAGAGAGAGGTACCTGTTTCCACCAGGTACCTGGTAAAAATACTGGCCACTTTATTGATTTATCTTTTGAAGTTTGTTTATTTTAAGAGACAGAGACAGAGAGCGTGAGTGGGAGAGGGGCAGAGAGAGAGAGAAGAGAGAGAGAGAGAGAGAGAGAGAGAGAGAGAGAGAGAATCCCAAGCAGGCTCCACGCTGTCGCCACAGAGACTGACAAAGGACTCTATCTTAGGAACCCTGAGATCATGACCTGAGCTGAAATCAAGAGCCACGGACCCAGAGACCGCCACTTTAGACAGGACAGGAGCTCTCCACTCTGCCTCAGCCTTTGCCACTCCCTATCGTTTTCCCACTGAAGCCAAGTATGAGGTATCATTTATAGTGAGTGTGCACTGATATTTTTCTTAGAGTAAACTACTTCTCAGTACCAAAAGAGAGGCAGCAAGACTAAAGCATCTTCTGAGGATAGTGGGAGAGAGCCCATTTCATAGTGGGAGAGAAGAGTTGTCTCTGTGTTGATTAGACATATAAAATATGTCTCTCTCTATTTTTCTTAAAATCCACCTGCTTTGCTTATTTACATTTGTTCCTGGCCACTACGGATATTTGAGTTTTTGACCTGTACATAGATACTCAAAAGCTATTTGAAGAAGGGAGGGAAGAAAAGAGAAAAGAAAAATAAGTTCAGCAGATGGTTAGGATTCCAAACTTTTTAATTCAACTACTTAAACAGACTTTCCAATTTACCACCATTATCCAGTCCTTCAGTTTCTCCCTGAACATCTACCTCTTCTGACATTTGCGGCAGATTGGTCGAGCATGCATGTGATACTCAGATTCCGATAGCAATTTAGCAAAACCCAGTGAGGTAGATTCATACATATGCCCTCTCTTCTTGATGACTCCACAGGCATAGAATGCACACAACAAAAAAGTTCACTTCATTCAGGTAACTGGTTTTCAGAAGCTTAATCACAACACTTTAAAATAGATAATGTTTGATGGATAGAACTGATAACTATTCTGTAAAATTTCCTAATAAGAGCAAATTGTTAGTCCTGTTGCAATCTGTGTTTACATATCACAAGGAGCATCTAAATAAATACTAACTTTTCTCTCTAAACACCAGTGAGATAAGAATCACCGATGTGATGTGCGTACAAAGTAGAATATTGATGTTCTGTGTCACGTAAAACTGATCAAGATAACAAAACCTTACTTAAGAAGTTTCAAACATTGCTTAATAGAGCTTTTGTTTTCAAGGGAGGATTTTTAATTATCATTTCCTCCTAAATTGTCATAGCTTAGATTTACATTGTTTGAACGGGCATCCTATCTGGTTTAAAGGGAGTAGGGAATCTTTCTGAACACCTTGAGTGTTTGCTGTCCTTTAATGGCATTATTAAGTTGGAATGATAAAATGGAATGATAAAATGCAAAGTACTCCTTTCTGCCCTGAACGTGCTGTGACATCATAAAATGAAGCTCAAGTCACCTGTCTCCTTTTCCTTGCCTGGATTTAAAAGCCATTAAGTTATTGTCTTGCCTGGCCGTACCTGTCCTTTTCAAATGTGTGGAGCTACTGGGGCAGTGGTTGGTAGTGGGCTTTGTTAGGAAAAGCCTCACAGTTAATTCTGACATATGCTGTCTTTAAGAACCTCCAGTGTTCCTGTTAGGCCCACTTAAAAACAAGTGAAGGCTATACAGCAATTGGGGAGGGGTGTCTAAAGGAGAAGGGTGCGTTAGAGAATTTTACATTTGTTAACACTCGTTGTGAAAGACTTCTATGCACTTGGAGAAAAAACAATCGGCTATGCAAGTTGTGTTTCTTTTGGACTTGAGAAAACCCAAAAGAACCTACCACCCAATAGAAAGGACCTGAAAGCAAAGTTGGGAGTCCTGAGACCTGTGATTTCTTGAAAAGACTCCATGATTTCTTGAAAAGACACTGTAAGGTTTGGGTAAGGTGGCTCTGCTGCTGAGAAAATGGAAATAAATTGCCTCTTTCCGCACCTAGAAAGCTGCCCAGAAATTCACATTTCGTTCTGTGTTAGAAAATCCAGAGCACGTAGTAGGGTTTGTTTATTCTGCCATCTGATCACAGTCCTCCAGATATTTTAACAGTCATGCTCGATTATGTTGTTGGCACAAGGACCACACAATCTTTAGTAGCTAAGGAAGTTCGTTGGCAAATAGATTCCTTGTATGTGATGTAAAAACAGGCTTATTCAGAGAACTACACGTTTACTTGTGGCTTGATGTGAGAAACTGAAGCTTTGATTATTGCTGTTTCTCTAAGCATGCTGTAATAACTGTGTCCTGTCTACAAAAACGGAGAAATATTGAATCTTTGCAGATTCTCGTTAGCTTCAACCAAGGTAGCAGCACAAGTATTTTGATCCCTCGCTTTATTTTTAAAAAAAATTTTTTTTAATGTTTTTTATTTATTTTTGGGACAGAGAGAGACAGAGCATGAACGGGCAGGAGAGGGGCAGAGAGAGAGGGAGAGAGAGAGGGAGACACAGAATCGGAAACAGGCTCCAGGCTCCGAGCCATCAGCCCAGAGCCTGACGTGGGGCTCGAACTCACGGACTGCGAGATCGTGACCTGGCTGAAGTCGGACGCTTAACCGACTGCGCCACCCAGGCGCCCCGATCCCTCGCTTTATTTTAAGGATACTGCCAATCGGCTGCCTAGGTGGCTCAGTTGGTTAAGCATCTGACTTTGGCTCAGGGCATGATCTTTCGGTGTGTGGGTTTGAGCCTCACGTTGGGCTCTGTGCTGACAGCTCAGAGCCTGGAGCCTGCTTCAGATTTTGCGTCTCCCTCTCTCTCTGCCCCTCCCCTGTTACAGAGCCAGGCTGGATCACTGACGGAAGAACCAAGCGGCACTCCTGGAGCGGAGATCTTGGAGGATCGGAGATTTATTTACATTGATGGGCTCAGGGGAGACAGTTTCTCCAAAGATCTGAGCCCCGAGCAATTGATAATCTTACAGCTTCCGCATTTGTGCCCATGGCTGAGAGAGACAAACAAGCCAAGGAAGAGGGGGAGGGAGGACTGGCCTTCGGACAAATGGAGAAGGGCTAACCTAAGAATCTCGAGTGTGCCTGCCACATTCCTTTTTCTTTTTAGGTCAGGGTTTTGTTTTTCCCCCCGCATCATTCACCCACTTTGATGCCTTTAAAAATCTTCCTTTTAGTAGGTGTCATCTTTCTGTCTTATCGATTGATATCCTTGAAGGGCTGAAATACATGCTGCAGTTTGGCATGTGGCAGTCTTTTCAATGAAGCACGCCAGGGTGTTTAGGATGCGTGGGCCAATGGTTACGAGCAAGGTTATGGAAAGGAGTGGTCCTGCCAGGGCAGGGAGCAAGGTGTCCAACTTGCGAAATCCCATCCTTTTCAAAGACTGTTACCCTTTTGTTGTCTGTGTTGAATTCTTTCTGTCAGTTCCCTGACTTTAGTTTTGATTACTCCTAATTGGTTTACAAAATAACAGCATTCCTCTCCTAGAAAGATGCAAGTGCCTATCTTTCCTGCAGTAAGGAGATTGAGGACTCGCCTATTTTGGAGGGCTACTGCTCCCAGGGAGCTTATTTGATTTTGTAAGGTCACCAGGGAGTCAGCGACCCACTCCACTTCCTCATTTAGTTCCTGGGATAGCTTGTGGTATAGTCCTACAGAAGAGTCTATGCCTCCTCTCCCGGTTCCTATCCCTGTAGCAATTCCTATTTGTCTTAGGATAGGTAGCCGGACTCCTGGTTTAGCCTGGGGCTTAGGGCTAAAGGCTGCCAGGAATTGGCCTTCAGTGTATACAGATATCTGTGGTGGGGGTGGGGGGTGTAGGAAGACTAGCGCATCTGAGTCCAGTTGGCTTCTAAGCATTGATAGGCTGAATTGGAGCATAGGCAGAAAACCCCGGGAGGTGAGCATAGGGTTTCATTTTTATCTATGGTTAGGTTTTTCCTGCATAGGGAGGTCCCATCTGTATCCTCAGGGAGTATCCAAGTTAGATTAACAGCATTTGTGAGAAGGACCCCTGTAGCCAAGGGCCCAATTAAGACAGTAGCATTTGTTGTGAGATTTTCAGGAGCTTCCCAGTCCCAGGGGACAAGAGTGGCTAAGTAAGCCCTTCCAGGGGAGAGGCAAACGCATCCAGCAAATCTGGATGGTGTTTATGCCATGGAGGACCTGGTAGGTGGTGTTGGCCAGCGCCAGAGAGTGGGAAATCAGAAATCATTTGATTAAGGGCCGAGAGGTTTAGGCCCCAGTAGGGTGTTGGAGTGGTCGCCTTTATGGCTGTACCAGCTTGGCCTGTGTATTTTTTATAACCTTTTGAAGGGCCTTATCCTGCATTCCTCCCCCATCTGACATTCCCAACAGGGGAAGGTAAGTAAAGCAGGCTTTCTTCCCTTTTGTAAGGCCCTTGTTTTTGCAGAGTCCATCTGTTTTGATAATCTCTGTGGCCCAAAATTTATGTGACCCAGCATCCTGTGACTGGCAAACAAAGCCCCCACCCCCCAGCCTTGTAACATTTTCTGTTGAGGTGAGGGAGCTGAATGCTTTTGTTTTCTCTGACTTTCCTCTTGTTACCATCTTATAACAATCCTCAGGACATTGTGGGTATGCAATAATTGTGAGGGTGAGAGAGGTTAGCATAAGATCTAAGGAATACATAATAGCCCTCCCATCCAGAGGAGGTAGGTGAGACCCAACATAAGCTTTATGACCCATGTCCAATCTGTTGAGGCAACCTCTGCTAGTCCGATGGCAAGAAGCAAGGCAAGAGGCAGGGGTTGACAGAGTTGCTTGAACAGGGGTGTTAAGGATGGTCCAATTAATCCGTCGAATCCTCAGGCTTCGGCCAGGCTTAGACCAGCCAGCTTCTGGGACGTGGCTGGAGCAGGGCTGAAGGTCTCAGGAGTCGGAGTCTTCCAGAGGGTTAGTTTGAGCAGGTCTACTGGGTCTGGGTCAGCTCTCCAGGTCAGAGACTCCTCAGGACTGGCTCTCTTGAGACCCTGGGATGATAAACCCGTGGGGTGATGCCTGAAACCTTAAGGGCGGTAAGGGTGGTTAAGATAACAATGTGTGGCCCAGTCCACTGTGGTTTAAGAGGTTTCTTTTTCCAGTCCTTGACCCAGACTGAGCCTCCTAGCAAGAAGGGATGTACTAGGGACCCTAGGAGAATTGGGGCTCTCTCTATATCTTTGTAACTCATTTAAGGTGGTCTCCAGTGCCTGAAGCTGTTCACTTATTCCTTTATCCCCAACCTGATGTAAGTTTCCTGGAAGATTTCCCAGGCATGAGGGAGGCCACCCATATATTAACTCGAAGGGGGAGAAACCTAATGTCCCAGGTGTGCAGCAAGCATGCTAGAGCTAAGGGCAGTAAATCTGGCCACGGGAGGCTAGTCTCTTGACAGGAATTTGCTAAGGTTTCTCTGAGGGTGCAATTCATCTGCTCTACTTTTCCTGAGCTCTGGGGCCAGTAAGCGGTGTGGAGTCCCCAGGTAATGTTGAGAGACTTAGTCAAGGTCTGCATAATATCCGCCACAAATGCGGGCCCATTGTCACTGTGACTTGTTAAGGGCAGGCCCAACTGGGGCACGATTTCCCGCAGGAGGACTTTAGCCAAGTCTTGGCTTCATTCCATCCTGGTTGGGAAGGCTTCAACCCATCCAGAGTATGTGCACATTATCACCAGGAGGTATCTGAACCCCTTGCTCGGCCGCACGTCTGTGAAGTCTATCTCTAGACCTTCAAAGGGGGTAGCTCCTATTCTTTGGACACCTGGCGGGGGCCATGGTGCAGACTGAGCATTGTTTTTAGCACATATTATGCATTGTTCACTGGTAGCTTTGCATAGCGCTGGCCATTGGCTGATGTAGTAGTGTTATTTGAGGAGGGCCTCTAATGCAGTCTTTCCTAGATGAGCAAGTTGGTGATACTCCTTGACTAGGTGTCCCCCTGTTGCTGATGGAACAAAGACACATCCATCTGGCATAACCATCATACCTCCTCAGTCAGGGTGGCCCCTTCTGCCACAGCCCATTTTCTTTCTCCTCCAATGTAACTGGGTGGAAGGGTTTTCACTGGAGACATCAGGGTCCTTGCAGGCCTATCTGTGTCTTTGCCGGCTGTGGCCTTGGTTGCTTCATCTACCAGGCGCTTTCCCCACGCTGTGGGGTAGTCTACCTTCCAGTGTCCCTTAAAGTGGAGGATTGCTGTTTCCTTTGGAAGCCAGATGGCGTCAAGGAGTTTTAGTATTTCTTTCTTGTTTTTGATAGCTTTCCCTGCGGCAGTAAGGAGCTCCCTTTCCTTATAGATGGCCCCATGTACAGGTACAGTAACAAAGGCATATCGAGAGTCAGTGTAAATGTTCGCTCGTTTGCCTTCACTGAGGGTGAGAGCTCGGACTAAGGCATACAGTTCAGCTCGTTGTGCTGACCACCCTTCAGGTAATGTCTTGGCTTCTAAGACTTCAGTAGTTGTGGTCACTACATAACCTGCTTTTTGGGCACCCTCCTGTAAGTAACCCCTACCGTCATTAAACAGGGTGAGCTCCGGATTTTTTATAGCTTGATCCCGTAGATCTGGGCAGCTAGCATAGACCTCATCTGTTACTTTGGAACAGTCATGGTCGGGTTCCCCCTCTTCCGTGGGGAGGAAAGTTGCTGGGTTTAATGTCCTTACTGTTTCGAGGGTGACCCACGGGTTTTCACAGAGGAGCCCTTGGTATCATGTTAGCCAAGAGTTGGAGAGGAAGCAGTGCCCCTGTGTGTTCATGAGGGACATAACTGTGTGTGGGACCTTGACATTAAGTCCTTGCCCCAGGGCAAGTTTGCTTTCTTAATGAGTAGGACTGTGGCCGCTAGTGCCCTAAGACATAGTGGCCACCCTGCGGCAACAGGATCCAGTTTCTTTGACAGGTATGCACCTGGCTGTGGCCAAGGTCCTACAGTCTGAGTGAGTACCCTGAGTGCTATTTTGTCTTTTTCATGTACAAAGAGATTGAAGGGCTTTTCTGTGTCTGGGAGGCCCAGAGATGGAGCCGGCCTTATAGCTGTCTTTATTTCTGTGAAGGCTGTTCTCGCTTCCTCAGTCCACACAGGGGGCTTCTGATCTGTTCCCCCTAATAGACCATAGAGGGGTCTTGCCACTGCTGAGAACCCAGGGATCCAGATGTGGCATAATCCTGCAGCCTCCCAGGAATTCCTGCAGGCCCTTCTTTGTTTGGGGCTGTGGCAAAGAGATGATGACCTTCTTCCTTTCCAGCCCTAGTTCTCTCTTTCCCTGGGTGAGGAGGAAACCTAAGTATGGGACCTGCTGCTGGTAGATCTGTGCCTTCTTCCATGAGACTCGGTACTCCGAGTCTGACAGGAGCTGCAGGAGGGCCTTTGTGCCTCCTGTGCAGTTTTCTTGGGTGTCGCTGGCAAGGAGGAGGTCATCTACATACTGGAGGAGGGTGCATCTCGTGGCTTCTCTTGGAAAGTTGGCAAGGTCTGCAGCCAGTGCCTCCCCGAAAAGGGTTGGTGAGTTTTTGAACCCTTGTGGAAGGTGGGTCCAAGTGAGTTGCATTTGATGTCCTGTATTGGGTTCAGTCCATTCAAAAGCAAACAGTGGTTAGCTCTGGGAAACTAGGCTGAGACAGAAGGCATCCTTTTAGATCCAGGCAAGTGAACCATCTGGCTGATCCTGGAATTTGGCTGAGGAGCATGTATGGGTTCGGAACCACTGAATGCAGAGAAATAGTTATGTTGTTGATGGCCCATAGGTCTTGAACCGGTCAGTATCTTCCTCCTGGCTTCTTGACTGGCAAGAGTGGGATATTCCGAGCTGAATGGCATTTAACTAGGATACCCGCCTCTTTCAGTTTGACCAGATGCTCTTGGATGACCATCTTAGCTTCTTGTGGAAGTGGGTACTGCCTCTGCCTCTGAGGCTGGGCTTCCGGGACGAGTTCAACAGTGATAGAGGGGCCTGATTTCGGGCTAGTCCAGGTGGGTTACCTTCAGCCCACACAGAAGGGAAGGCAAGCCTAAACTCTGGCGGGCTACAGGGTCGGGTCTGGGCACAGAATAGTCTCCATTCTTCTCTCGGCATGGTGATTGTTAACATCAGGGTCTCTTCCTGCTTTGGGTTTAATCGGAGGCTGGTGTGTCCCGTGGGCTCAAAAGTTATTCGAGCCCCAGGCTTGGAAAGTAAATCTCAGCTCAGGAGGGGAATAGGGCAATCAGGTAGGTAGAGAAACTCATGTCAGACCTTGTGGCCCCAGAGTTCACATTGTTGAGCCTGACAGAAAGGCTGTTGTACTGCCCACGCCTCAGTAGCCCCAAGGATGGTTGCAGTCTTTGGCTGAAAGAGCCACTGGGGAAGTGACGACTGAGTGCTCAGCTCCAGTGTTAACCATAAAAGTCACTGTTTGGTCCCCCACTTTCGTTCTGATCGTGGGCTCGTGGGGGCCGAGAGAGAGAGCCCGGTCCCCCTCAGTCTGAGTCTATTTCTGTGAGGCCGATGAGGTCTCCTTCTTGGGGTTCTTCCTTGTATCAGCTAGGCTTTTGGGTCCCCTTATGGTTAGGACAGTCATTTTTCCAGTGTCCCTTTTCCTTACAATAGGCACATTGATCTTTCACCAAGGGGGCTCTGGGCTTCCCCCCTTTTGGTGGTTGAGGTTTCCCCATCTTTGTATTATCCTTTTCGTTTAGGGTAGCAGTGAGGAGGGTGACCTTTTTCTTTAATTTCTTTTCAGCTTCCCTTTCAGCTGTGACCTCCCTGTTTACGTAGACCCTTTTGGAGACCTCTATTAGCTGAGTGATATTCGTACCAGCAAAGCCTTCTAGTTTCTGAAGCTTCCTCGGGATATCTGGGGGGGCCTGAGCCACAAAGGACGGGTTTACCATTTGTTGGCTTTCCTGTGCCTCAGGGTCGAATGGAGTGTAGACCCGGTGGGCTTCATAAAGTCTTTCGTAGTAGTCCCCGGGGGACTCCCCTGGTCGTGGGGTGACTGATGTTGTCTTGGTCATGTTCATGGGTTTCCTGGCCCCTGCTTGGATTCCCCAGAGGAGGGTTTCCTGGTATCAGCGGATGTGGGCCTGTCTGTCGTCTGTGGTGAAGTCCCATGCTGGGTGTTCTTTGGGAGCGGCCGCCCTAGCCCAGGCAACAGGGTCAATGATTCCCGCGGGGGCATGCTCCTCTAGATATCGCGGGGCCTCCTTCATCACCCTCCTTCTCTCTTCTCTGTTAATCAGGGTACAGAATAGCTGTTGGCAGTCTTCCCAAGTTGGCCGCTGAGTCCGGAAGAGGGACTCCATCAGATCCACCATTGCCTGTGGTTTCTCAGAGTAGGACGGGGTGTTGTGTTTCCGGTTGAGGAGGTCAGTGGTGGAGAAAGGCTGATAACACGTCATGGAACAGCCGGGCTGGATTGCTCCGTCTTCATTTTGCCTCTTGGGTTCCCGCATCTCCTGTACCGGCATCTGAAGGGCGCTAGGACCAGGTCGGGGGCGTAGTCTGTCCCCACCTCCCCCCCCAGGTGCGAGTGAATCCTCAGCACCCAGGGGGCAGAGTGGGGGGAGGAGGAGAGCTGAAAGGTAGATGGGTGTCAGGTCCCTGGGCAGCGGGAGCTGTAGGCCTTGGTGGGTCATAGGGTGGGGGAAGGACAGGATCGTCCTCTGGGTCATCGGCCAACACTAGAGGAGAGCTGGGCCTCTGTTGTGTCTTTGGTTTTTCGGATGAGGTGGCTAGGACCCTTGCCTGGCCCTGTTTGCTATGGATGAATCGCACCCAAGGGTGGGGGTGGGGTGGGTTTGGGCAATTTCCAGCTAAGAGTAGATGTGTGGGAATTGGTCAGGGTGACCTGGATCCCTGGTGACTACCAGCTAGACTCGTTGGGTTATTTGGACATCTAACGTCCCTTCTAAGGGCCATCCTACACTGAACGTAGGCCGTTCTAACTTATGTAGGGTCCTTAACTTTCCTGGCATTATCCTTATTCCATAATCACTTAAGAACCCCTTTTTGAAATTTTTGAGCATAGTCTAGAGGACTGTGGGCTTATTCTGTTTTGATCCCATTTCTGAGTCTCCCTATGTCTGGTGGCGCGAAGACAGACAAAGGGAGGGTGGTCCCTTCAAACAAGGAGACCAGATGCTTGACTGGCCGTGTCCGGAAGGAGCTTTGGTGAGGCTTAGCCGTAGTGGACTCAGCTTTGTGACTTACAGTCAGAGCCTATTTCTCATGCTGCCCTGGACCATATGCCTTTCATCACGACGCAGGAGAGCCCAATCAGACTCTGTAGACTTCTGGAGACCTTAAGGGTGCCCATCTGTGGAGCCATAAAGTCGAACTTGGCAGGCAAGCCAGACCGAGTTGCACACTCACACTCACATACACACCAGAGGTTATTACATTCCCTCCCACAGAATTCCTACTTGTGAGACCTCTGAGGTCTCCGAGGAGTGATCAGGTCCCCCTTCTACCCCTATGGGCAGGCTTGACTGAATTGGGGCATAGTATCTTACCAGTTCCATCATCGGGTCCAGGCCCTCACCTGCTAAGTCTCTTCGAGTCCGGTGGAAAGACGGAGCAGGGTCAGACGGAGGCAATAGGGTTTGGAAGCTGCCGAACAACCTGGCAGGAACACCCTTTTCCTCTGAGATTCCCCGTTCCATCACCACCCCACCATTGTCCCAGACCAGTGGCAACAAGGAGCCAGCGGGGTTGGGTTTCCCGGTTGGGGAACCAGGCTAAATCACTGACGGAAGAACCAAGTGGCACTCTTGGAGCAGAGATCTTGGAGGATCGGAGATTTATTTACATTGATGGGCTCAGGGGAGACAGTTTCTCCAAAGATCTGAGCCCTGAGCAATTGATAATCTTACAGCTTCCGTATTTGTGCCCATGGCTGAGAGAGACAAACAAGCCAAGGAAATGGGGGAGGGAGGACTGGCCTTCGGACAAATGGAGAAGGGCTAACCTAAGAATCTCGAGTGTGCCTGCCACGTTCCTTTTTCTTTTTAGGTCAGGGTTTGTTTGTTTGTTTTTTTCCCATCTCTTTCTCTCTCTCTCTCTGTCTCAAAATGAATAAACATTAAAAAAAAATTTTTTTTAAAGGATACTGACAATCAAAGAAAGATACTCAATTTGCCAAATTATAGCATTGATTTGAAAGAGAGGGCAATTATTTTTTTGTTATTTTGATTCTTTCCAATGCAGAATCTGCATGAGTTTCCATCCATGGTATGGAGTAGCCCTGTATATATCACAGGAAACCAGCCAAAACCAAACCAGTCTCCTATTGCTGCGGTGATTTGAAGGATATGTAAACTGACTGATGGTGATCACAATGACGGCATCTCTGCCATTTTATTAATCACCCAATTTAATCTTCACATCCCATGCATATTCCCTTTTCTTCAACACCAACTGTTCGTTTCCTTATTCTAAGTCAAACTGACTTGGAATCTATTCAGGGCCGTTACTTAATTTGATGAGGAAAACCCTCTGCTGTGTGCTAACCTCCCAGATTTGACTTGGAGCCTAGATCCTAAATCTGCACAGGACTTTTTTCTTGTCTTTCTATGTCTTCCTTTTGACCATTTTCCTGGAGATACCTAAACTGTAGATAAGGAAATGGAAAGGACCACGGAAACAAGAGTTCAAAATGTGTTGCGTGTGACCCAAATGCAGAAAAGTAGTACAATGTCTGTATAGTCAGGCTCTCAAGTTTTGGGGCTAAATTTATACTTATGGAAAGCAAGAGATCCCACAGTCCAGAAAAATCTACCAATCCAGTTTCCCAAGGAGCGTAAAACTCGCTGACATCAAGGAAGGGTGCCATACAGGACAATCCGAGGTGGGGCATTATTGTTAACATGCTACTTTAGAAATAGGGGTGCGGAAGACTCATCTGTGGGCTTCCGTGCATGTGCGTCTTCAATTTGGCTCTGGGAAATGATCAGTCAAAATTTCCCTTTATACAATGCATGAGTCATACAAATCTAGTACTGAATCCGGTCAGAGCACAGGTTTAGGCAGACTAGAGGTTTAAACCAACTTTGCTTTGTGTTATAGGACCTGTCACGCAGCTGTAAATGAAAGGACCCCTGGCTTTAGGCCTCTTTCTGTTTGTAGACCATAAATTTAAATCCTTTGTCCCTGCAGACCAACTCAAAGCAGTAACCTTGGCTACGGTTGCTGCAGAAGAAACACACTCTCCAGATTTCCAGTTCTATATTCAGTTTTAGAAAATTGGTTATGTTGAAAGGGAAGCAACAATTTTACTTTGCCTCGGTTATTGACAACCGAGAAGCACTCCTCAGACTGTTCAGAGGGGAAACAATGAGTCATTCATGCTGTCAGCCCAGGTGGTGCCTGAATTCCAGGCAGAGGCCTCCGAGTTAACCCCTGCAGGCCTCCTCCCTGGGTGGAGCCCTCCGTGAGCCTGCCTTGTGCTCCCTGCAGCCTCTGGGGGAAGCGGGGCGGCCACAGAGCAGGCCAGCCCGGGAAAGGAAGGTGAAGCCTGTAACCGAGGCCTCACCTCCGCCGTGCCAGTCCCCGGGGGCCTCTGAGCTGTTTGTCACCCTGTGATTGGCTCCAGGAGAGGGGTGGAGAAATGAAAACATTCTGCCCAGGATATATTTAGTTGAAGTGCAGCTGGGGAGGCTCTTAAACAAGGGAGCTTTGTCCTCATGCTGAAGTGTTTTTCTTAACTCTACAAGGGTGAAAAACTTAAGCCACGCACCGATTTCTCCCACTCCATATTCTCTTGTTTGGTGGGGGTGGGGGGATGGGGGAAATGTTCTTATTCTGAAAGTCGAGAATTTTCTGCAGCTGGTCATATGAGAGGAAATGGGGCGATTCTGATGCCGAGTGGACACAAAAATATAAAGCTCACGCTCGTGCTGGAAGGACACAGTTAAGAAATTCAGAAATTTTTTAAGGTGTTGTGTACGTTTGCATTCTTGCCATTAATTCTCTGTCGGTTCAAACTGGAAGTTAGGTGTTTTCAAACGTCTTTACTTGGATGAATTTATGGAGTTAGAAACATAATTAAGTTTTATAAGCTGACAGAACCCTGTTTCACTTGAGTTGATTCACATTTTCCAGTAATGAAAGATTTACTTCTGCGCTGATGAGCACAGCTTCTTTGCAACAGATAACTGATGAGCCATGTAATGGCTCCTGTTCCCGTCCTCCTCGCAAAACCGCTGAGAACTGCCACCTTGCTATGAGCTTTACAGCCACTATGTAAATGCCGGGTATTAGGGGTACATTGTCTATTATTAAGAAGTGGCACAGGAAATACGTTAAATGAAAATCCTATTTGTAGTTACGAACCAAGACAAAAACTTCCAAACAAGAAGTCTATGGTTTTGGTGGTATTTACGAAACCAGGTTGTATTAGTCAGGGATCTCTAGATAAACAGAACCTATGGGGAGAGAGAGAGATTTGTTTCAAGAAATTGGTTCCTGTGGTTATAAAGGGTGTCAGATCCAAAATCTGCAGGGTGAACGGACACTCTGGAGACCCAGGAAGAGTCAATATTGTAGTTCAAGTCTGAAAGCTGTCTGCTGGCGGACTTCCCTCTTGCTGGGGGAGGTCGGTCTTTGTTCTATTCAGTTCTTTAACCGGTTGCATGAGTCCTACCCACATTATGAAGGGCAATCTGCTTTACTTCTAGTTCCCTGGCTTAAATGTTAAGCTCATCCAAAAATACCCTCACACAAACACCCTGAATAATGGCCACACATCTGGACACACTGACAAAATTAACCACCACAGAGGTTAACACGCCTGGTTTGAAAAATTCACTCGCTTAATTATGAGGTTACTTACCAGGTTGAAGCCGTTGTGAGAGTTTAAAAATGGGAAAGATGTGATAACTTTTTTTTAATGTTTGTTTATTTTTGAGAAAGAGAGAGCGCGAGTGGGGGCGGGGGGGCGGCAGAGAGAGAGGGAGATAGAGAATCCCAAGCAGGCTCCGTGCTGTCAGCTCAGAGCATGATGTGAGGCTCAAACTCACAAACCTCAAGATCATTACCCGAGTGGAAATCAAAAGTTGCACACTTAACCGACTGAGCCACCCAATCGCCCCAAGACGTGATAACTCTTCATAACTCTCTTGATAACTCCTTTCAGGTATTCTCTCTCTCTCTCTCTCTCTCTCTACCTCTCTATCTCTTCCCCTTTCTCCCTCTCTCGCTTCCTCCGTCTCCTCTCTTGGGAGGCTTGCACTGGGAACCAACCCAGGCACAGCACTGAGAAAGCCCGCGCCAAGCAGAGGAGCCACGTGAGGGGACTCCAGGCAACAGCCCCTGGCCAATGCCAACCTCGTCTCTAGACATGTGGGTGGGCCAGCCCTCAGGTGCTCTCATCCCCAGCCTTTAGTTTTCCAGCCGTGCCCAGACGTGGTGGAGCAGACTGTGCCCTGAGCCAATTTCTGACCCACAGAAACTATGAGAGATTTTTTAAAAAGAAAAAAAAAAAAAAAGATGCACGCTCTTTTAAACCACTAAATTTGGGGGCAATTTGCTACACAGCAATAGATAATTAATATAGTAAGATTGTGGGTAACTTTATAAGACACTACCAAACTGGTTTCCAAAGTGGTTTTACCGTTCTGCATTCCTTCCAGCAGTGTGTGTGGGTTCCAGACCATCCTTACTAACAATGCGTATTTAGCAAGTGTGAGTTTAGCCCTTCTGACTCGTGTGGAGTTGTTTCTCATTGTGGTGTTAATTTGCATTTTCCTGCTGATGCCAGACTTACTTTGGGTCAGAAATATCATGACCCAATTTAGAAACCAACCTTATTTACTAGGATATTTCATAGTCCTAATACCAACTCATCCCTACCTGATAATAGACAGCTTATTCTTGCATTTCCAATTTGTTTTAAAAGATCATTGCTACCAAATGAGTCTGTATCGTTAATAATTATCCCCACTGGGATTTATCCAGTTAGGTTGCAAGCCCTGGGAAGAGTGAGGAGTAAAAGCCATCTATTCACAGACGTGGGACTCGTGAGCCTCATTACACTAGCACCTGATGTTAACTGGCATTGATATTATTATCATTTATTAAGAAATGCCCTGTGCCAGGCATTTTACATGTCAAAGCTCACTTGCCACAACACCACTATGAGGCTCATATTTTTATCCTCCTCTTATTCCCAAGGAGGAGTAGGTTTAGAGAGGTCAAGAAACTGGGCTGTGGCCACACACTGAATCTGAACCCGGTATTGTTTTATTTGATCCAAAACAGGCTTTTCCTCACTTCTTTCTAATTTTATACCAGAACATGAGAAAACATTTTGGCCTAAACAGTGGAAAATATTCTAGACTGGAGGTTGGGAGACTGGGTTATACTCCTGGCTGTGTCACTAATAAACAGTCAACTCTTGGGCAAGTCCCTCTCTGCTTTCTGGACCATAGTTCCTCATTATTAAAAATAAAAGGTTGGGTTAAGACCTTATCCAGCTCAAAAATTGGCTATAGACCAGGCGCTATGCTAAGCATTTTATAGGTGGTAAGTTAGGTATATCTCATAAAATCCTTATTGTATAGGTACCATTATTGTGTCCATTTTTCAGGTGAATAAACTGAGTCAAAGACGTTGAATAACTTTTCCAAAGTTATTTAAACCCAGGCAGTCTGGCTCCAGAGTCTATGACCTTGCTAAACTAGGCAGCATTCACTGAAAGCTTAATTTTCACAACCACCCCATGTCATCTTTAGCAGAATTATTCTCTCCCCATCCTTACATTCCCTCCTACTTTCTGAATGAAAGAATTGAGTGTTAGGGGCTCCTGGGTGGCTCAGTTGGTTAAGCGTCCGACTTGGGCTCAGGTCATGATCTTGAGGTTCGTGGGTTTGGGCCCCATGTCGGACTCTTTGCTGACAGCTCAGAGCCTGGAGCCTGCCTCAGATTCTGTGTCCCCCTCTCTCTCTCTGCCCCTCCCCTGCTCTCACTCTGTCTCTCTCTCTCTCTGTCTCTCAATAATAAATAAACATTAAAAAAAGGAAAAAGAAGAAAGAATGGAGTCTTAGAAATTTCATTATGTCCCAAGTCCCACAGCCAGTCAAGGGTAGAGCCAGGACAGGGAGGAAGCCCAGACAGCTTGCCATCAAAGGCTAGGGTCTAAGTGTCCCCGGGAGTCAGAATTCGAGACACCACAGCTCCATAACCCCCGGGAAATCTTGGCAGAGGCCCACTTGGAAACACCCACGCTGACTGACATGGCCACACATTCCTTTCTAAACTCCAACCTGGGGGTCCCTGGGTGGCTCAGGCTGTTGAGCATTCAACTTTGGCTCAGGTCATTACCTCACGGTCTGTGAGTTCGAGCCCTGCCTCGGGCTCTGTGCTGACAGCTTGGAGCCTAGAGCCTGCTTGGGTCTCTCTCTCTCTCTCTCTCTCTCTCTCTCTCTCTCTCTCTCTCTCTTTCTCTCTCTCTCTCTCTCTCTCTCTCTCTATCCTTCTCTCTCTCTCTCTCTCTTTCTCTCTCTCAAAAAATAAATGAATAAACAAACAAAAAAAACAAAACAACTCCAACCTGGCTGCATTTCCCCCTCTCTTTTCCTCCCCTCTAATCAAACCAGCTGCCTGGAAACCAGAAATGAGAGCTGTAAATGGTGCCCTTGGGCGCTGGTGGTAGTGGTGGTAATGCAGCTTCCCGAACAGACCCTGCTTCAGGCTGTGGGCGAGGGGTCTCCCTAGCAGGTCCTCACTATCTGCCATAAGCTGGTCTCTATTCCTCCAGGCCCGAGGTTGAATTAATTACTGGGACTCAGGTATCTGGGAGAAAAGGGAGCTTGGACACCTTGAATACTACAGTCCCCAGGTTGTTGCTTTGAGAATCTGGTCTCGTTTTTATTTTTTTGACATAAGTATGTCTTTTTAAATAGAAAATACACACATGGGGGCACCTGAGTGGCCCAGTCGGTTAAGTGTCTGACTCTTGATCTCAGCTCAGGTCATGATCCCAAGGTCGTGGGATCGAGTCCTGCATCGGGCTTCATGTTGGGTGAGGAGCCTACTTGGGATTTTCTCTCTCCCCTGCTCGAGCACTCTCTCTCTCTCTCTCAAAAACAAAGTAAAAAATAAAAAAAGAAAAGAAAACATACACCTAATCAGAAGTCAAATAACAGAAAAAGCGTATTGTGTCTAGTGAGTAAGTCTTCATCCTACCCCTGCCCTCCTGCCCTCACCTTCTGAGACAACCTCTTTCTGGTACATCCAAAGATAGTCTTGCATCTGTAGCCACAGAGGGATGTATTTTAAACCACACAAACGGGCACACACTATACACACTGTTCCCTCTCTCTTCCTTTTTATCTTTATTTAGCAATGCAGCTTGGAAATTCTTCCTTGTCAATACCTAAACACACTCTCCCTTTTTGAAAAAGAGGCTGTAAAGCTGTTGCAGGGCTCTGCCATGATTTGTATAACCAGTCTCCTGTAGTGACTGGTGAGGCCATTTCTGATCCTGAGCTCCGACAGTCAGCGTACTGAATCTGCTCATGCCTTTTGTCGCACTGCTGCGCAGGCCCCTCTGAGCTCTCGTATGTCACGTGTGTCAAGGAGGAAGGGAGCAGAGACTCTGGCCTGCCCTCCCCCAGCCAGCAAGGCATTATTACCGCTGGACTGTCCTCCATAGGACTGTAGTCAGAAGACAGTCCGTTCGTGGAGGGGCAGCTCAGAAAAGGCATCCGGACGGCAGCTCGACTGATCACTGAGATCGGGTAGCAGCAGCAATGAAAGGACACTGTGAGCCTCCCCAAATATGCCCTGCCAGATATGCCTCTGTCACCTTTCACAGCAGGACCTTCTGTGCCAGGGACTGGGCTGGTTCCGTGACTCCTGCCGCTGGAGGCACCGCCTGTGATTCTGAGTGATGTGGACCAACACATAAGGAGTGAGCAGGATGATGGCATTCTCTGAAGGCTACCGACCTATGGCTGTTTCTCAGCCGTAGGTATGAAGGGACCTGAGCAACTTAAGTCAGCTCAGTTCTCACATTCTCTTCCCTGAGATGAAAGCTTTTGGGGAGGCTCCTTGAAAAGCAGACAGCCCGATGTCTGCCTCTGCCTGGCTTTGTTTGGAGATGGCTCGCTCCACTGTGGGCCCTGGGCGAGCCCCTCAGTGATTTCCCTTCCGAAAGAGGGACGGACACTGGGAAGGCCCGAATGCACTCTGCCTGGACTGATGAGAAACCTTTTTTTATATTGAGGCCATTGTCTCAGCCCTCCTCACAACAAAAATTCATTGAAAGCCTTGGATTCCCCCCCACCCCACCAACATCATGAAAATTCTGAAACACACAGAAAACTTGAGAGAATTTTGCAATGAACACCCATCTATTTACCACTTAGACTCTCTACGATGAACATTTTGCTAGATTGGCTTTCCTTACAGAATATTCTTCTATCTCTCCAAGCTACTGATGCTTGAGGCTTTTTAAAAGCCTGGCCTAAAAATTCAATTCATCTGCTTTTAAAAACTTCAGAACAGGAAACTTTAACGCCTTGTTTCACGAACACAGAATAATTTAGTTCCGTTCCAAATGAGGCTGCCTAGAAGGAAGAGAGAGAGGAGGGAGAGGAAAATGGAGAGGGGAAATACAGCTGTGGGAAGGCAAAGAGGAGGTGAGAGGAGAAAGGGGACGAGGGGGTGCGGGTGGGCAGACACAAGAAAGGTCTCGGGGTGGCAGATGAGCAGGGGCCAGGTCACTGGCATGACTCATGGCGAGCTGGGGTGTGCAGGTTGAGGACCCACTGGGCAGCTGTTTGTGTTAAGGATGCCGCTGGCCTCCCCCTGCCGCAGTAGGGACAGCTGCCTGCAGGTGTCCCAGGACAGTGCGGCTTGCATCATTGTTCCTCGAAGACTTCCTGGCCCGGGGGGCTCCAGCTCCACAGACAGCCGTAAAATGGAGCAGAGCCAGGATCTGGACAACCAGACACCGGCATTGAACCCCAGTTCTGTTGTTACTACCAACACGCAGGCCCTCGGGCAGCTATTGAACCTCTCTTAGCCACTGTGTTCTCATCTGGAAAATGGGCATATTAGGCATAGATGTCTCATGGGCTTGGTGACCAGGTGAACTCAGGTGAATGCGTGTGTATAATACTGGCCGAAGCAGACTCAACACCAGCTGTGTGCCAGGCGTTGCGCTCAGTGGCTTGCACGCTTTATCTCTCCCCATCCTTGTGATGGCTCTAGGAGGTGGACATTACTACGGGCCTCATTTTAGAAATGTGGAAACTGAAACTTGGGGATGGTCAAGTCCTTTTGGCAGGCGGTGCCGCTGGTAACGGTGGAGCCGGGCCGGGACCCCCCGGTTGCTGTGCTGCCCTCAGCACTGTGCCTGGTACTAACCCTGTACAATGTGACGAAACAGGCCTGCCACAGAGGGTTCTCGCAAGGTCAAGGTGAGACAACCCATGTGAAAGTGCTAATACCCACCAGGTCCTTAAAAATGTTTGCTAAGGGGCGTCCCACTTCGGCTCAGGTCATTATCTCACGGTTCATGACGTGGAGCCCTGTATCGGGCTCACTGCTGTCAGCGCAGAGCCCCCTTCAGATCTTCTGTCCCCGTCTCTTTCTCTGCCCCTCCCCCGCTCACACACACTCTCTCAAAAATAAACATTTAAGAATGTTTGCTGAGTGACTAACATCCATAGCATCTGTTGGTGAGCGCGACAAATACTTGTCATATTCTTCAGCTGTTTTCTCTAGTCATTCATTCTATAGAAGCTTCCCTCTGATAGGGGTAACCATGGTGGGAATCTCCCTAATCCTGTTTTGTACAAATGTCAGATTTAACAAATAAATTACAAGCGAGTTGATTTTCTTTGTGTTCTGACTTCATTTATATTAGAGAAACATTGAACCTATTATATTTTTTGCCTGTGATCAAACACCAGGGAAGTGGATGATAAATATCAGAATCTAGGGCAAGCCTACCCTTCTCCTGCCAGTTCCGACCTGGTATTGGACTTCTCTAGTGTGCCAAAGGCAACCCAACACCCAGGGCCGTCCTGGAGAACAGAACTGGGAGCCTCTTGCCTTGCCTTGCCTTTGATAAGGCCTCTCCATGGACTGGTTGCTGTGGCATGCCTTCCCTGGTTGTTTTCCACCTTTTGTGATTGCCTTCACTTTCAAAACTTGTAAAATAATAACCCTATGAATTTATCTCTAAATGCAATGAAGAAGATATGGAGAATAAAGCGAGATCATATATGGAAAAGTGCTTTCAAATTTTTAAGAAAAATTTCTAGGCAAATGCAAGATTTTAAAAACCAGCTTAATAGCCAAAAGGTGGAAGTGACCCCAATGTCCATCAGCAGATAAGCGGATACACAAAATGTGTGACGTATATACAATGGAATATTATTTGGCCTTGAAAATGAAGGAAATTCTGATACATGCTACAACACAGATGAATTTTGAGGACACTATGCTAAGTGAAGTAAGGCTGAAAAGGACAAATACTATAAGATTCCACTTATATGAGGTACTAGAGTAGTTAAATAATGGATTCAGACTGTAGGATGGTGATTGCCAGGGACTGGAGGGAAAGAGGAATAGGGAGTTACTGTTTCATGAAACAGAGTTTCGGTTTTGCGAGATGTTCTTGAGATGGATGATGGTTGCCCTGAGCTGTACCCTTAAAAATAGTTAAGATGGGGGGTGTGCCTGGGTGGCTCAGTGGGTTGAGTGTCTGACTCTTGATTTTGGCTCAGGTCATGATTGCAGGGTCATGGGATTGAGCCCTGCATTGAGCTCTGTACTGTACATGAAGCCTGCTTAAGATTCTGTCTCTCTCCCTTTGCCCCCCTCCTCCGCTTATGCGTGCTTTCTCTCTGAAATGAAAATTAAAAAATGGTTAAGTTTTATGCTGTGTATTTTTCCCAAAATAGGAATAATTAACTAATTAAAAACAAGTTCATTTTCTCTGCGATGGGGTTTTTTGTCTCATTTTTGCGTTAGCCAGTTAAGAGGACACTGTATTTTGTACTTTTAATAAGATCCAGGGAGGGGCGCCTGGGTGGCGCAGTCGGTTGAGCGTCCGACTTCAGCCAGGTCACGATCTCGCGGTCCGTGAGTTCGAGCCCCGCATCAGGCTCTGGGCTGATGGCTCGGAGCCTGGAGCCTGTTTCCGATTCTGTGTCTCCCTCTCTCTCTGCCCCTCCCCCATTCATGCTCTGTCTCTTTCTGTCCCAAAAATAAATAAAAAAACATTGAAAAAAAAAAAAATAAGATCCAGGGACCAGAGCTAGGACGGAGGCGCACTGTGACGAGGACAAAGTATAGGGTTTGGAGTCGAACTTAGGGCCCTTGTGCCTTGCTTGGGGTCCAAAGGGGATTCCAGTGCCCCTTGACTGCCCTTCCCTGGAGTAAGAGGTCACAGTAGTTTTGGGGACTAAGTGAATGATACCTAACTGAGGAGTCTTCAGACTGAAGGGGGTTCAGAATGACAGGGGGCACCCAGGAGGGTTTGGGACCCCAGCGCTCTCCTCTGTGAAACGATGGGCCCGACACCACATGGGAATCTGCATCTTGTAATTTCTAACCAACTGTCAGCACCAACAAAGAAACAACTCAGCCCATAAACCTCTGCATTGAGACAAGACCACATGAAACCAGTCCCTCAATTCCAAGAGATCCACAATGTTTTGAGAGAGAGCAGAAAATCCCAAATTAAGTGTTTATAATTTGCCCCTGTAGTTGTAAACACTCAACTGTGTTACCGTTCCTTCTCTCCCCCCCACCTTCTCTCTCTCTCTCTCTCTCTCTCTCTGTCTCTCTCTCTCTCTCTCTCGTGTGTGTGTGTGTGTGTGTGTGTGTGTGTGTGTGTATGTGTGTGTGTGCATGGTGATGATTTAAATATATCAGTAATTTTTGTATCACAGAACATTACATCTCTTTTCAGCTTTTCATTTCCAGGATAAACTAATCCAGTTTTCTGTTTGTTTGGTTTTTTTTTAAAGGCCAAGGCTTTTAGCATGTCATTATGACCAGTTGCAATTTCCATTCCTGTGTGGAAAAGAGTTAAAAGCTTTTCTGTGTCCTTCATTACCTCTTTCCCAGAGGTGAAATGTAACTTAATGTTACAGCAACAATTCTGCAGGTAATGCCCCACATGCTGACTTCCCCTCTGCACATTTACCGATGAGCCACAGCTGACAGATGACCCTCTTCAGCACCGACTGCTGATAATGGTCACGTGTGGCATGGAAATGAGGGGAATCGTTGTCATCAGGTCCTATCTGGCTCTATCCCTTCATAGCTATGTGGCCTTGAGCCTCCCTCACCTGTACAATGGGAATAAAAGTGGGCTTCAGAACTGTAGAGAAGAGAAATTGAAATGACATCTTTTTTTTTTTTAAGCTTTTAAAATTTATTTTGAGAGTGAGCAAGCAATCAGGGGAGGGGCAGAGGGAGAGAGAGGGAGAGAGAGAGTCCCAAGCAGGATCCACACTGTCAGCACAAAGCCTGATGTGGGGTTCGCACCCACAGACTGTGAGATGGTGACCTGAGCTGAAATCAAGAGTCGGACGCTTAACAGACTGAGCCACCTAGGCACCCCAAAATGACATCTTTAACCGTCGGCTCCCACCTCTTCTTCGTCCTGTTCTCCTTTTCCTTTATTCTCTTTGAAATGAGAATTTCTCTACTATCGGTCTCTTTGCTTTTTTCTTTCTCTTTCTCCTCCCTCTTTCTTTCTTTCTTACTCTTACCAATGGAAACAATGCAGAGACCACAATAAATACAGCACACTGTTCCTTCCTCCGCAATGACAAGGCATTTGTTTTATTTATTTTTTTTACTGGGCCACCTTTCCTGCTTTCTGGTCACAAGCTGGCAGTTGGCAATTGGTCATTTGTCCGTTGTTGCACAGAGAGCTACATACATGGGCTATTATGACCAGCATCTGAATCTTTATTTTCTTTTTTTTTTTTAATTTTTTTTTTTTTAACATTTATTTATTTTGAGACAGAGAGAGACAGAGCATGAACGGGGGAGGGGCAGAGAGAGAGGGAGACACAGAACCAGAAGCAGGCTTCAGGATCCGAGCCATCAGCCCAGAGCCCGACGCGGGGCTCAAACTCACGGAACGTGAGATTGTGACCTGAGCCGAAGTCGGACGCTTAACCGACTGAGCCACCCAGGCGCCCCTGAATCTTTATTTTCAAGCTTAATAAAATTTTCCAATTTCCTGCCATCTAGCCTACCGGCATCCCAGCAAACCTGTGGGTTTCCTTCATTAAGGAATTTTGCAGCAAAGTCCTTTCAATCTGCTGGGAGAATTTTGCTCACTATGGTTTTCACTGAACCTTGTCCTTTTCATTCCCTCATTAAGAGACCTTATTTCCAGCTCTGCCTCCAATTCTGTTTTCACATTGGACCAGCCTCCTTTTCTGTTAGCTTTTTCACTAGGAGGGCCTAGTACTTCACTCCACATCAAACTGTTTCCTTCATTTCAGAAAGGAAAACAGATCTTTTCTTCAAAAGTTTCTTCAGTCTCTTCCTCAAGCTTTCCCCCTGCTTTGTACTTTGTACCAAATAGCAGCTGCACCTTCTGGAACAGTCCTGAACTGTGTTCTGCTACGCAATGCGGAGAATATACTTTCTCATAATCTGAAGTTGCTGGCAGAGCAGAAAGAAACAAAAAAACAAAAGCTGCATTTCAGGAACTCCATTTAGTGAAATATACTTCCTTTTGGTAGTATGCCAGCTAATTTCTTCAGCAGGCAATGATATTTTGAAAGTAAATGACTATGGGCGAGGGGAGGGAGTCAGTGAAGGGAATCAATATACCAAATCAAGTGATATTGTCCATTCATTCATGAAACTGTAGAAAAGAGATAAATTCACTGGTAAATGCATTGTGTTACCGTAACAATTTTGTTGCATGTTTCTCATGTACAGGAGAATAAAAACAAACAAACAAACAAACAAACAAACAAACGTGTTTGATGATAAAGGAATTGCTGTAGATTACAAATACCTTACCAAGTGTGTTAAAACAAATCTAATCTCTTACAAATGCACAGAATAGACCTTATATTGAAATTTTTTAAATTTTGTAATAATTAAAACCTTGAGATTATCTCTATGTTTCCATACTTGCTCTGGAAGGGTCTTTAAATCAATTTATTAAGGTTACAAGTAGATGCATATGAATTAAAAGGGCATTTTGCATTTCCCTATATAGTTTCAAGAAAGAATTCCATCAATTATCTTGTTTTTTTTCTTCTTTCCAGATTAGCAATTTATGATATAAACAATAAGTGATATGCTTTAAAACACACAAATCAGCATTAAAGCAATACCCAGAACTATTGATTTTAACTTTTATGTTAACTAACTTCTATCTGAGCACCAAATTACATTATTTTCTATTCAACAAATATTTTTGAACACCCACTATGTGCCAGAATTGTGTATGTGCTATGGGAGAATACAAAGAAATATAAAACAGTCTCTTCCCTTGAAGAGTATTCCACATTCAGGAAGACAAGACACCCATGAAATGACTTGACAACAACTAAAGACTTCTTTATAAGAAATAAAATTATTTATGTATCATGTACTTTCAAAACATGACCAAAATCAATATTCACATTTAAAAAATTCAAGAAGGGGGGCGCCTGGGTGGCTCAGTCGGTTGGGTGGCCGACTTCGGCTCAGGTCACGATCTCGCGGTCCCTGGGTTCGAGCCCCGCGTCCGTCTCTGGGCTGATGGCTCAGAGCCTGGAGCCTGCTTCCGATTCTGTGTCTCCCTCTCTCTCTGCCCCTCCCCCGTTCATGCTCTGTCTCTCTCTGTCTCAAAAATAAATAAACGTTAAAAATAAATAAATAAATAAAAAATTCAAGAAGGTACAAGAGTGTAGTGAAAAGTAATTTTCCCTTCTCCCCCTCACCCAGATCTTTCCTAAAGGCCATCTCTGTTATGAGTTCCTTGTGTATACTTTCAGTGTTGGTATAAGCAGATACAAGCATATGTAAGCTTATGTATAATCACATACATCTATTTACACAGATCTCAGCCCATGTTTTAAAAGAGATTAATCTGGGGCACCTGGGTGGCTCAGTCGGTTGAGCGGCCGACTTCAGCTCAGGTCACGATCTCACGGTCCGTGAGTTCGAGCCCCGCGTCGGGCTCTGGGCTGATGGCTCAGAGCCTGGAGCCTGCTTCGATTCTGTGTCTCCCTCTCTCTCTGCCCCTCTCCCGTTCATGCTCTGTCTCTCTCTGTCTCAAAAATAAATAAAAATTAAAAAAAAAATAAAAAAAAATAAAGGAGATTAATCTATGGGACGCCTGCGTGGCTCAGTCAGTTGAGCGCCTGACTTCCCCTCAGGTCATGATCTCTCCATTAATGAGTTCAAGCCTCGCATCGGGCTCTGTGCTGACAGCTCAGAGCCTGGAGACTGCTTCAGATTCTGTGACTCCCTCCCTCTCTCTGCCCCTCCCCCACTCGCATTCTGTCAGTTTCTGTCTCTCAAAAATAAACATTAAAAAAAATTTTTTAAAAAGATTAATCTAGAACAACTAGCCACTGTTTTGTTTGTTGTTTTTTTTTTTAATTTTTTTTCAACGTTTTTTATTTATTTTTGGGACAGAGAGAGACAGAGCATGAACGGGGGAGGGGCAGAGAGAGAGGGAGACACAGAATCGGAAACAGGCTCCAGGCTCCGAGCCATCAGCCCAGAGCCTGACGCGGGGCTCGAACTCACGGACCGCGAGATCGTGACCTGGCTGAAGTGGGACGCTTAACCGACTGCGCCACCCAGGCGCCCCTAGCCACTGTTTAGCAATCTCAGGAAATGATCGCATAGTAGGCACTCAATAATTATTTGGATGGCTAAATGAGAATGGCATTCCTCTTTGGTAGGACATTTCAATTTCTAACTATTTGAAATAATGGTGTGTGAAACATTTTTGTGATCCAACCCTTCTTTAGGTAGATTTTCAGAAGGTGAATTACTAGGTCAAGTCTTTTAGGTCTTACCAAATTGTGTTCCAATAGCTGTTTACCCCCATCAGGACCATCATGGTTATTTAATTTTTTTCCATCTTTGTTAATTTGGTAGATGAAAAGTGCAATCTCATCGTTGCTTCAGTTTGCATTTCTTGGAATTAGTGAAGCTGGACATTTTCCCAAATGTTTGCCGGTCATTTCTATTACCTGTTTTTGAGAAATGTCTGGTAGGATCCTTTGCATATTTAACTATCGAGGTTTTTCTTACTGAAGGTTATGAGCTCTTTAAATATTAAAACTATTAATTCTGTTCCTCATTATTAATAAATAGTTCCCCTCATCTAGTGTTTGCCTTTTGAGTTTTGATTTAATTAGCTTATTTTTGGCCCGGAAGATATACATTTTTATCTGTTCACTGCTATCCATTGAGTCATTCATAATTCATTTCATTACCTTTGAGGCTAGAATAACCTACTTATTGCATCCTTTCAAGAACTGTGTAGAGACAGAAGGAAAGTCCACCTTACAGACAGAAGGAAAGTTCACCTTACAGTAATAATAGCCTGTCAATAGGGCAATTTTCTAAGGATTCATCTGTAGAGGTTAAGTTGAGAATTCATTCTCTTTTTTTGGATCTGATATATGTGGATTTAAGAAAACATCTTAGACATCCTTTTTGGGATGGCACCTTATTGGTGCCATTTCCAGGTGGGAAGCGAATCATTTGAAGTTGTCGACAGCCGTTATCTTTCTTCTCTCTTTCCCTACTACCCAGAGTGAAAAATTGCTAAAGATTGGGTTTCTAACTTCTCAATGTATTCATCTCAAATTCTTTATTCAGACAACTCAACCTGTTCTCTTGGCCACCATTAAGAATAAATCTGAATATATCAGTCAGAGTCCTTCCAAGAAATAGAATCAATAGGAATCATCATCATCATCATCATCATCATCATCATCATCATCTCTCTATCTAGAGAGGCTTATTTTAAGGAATCGGCTCATGTGATTGGTTGGGGTGGTTAGCAAGTCTAAAATCCGGACAGGGTTTCCATGTTACAGTCTTGAGGCAGAATTCCTTCTTTTCTAGGAAACCTCAGTTTTTGCTCTTAAGAGCTTCAACTGATTTGAAGAGGCATTATTGAGAATAGTCTTTATTACTTAAGGTCAACTCACTGTAAATGCTAATTAAATCTACAAAAAACGTTCACAGCAACATCTGGACTAGTGTTTGATCAAACAACTGGGCGCCATAACCTGGCCAAGCTGACACATGAAATTAATCTTCACACCGAATCTTCCCACTGGGTGGATTTCTTTCTCAGATCGTGCTTCTGTGATTCCATAAGCTTGTTTGTGAGTATGTAGTCTCCTAGGTTTTATTAAATATAAGATACTGATAGTTCATTTATGAATACAGTGATTGTCAGAATGTTTCTATGGCTGGTTCACTGGCTGTACAAAAGTACTGCTCCAAAATTTGGATTGAAGGGAATCCCATTCTAGAAATTAGGAATACATTATATATAGCTTGGACAACATGGTCATTGGACAGTTTCAGATCTAGTAGGACATGTGATAAGAGGAACTGTTGAGTGCTCAGTTGTGTACCCATTGTCTGGGGTGTTATGGAGGCCTGGGCTAAAACATCAGCTCTGCACCTGCTTAATAGTTGAGAGAACAAGGCAAGACCTGGGAAAGGGAGGCTGGAAGCATTAGTTGGCTGGGATGCCACCAGTTCAGAGGAAGAATATGGAGCCAGATGTGATAGCCTGTGATGGCGACCAGTCAGGTCCTGGGAGGGTGAGCGGCGGGAGCTCCTGCATCCTGGCAATGGGAATGGAATTATGTATGTAGCTGTTGCCGAGCTGGTAATGAAGAGGAGCCTGTATATGAGGATCACGATAGAGTGAGACAAAGGACTCTACCACCAGCACTGGTGCTGGGGCAAGGGGACAGTCCTGTTCACAGGGACTTGTGTGGACAGAAGAAGCAAAGCTGGGCCTGCTTCTCACTCAGGCTGTTCAATAGGATACGCCAGTCCTCAGTCTCTCGGAGACACACGGTCTTGGGACTAAACGGTCACAAACACCTCCTGAGAAATGAATCTGACGTTCAGAGTGGGTAGGTCTCTCGCACAATGCCATGTAGTTATCTGTTAAGATAAACGTCTTCATATGTGTTATTGTTTGAACTGTGTCCATCCCCCCCTAAGTTCATATGTCAAAATCTGAACCTCTGGAATCTTAGAATGAGGCCTTTTCATTGCAGATGTCATTAGTTAAGATGAGGTCCTACTGGAGTAGGGTGGGCCACTAATCCAATATGACTGGTGTCCTTATAAAAAGCAGATGAGGGGCGCCTGGGTGGCGCAGTCGGTTAAGCGTCCGACTTCAGCCAGGTCACGATCTCGCGGTCCGTGAGTTCGAGCCCCGCGTCAGGCTCTGGGCTGATGGCTCGGAGCCTGGAGCCTGTTTCCGATTCTGTGTCTCCCTCTCTCTCTGCCCCTCCCCCGTTCATGCTCTGTCTCTCTCTGTCCCAAAAATAAATTAAAAAACATTGAAAAAAAAATTAAAAAAAATAAAAAGCAGATGGGATGCCTGGGTGGCTCAGTCGGTTAAGCATCCCACTCTTGGTTTCGGCTCAGGTCATGATCTCATGGTTCATGAGTTTGGGCCCTGCATCGGGCTCTGTGCTGACAGCGAGGAGCCTGCTTGGGATTCTCTCTCCCTTTCTCCCTCCCCCTCCCCCACTCGTGCTCTCTCAAGGTAAATAAACTTTAAAAAAAAGGGGAGGGGATCTAGGACACAGACATTGCACACAGGGAGAATGCCATGTGAAGGTGATGTAGAGATTGGAGTGATGCTTCCAGAAGCCAAGAAACAGCAAAGATGCCAGCAACCACCAAAGGCTAGTGGAGAGGTGTGGAACAGATTTTTCTAATAATCTTCCAAAGGAACCAACCTCCACCAACACTTTTTTTTTTTTTTAAGTTTACTTATTTTGAGAGAGCGTGGGAGGGGCAGAGAGAGACAGAGAGAGAAAATCCCAAGCAGGTTCCACATAGCACAGAGCCTGATGAGGGGATCGATCCCATGAACTGGGTGTGAGATCATGA
The DNA here is from genome assembly GCF_028018385.1 of Neofelis nebulosa. Lineage (NCBI taxonomy): Eukaryota > Metazoa > Chordata > Mammalia > Carnivora > Felidae > Neofelis > Neofelis nebulosa. The sequence continues at coordinate 12,203,323 of NC_080788.1, forward strand.
CCTGAGCCAAAACTGACTAAGCAAGCCACCCAGGTGCCCTGAGAAATTCTTATAATTTAACAAAAATGGTGGCATGAAAATTCAGACTCTGAATATATATCTATCCTATAAAGAGACCAAAAGATTTCTCAATGAGATAATTTAAAGCTGTACATAGCTTTCCATTTATCCATTCACCAAGTAAAGATGTTTAAAATGCCCACAAAAACTTTGAGAATCACCGAGTTAGAATCACAATACAGGATTATTCAGAAGTTTCAGAGACTTTCTTTGTAAGGGGAGCAGGAAACCAACATTCAAGTTTCTGAACAACCCACCCTAAGACTAAATTATATTTGTTTGGTCTTTATTTTCATGAGCATTTTTTCAATAACAGCTATTTTTAAAAATTATTTTTTATGTTCTATTTTTATTTTTGAGAGAGAGACAGAGTGCGGGGGGGGGGGGGGGGGGAAGGGTAGAGAGAGAGGGAGACACAGAAACCGAAGCGGCTCCAGGCTCTGAGCTGTCAGCACACAGCCCCATGAGGGGCTCGAACTCCCAAACCATGACATCATGACTTGAGCCGAAGTTGGACCATCAACTGACTAAGCCACCCATGTGCCCTGCAATAATAGCTATTTTAAAACTTACACTGAAATTTCATTTGAATGAGCTGAGATTTTTTTCTATTGAAGTGTAGTTGACATATTTTATTATATTTGTTTCAGATGAACAACATGGTGATTCAAGATTTATATACATTACGAAGTGATCACTGCAATAAATCTAGCTACCATCTGTTATCATACTAAGTTGTTACGTATTATTGACTATATTCCTCTATGCTGTACATTATATCCCGGTATCTTATTTATTTTATAACTGGAAGTCTATACCTTTTGATCCCCTGCCCTTATTTTGCCCATCCCCCAATTCCCTCTCACCTCTGGCAACCACCACATTGTTTTCTGCATCCATGAGCCTATCTCTGTTTTGTTTCATGTATAAGTAAATCAGATGGTATTTGTCTTTCTCTGACTTTTTTCACTTTAGATCCATCCAAATTGTCACAAATAGCAAAATCATATTTTTTTTCGACTAATATTCCATTGTGTATACATACACACACACACACACACACACACACACATATACACACCATATTTTCATTCATTGATGGACACTTAGTTTGTTTCCGTATCTTAACTATTGTAAATAATGTTGCAATGAACATGGGTATGTACACATCTTTTCAAAGTGATATTTTCATTTACTTAGGGTAAATACCCAGAAGTAGGATTGCTAGGTCATATTGTAGTCCTATTTTTCAGTTTTTGAGGAACTTCCATACTGTTTTCCACAGTGACTGCAGTGTTTTACACTGTAAAACATTCCCAACTGTGCAAAAAAATTCACTTTTCTACACATACCCACCAACACTTGTAATTTTTTGTCTTTTTGATAATAGCCATTCTAAGATGTGTGAGGTGATACCACTTTGTGGTTTTGATTTGTGGAGAAGTTCATTTTAGTTAAGCTTATTTTTTTTTAACACGCTGGAATTTGTTTTTACAGATTGAAGGAATAAGTGTCTTTCCATATGTTCATCAACAGCAATTACCCAAGAAGAGCTTTGTTCCCTAGATCTCTGGATAGAGAGATTTAATGTTTTCTATCACCCCACAGAATACTATGAAAGACACAACACTGATGCAAATACAAACACAAAATTAAAGGGAAGAGTTTCTTGGTGAAATCTATTGATGGAAAAGTTAAAGTTTCAAAGTAAAATTTGAAGTTATGTTTTTTTCTGCGTTTTTTTTTTTGTTTTTTTTTTTGCTTTTGGTTTTGTTTTGTTTTTGTCTTTGTCTTTGAAACAGCACATGGTCATAAGTAGTCAATCACAGTCATAATGCTCAAGCCAAAGGTAATTTGAACCATTGAAGGCTACCTTGGAAGTTTTGGCCTATTCTGTCGTCCTGTAAAATCCAAGGAAGGACTTTTGGTTTGAGCACTGTTTAGGGACCAGAAATGAGAAGTCACTTCAGTCTGGTTATTTACTTTTCCATCTGAAAATGGAATACATTACTGACAATCTGACAGAAAGAAAAGGAGGGGAAATATTTGTAGAGTATTTCAAAGTTAATGCATACCTTTTAAATTTAATATATTTTTTAAGTAATTCTTTTTTTTAAATGTTTATTTATTTTTGAGAGAGAGAGAGAAAGAGAGAAAGCATGAGTGGGAGAGGAGCAGAGAGAGAGGGAGACACAGAATCCAAAGCAGGCTCCAGGCTCTGAGCTGTCAGCATAGAGCCCCATGCTGGACTCTAAGTCACGGACCACGAGATCATGACCTGAGCAGAAGTTGGACGCTTAACTGACTGAGCCACCCAGGGGCCCCTAAACTTATTATCTAATTAGATAAGCTACATGTTGTTTTAGTGCACTTTTCATAAAAATAATTCTATTGCAAATATTTTCTTCATAGACTAATTGCATTTTGAGCTCAAGATAATCTTAGTTGCAGTCACTAAAGATGATGGCTAACATGAAAATATTTAGATGATGAGACAAACTCCACCAAATTTATTTATGTTACATGCCTAAAAAGGAATGGCCATTGAATAATATGTTTTGATATTCAAAAGCATCCAAATTCCCTAGAAAGTTAGGAAACTGAGAAAATAAAAGGAAATTATGTAAAAGATGGTAGCAGGCAACATTCAGGAGACTGACCAGGTTTTTCACCAATCATCCTAGTACTGTGCCCAGAAAAAAGTCAGCCTACAAAGTTACTAAAGCAGCATGATCTTAAGATTTCCTTGTCTTGTGGGTCCCCAAGACCTTTCTCAACTTCAATAACTTGCTAGGAGGACTCGTAGAACCCAGTATAAATGGTACCAAACAAAATCAGCAAAGAGAAAAGCCTCTCAAGTTGGCTCAGACCCCACTTCACCAACAGTGCCTCTATCATAGACAGAAATCATTTCTGCTGGGGTTTGTTTGTTTTGTTTCCACCCTCTTGTGTTGACTTGGCCCCATCTCTTTCAAGGCTAAACGCAGAAACATCACCTCTGTTCCACCACCCACGTCTCTCCTTCCCTCTCTCTCCTCCCCCAGTAACATTAGCTGAGTCTCAGGGCATGTAAGACACAGCAGGCACTGTTCTAAGGACTTTATGTATTTACTCTACTAATCCTCACAGCCGCCCAATAAGTTGGGTGTTATTACCTCCATTTTACACAAGAGAAAATGGAGGCACAGAAGGTTAAGCAACCTCTCAAGGTCTTGCAGCCTCCATTAAAAGGCGCACAGTCTGGCTCCAGATCCAAGTTCTCAGCTCCTGTATTGACACTGCCTCTCAGAATAACTTACCCTGGGGCACAAGGCAGGCCCCCGTGGCCCTACCGGACCCACAGAAACATGGGAACACTAGAGAATCAAAGCCAATCCTCTGCTAACTGAAACCCTCTCCTTACAGGCTTTTCCAAATCTCCTGAATAGCCTTGATTCATGTTCTCAACAGTGACTAAACGAACCACAAAATCCTGTGCCTCATGAACTCTTAAAAAGCAGAGACAACAATGTGAATGTATGTTTTAAAATGATTAAAGGTGGTAAATCTTACCTTATATGTAGCTTACCACAATTTGTACAAAGCAGATATAAATTCGGGCAAAGGACTTCTGGCATGTATGTGCATTTTAGTGTGTCACAGATACCCCTTCTTCGTGCATCTAAGTAATCTTTGGGGGAAAGATGTTCTACTTTTGTTTGCTTGACTCTCTGGGCTGATCCTGCGAGCTCCCAGATCAAGCTGTGTTTGCTAATCCCTGCTCAAAGTGCAAGCCTGAAGATAAGCCAGTGCTAATTATTATCCCTTTCTGTGTATGTAACACAATGCTGCTTTAAAAGTGTTCTTTTCCTACATTAACTCATCAGACTTTCATAGTTAACTGTCCTGCAAAGAAACTGCAGCAGATATAATCATCTATATTGTATGGCAGAGGAAGTTGTGAGGGCGATGCCCCGGGAAACCCAGGTCTTGAAGCTTGTAAATGGCAGAGGTGAGGTCAGAGCCTGGAGCCAGCTTTGGATTCTGTGTCTGCCTCTCTCTCTGCCCCTCCCCCACTCACACTCTTTCTCTCTCTCTCTCTCTCTCTCTCTCAAAAATAAATCAACATTAAAACAAATTTAAGAAAAAGAAAAAGAGAAAGAAGCAAAGACTTTTCAGTAACCAGAGTCCCTTTTCTCAAATTCTAGAATTCCAAGAGGGCTGAGATTAGGGTGACACAAGTGAGGCACTTGCCCTGGGCACAAAATGTAAGAGGCACTAAATTAAGACAAAGAATGTTTTAAGGTAGTATCTTTAAAAGTTTAAAGTTAATATTCAAATATCCCTGCTTAACAAAATATCAAAATTTTAAATGAAGGCCAGCTGCTTGCTTATTTCACAACGCTGCATTTTTGGGCAACGGGAATGGTTGTTTCCTATTAGCTTCAGGTTCCCAGACACCTGGGGCCATCTCCTCCTTGTCCGGTGTATTTGTGAGGGTTGCCAAGGGTGTGCAGACAGACTGAGTGATGCAGGATTCTCTATGGAGTCATGATTTTTTTTTTTTTTTTAACTGTAGAGGAAGTTCAGAACTGGGCTGGGGTCAGATGACCAGAGAATGGCTAAGTTCAGGTTGGATCCCAAAGTTCATGGTGCCATGGCCCCTGTGCTTTGCTTGCTGCTATGTTGCCTCTATCCACTCTGTCTTCCCAGTGCCTATACCTAGCAAGGAGAAAACACAGGTAAAGGAATCACTCTCCTACACACTGGAAATTTAAAGAGCCTAAATAAAGTCCAAAGGAGTGCTCAGGATGGAGATATTTCTGGTTGGCCAGTCATGGACTATTGCATAACATGACAGCAATTCCAGCGATTGTATCAGAGAGCTGGGGGCAAGATCTATTTTTCACTACCCACACACAGGGTGTGTCCTACTTTTAAGGGAGCTCTGATAAGTGGAAACCTATATTTACATTAAAAGTACATTAAGTTGTGATGATTTACTTTGGCTAAATCACGATGAAGCCCATCCGATATCAAGTTCTCCAAATCTATTAAATGGAATTTGATTTATGGTTGGTGGGTATTTTGATGACCTGTTGGGTAATTTTATTGTAGCAAATCTTCAATCAGCTGTTATTTGAGCATCTACAGTTGTGCAGTGGTAAACAAAATAAAGTCTAAGTCAAGGTCTCTACCTCCGGTAAAGCCACGTGGAGTCTACTTAGGGAGATATGAGCCGTATACCCAAATAGACAAATATTAACTTATGATAAGGGCTACCTGAATACTGAATAGCATAGCCATTAACTCATAGAAATTCCAAGGAGGAAAAGCAATCACTTTGGAAGAGAGAAAACAGAACGGTTTGGCATGAACTGATTCTGTGGGATGGGTACCTAGTTGGAAATGTGAGCAGTTTATATTTGAGGTCTACGGGGAGGGCTGTGCAAAGGTAAGGGGCTGTCAGGTGCCAGACAGGATCACGTGAGAGTGATACCATCAGTCCTGCTGAATAGCAGCTGTATCAAGCTGGCAGAACACCAATCTTAGACCTGAAAGTGGTCTCCTCTCTCACAGGACAGCTGTAAATGGATGAGATGTTCCAGGGAACTGATCAAGACCAGCTCCTGGGGGCTGCCTTCATGAGAAGAGCCAGGGGAGAGCAGGAAGGCAACCAAGAAGGTGATTGAGAAGAAATGGTAAAGCAGTCAGAAGAAAGCAAAGGGTGTGCAAAGTCAGAAAGGGCCAGGCCCCAAGAGCTATAAGAGGTGAGTGGTCAGTGTGAGGTGCAGGAGAAAGGCCGAGAAACGTTTGAGACTGTGGGTCATAGTTTTTTTTTTTTTTTTTTTTTTTAATTTTTTTTTCAACGTTTTTTATTTATTTTTGGGACAGAGAGAGACAGAGCATGAACGGGGGAGGGGCAGAGAGAGAGGGAGACACAGAATCGGAAACAGGCTCCAGGCTCCGAGCCATCAGCCCAGAGCCTGACGCGGGGCTCGAACTCACAGACCGCGAGATCGTGACCTGGCTGAAGTCGGACGCTTAACCGACTGCGCCACCCAGGCGCCCCATGTGGGTCATAGTTTTATGGAAGGGGTTTCCTGGTGGCACGGCTTCCCGAGGACTGTACTGGTCTGTGTGACGTGAACATGCCCTTGATCCTGCAACCTTTTTGTTTGTTTGTGCCTTCGGCTAAGGGAGAAGAGATTGGCTTATTGTGCACATGTAACATTCAGCCACAACTGAGAACAGAGCTAACCCAGGATGTCACAGGTCCAAGGCAAAGGACCAAAAAGGACTGTTTAGGTATGAACAAGGAGAGTCTCTCAAAGATGGTTACTGTGATCAGATGGCAATGGATGTTCTAGATCCATTAGACAGGTTCTAGACAGTAGGCATGGAGTCCAACAATTGGCATCAGCGTTCCTAACCTATGGCTTTCTTTGTTTCTGCTCCTGGAGTTTCCACGGGTGCACAAGCTAGTGGCTTACTTGGACCTCTGCTTCATCTCTCTTCTTTTTCACTTTAGGCTGCACATTGGCTCTCATGGTGTGGAGGTTTCTAAGAAGATGGCCTTAAGGCCAAGAGCTTCAAGCCAACTGTGTTAGTCTAATTCATTTTAGTGGTGTGTTCCTTACAATAAAATGTGGAATATCTTTGGAAGGACACTAAAATCTGGGATGTCTTTAGAAGGAGTTAGGAAAATAGTTACATAAACTGCTTTCCCAGAGGGGTACTGGGTAAATGGGAACAGAGATGGGGAGTTTTCATTGTGTACCCTTTTGTACTCTTTGAATTTTGAACCAGGTGTTAACTGTTAAAAAAACTTAGGGGCACCTGGGTGGCTCAGTCGGTTGAGCATCCTACTTCAGCTCAGGTCATGATCTCACTGCTTGGCGGGTGAGTTCGAACTCCGCATCTGGCTTGCTGCTGTCAAGGCAGAGCCTGTTTTGGATCCTCTGTCTTTCTCTCTCTCTCTCTCTCTCTGCCCCTCCCCCATGCATGTTCTCTTGCTCTCTCTCTGTCTCTCTCAGTCTCTCTCTCTCAAAAATGAATAAACATTAAAAAACCTAAAAATTAAAAAAATCAAAGACTAGAACGTGTGTGCCAGGAAAAAAAAGGAATAAAATAAGAACAAATGTTTTAAGATTAAAATCTTCACAGGATGCTCCATCAAAAATAAGCAAACAGGCAAACTCTTCTGCCATTTAAAGAAGTGGCCTTGTTAAGGTATAGCTGACACATGGTAGCTTGCACATGTTGAAAGTGTACAGTTTGGGGGGCGCGTGGGTGGCTCAGTCGGTTGAGCGTCCGACTTCGGCTCAGGTCACGATCTCGCGGTCTGTGAGTTCGAGCCCCGCATCAGGCTCTGTGCTGACAGCTTAGAGCCTGGAGCCTGCTTCCCATTCTGTGTCTCCCTCTCTCTGACCCTCCCCCATTCATGCTCTGTCTCTCTCTGTCTCAAAAATAAATAAATGTTAAAAAAAAAATTTTTTTTTAAATAAAAAAAAATAAAAAATAAAAAAAAGAAAGTGTACAATTTGGTAAGTTTCGACACGCATTTCCTTCTGTGAAACAATCAGCATAATAAAGATAATGAACCTATTCACTACCTTTGGAAGTTTTCTCATATCCTTTGAAATCCCTGCCTCCTACCTTTTCCCACCTTGTCTCCCATCCCCAGGCCACCAAAGCACTGATCTGCTTGCTATTGGTTTGAATTTTCTCAAGGTTTATATAAATGGAATTATATAGTATGTACTTTTGTGTCAGGCTTCTTTTACTCAAGCAAAGTTATTATTATTTTAGAGATTTTATTTTTAAGTAATCTCTGCACTCGATGTGGAGGTTGAACCCACAATCCCAAGATCAAGAGTCGCGCGCTCTACCCACTGAGCCAGTCAGGCGCCCCAGTCAAACTAACTTAGGTTTGAGATTCATCCATGTTGCATGTATCAGTAGTTCATTCATTAAAAGTCGTTGAGTAGTATTTCATTTCACAGATACACCATTTGGGCAAATAAGAGTAGGGGTCATATGCTAAGTATGTTTAACTGTAAAAGAAACCTTTTTTGAAGTGCTGGTACCATTTTGCATTTTCGCCAACAAAATGGGAAGGAGAGTTCCACTTGCCCCACATCCTCACCCCCTGACAGGACTTCTCAACTTTCTACTACGTGCACAGTAGTATCTCATTTTTAAAAATTTTTAAAAATTAATTATTGTTGTTTTTTTTTTTTCTTTTTGAGAGAGAGAGAGAGAGAGAGTGAGCAGGGGAAGGGCAGACAGAGAAGGAGACACAGAATCTGAAGCAGGCTCCAGGCTCTGAGCTGTCAGCACAGAGCCCAATGTGGGGCTCGAACCCACGAACAGTGAGATCATGGCCTGAGCCAAAGTTGGACGCTTAACTGACTGAGCCACCCAGGCGCCCCATCTCATTATGGTTTTAATTAGGATTTCCTTAATAACTAAGGATACTGAAGATCTTTTCATGTGTTGTTTTTAAATGTTTATTTATTTTTGAGAGAGAGACAGAGAGAGACAGAGAGAGAGAGAGAGAGAGAGAGAGAGAGAGAGAGAGAGGAAGAGAGTGGGGGAGGGGCAGAGACAGAGAGGGACAGAAGATCTGAATTTTCATGAACTGGGAGATCATGACTTACGCTGAAGTCAGACACTCAGGTGACTGAGCCACCCAGGGGCCCCAGATCTTTTCAATTGCTTATTAAACCATCTGTATATCCTCCTTGGTGAATGGTCTCTTCAAATATTTTGCCCAGGGTGCCTGGGTGGCTCAGTTGGTTAAGTGTTGGACTTTGACTCAGATCATGATCTCACAGTTCATAGGTTTGAGCCCCACCTCAGGCTCTGTGCTGACAGCTTGGAGCCTGGAGCCTGCTTCAGATTCTGTGTCTCCCTCTCTCTCTGCCACTTCCCTGCTTACACTGTCTCTCTCTCTCTCTCAAAAATGAATAAATATTAAAAAAACAAATATTTTGCCCATTTACAAATATTTGTTTGTGATTACTGAATATTGAGAGTCCTTTATTCTGAATAAAAGACTTATTGCATATATATTGGCAAATATTTTGTCCCCATCTGTTGCATGTCTTTTCATTTTCTTAGTATTTTGAAAGAAATTCAAGACTTTTTAATGTTTATGAAGTCAAGCTGGTGTGGTAGCCAGCCTTCAAGATGGCCCCAGTGATACTCCCCCAGTCTGGTATTCCAGGTCTCCTCTGGTCCCCGTCATACAGAACACGGCTGATCTGTGTAATCATGATGTGTGGCATCTGAGGCTAGATCATAACAGACATTACAAGTGCTACCTTCTACCTCTGCTCTCTCTTGAATGACTCACTCTGAGGGAAGCTAGCTACCCTATTGTGAAGACACTCAGACAGCCCTATGTGAGATCCATCTGGCAAGGAACTGAGGCCTCCTGCAAACAGCTTTGTGAGTAAACCATCTTATAAGAGGATCCACCAGCTCCAGTCAAGCCTTCAGCTGACATCATGACTACAACCTCATGGGAGACCCGGAGACAGAATCACAAAGCTAGGCTGCTCTGATTACTGACCTACAGAAACCGTGTGAGATAATACGTGTACATTATTGTTTCAGCCACAAAGTTTTGTGGTGATTTTTTAACATACTATAGATAACAGTGGGGTTTCTATCTTTTGTAATAGAAAAACTGATGATTAATACCCGTTTTGTGTTTTTTAATGACGAGTCTCTGGGGATGGGATGAGACCTTGGGATGATCTTTCACTTGGTGATAACTACCATGAAAACTTCCTACAAATAGGCTGAGTCCTTTATTTCTTATGATGTTCTCTCCTCCTTGGTCCCCAACCCATTCCTGTGACTTCTCTCCTTAACAGTCTATAGCCAACTGATTTGGGCAAATGTGATGGTGGCAGAAGACGTTGGACAGAAAGTCAGCTTGGGCAAAATCAGGGGTTTTGACACTTGCAATAATTCCTAGCTCACCCATCTCACAAGGCTAGCCTTCCTCAAACACTATCGATTTCAGTATAAAACAAGTTTCTTCTTGCCTTAGGTCTTTTTCAGTGGCTTTTCTCTCCTGGTTGGATCATTATTTTAAAAATTATCACTAACATAATTGAATTATAACAAAATTATCATATGAGGGTTTAAGAAACACAACAGACTAACGCAGGGGAAGGGAAGGAAAAATAAGCTACAAGCAGAGAAGGAGGCAAACCATGACAGACTTAAATACAGAGAACAAACTGAGAGTTGCTGGAGGGGAGGTGGGTGGGGGGATGGGCTAAATGGGCGACTGGCATTAAGGAGGGCTTGTTGGGATGAGTCCTGGTTGTTGTATGTAAGTGATGAATCACTAAATTCTACTCCTGAAACCTACATACTACACTCTATGTTAACTAACTTGAATTTAAATAAATAAATAAATAAATAAATAAATAAATAAATAAATAAAATTACCATCTGGAATGTTCTTACATACTGAAGAGTATATAAAGAGTATATTACAGGTAAATATTTATTTACAGGTAAATAAAATATATTACAGGTAAATAATAATACCCAAAGGCACACCCTGTCCCCACAGCCCAGCTTAAGAAATAAACTGTTAACAGTACACTTGCAGCCTTCTGGGTTCCCCTTCGTGACTGTGCCCCTCCCCCACCAGAGGTTACCCATTCCCCTGAGTTTTGAGTTAGGGTTAGTTGTTCTCTTGCTTTTATTTATAGTTGAAAAAAAAAATCAGCCACACAGGTCTCCCTGAATAGTTATGATTTAGTTTTGAAAAGCCGAGTAGCAAGCACTTGCTGTAATAATAACGCCAGCATCAGATGAAGGCGCCTCCAAGACAAAGGGAATGATCCCTAGGTTAGAGTCTGAATTCAGTTCTCTGGGAATTTACCAGAACTTCTCTTAGGCAATGTCATGAATGAATCCTGGGGAAAACAGAGTGCAGCACAGTTAGGGCACGGGTAGGGCAATAGTAGGAAGCAGGTGTTAGACGTGTGGCTGTTATGTGGTCGGCGGAGTGTGCCACTCTTGTTTTTATCTGCTTCTAAGCTCGTCATAGCCTAGAAGTATGTCAAAGCAGATCGCTTCTGTGGGGGAAGACATGAGTCCTCTGGTGATCTAGGTGGCAAGGCTTATGAGGGGGAGAAACACTTTTCTCGATACATGGTCCAAGATAGGTCGAGGAACAGTAGAATCTGGGTCAGATGCACCTGTGGATTTAGTCCTCAGGTGAAAAGGAAGGAAGGATGGGTGGGAGCCCGTGGATGAAGCTATCCTCAACATGTCTGTCTCTTGGGTTATACTGTTCCAGCTCTGACTGGTGGCCATCTGGAGCACAGTTGACATCCTGGAATCTCTCTGTACCATCCACCTGGGGACTGTTTGCTTGCTTTCTGCAATGGATCTCCTCTGTCCTTGATCCTATTGCTTCCTCTTTCTTGGTTTAGTGCCCTGTGGACTCCATTCTCTAGCAGCTCTTTGAAAAAGCATGCCTGGCAGGTAAAATTTTTTGAGATTTTACATGAAAATCACCTTAATTCTATTCTCATAGTTACTAAATGATTTGGATAGGTAAAGAATTTTAAGTTGAAAATCATTTCCCCTTAGCATTTTTTAAATGTTTGTTTATTTTTGAGAGAGAGAGAGAGAGAGAGAGAGAGAGAGAGCGCGTACGCATGAATGGAGGAGGGGCAGAGAGAGAGGGAGACACAGAATCTGAAGCAGGCTCCAGGCTCTGAGCTGTCAGCACAGACACCAACACGTAGGGTTCAAACTCACAACCGGGAGATCATGACCTGAGCCAAAGTTGGATGCTTAACTGACTGAGCCACACAGTCAGGTACCCTCCCTTAGCAGTTTGAAGATGTTACTTGAATATCTTCTTGATTCCAGTGATGCTATTGAGAACTCCAGGGGCACCTAGGTGGCTCAGTCCATTAAGTGTCTGACTTTGGCTCAGGTCATGACCTCACAGTTCCCGAGTTCAAGCCCCACATCCAGCTTGCTGCTGTCAGCACAGAGCCTACTTCAGATCCCTCACCTCCCCAAAATAAATAAAATATTAAAAAAAAAAAAAAGAACTCCAAAACTGTTAGATTTCTGGTCCTTTGTATGTGACTTTTTTTTTCTCTTGAAGCTGGTAGAATCTTTTCTTCATCCCCTGTATTTTACAATTTCACATTGATGGGCCTTGGTGTGTGTTTGCATTCATCTGTTGGTCTTTTTCTTGATAAACATTTTCTGTCTGGAACTTGTATCCTTCACTTGTAGGAAATTTTCTTGAATTATTTAATTGATGATTCTTTGGGTTCATTATCTTTTTTCTTTTTCTTTTTCTGGAGTTTCTATTATTCAGATGTTGAACCTACATGACTTGGCCTCTAATTTTCTCTCCTATTTCCATGTCTACCTTTTTGTTTTACTTTCTGTGAATTTTCTCCAATCTTATCATTCTTTCTATTGAGTTTTCTGTTTCTGACATACCATTTTTTATTTCCGAGAATTCTTTTTGTTTCTTTGATTTTTTTTTTTTTTTTTGAGAGAGAGAGATGGTGGGGAGGGGCAGAGGGAGAGGAAGAGAGAAAATCTCAAGCAGACTTGATGCCCAGTGCAGAACCCGGCCTGGGGCTTCATCTTGTGACTGAGTGATTACGGCCTGAGCTGAAATCAAGAGTCGGACACTTAACTGACCGAGCCACCTGGCCACCCGTGAATAATTTCTTTATATGGCATCCTTTCCTATTTTCATGAATGCAATATTATTTTTTTTCCTTTTGAAAATACTAATGATAATTTTCTAAATTTATTTTTTGATGTCTTTTCCCTGCATGGTCTGTTTTTCCTTCAAGTTACTTTTTTTTTTTTTTCCTGCTGGTTTTGGTCCTTATCCTTCACTGAGAAGCTTTCTTTAGCTGTTTGTCATTAGCCGTGTGCTCATGAATAAGAGTACAGTCTAAAGGCTCAAGACTTACATGGAGGTAGTGCATTTGGTGAGCGATCCAAAGAAGCAGGAATAAGGGATAGGGGGAGTGAAAAAAGACAGAAATTTATCCAGCTGGCCATTGATGTAGTGACTGGTGCTCCATTCCACGGGATGTTCTGGGTCTTAAGGAGAGTGTCTCAGAACTGTCCACCCAGGGGCTGAAAGAGGGAAAGAAACATTTATCCTCGAAGGTAGCTCCACAGACCTTATCATCCCTGAATTTCTGGGCTGCACATGCCTGAATGCTGATGCCGAGTGCTTTTGCACACCCACATGGGTATCAGAGAAGCTTTGGGATGGAAAGCAAGATTCAAGGCTGAGGTGAAACTCTGTTTGCTATATTAGCTAAGGTTCTCCAGAAAAACATAAACAACAGTAGATAGATATAGATATAAGGCATTGGCTCATGTGATTATGCTAAGAAGTCCCATGATCTCCCATGATTCTGCAAACTGGAGACGCCGAGAGCCAATGGTATAGTTCCAGTCCCTGTGCCTGGGACCCAAGACAGCCAATGGCATAAGTTCTCATCTCAGTGCAGGAGACCAATGCCTCATCTCAAAAATAATAAGGCAGAGAAAGAGCAAGAGAGTGCAACTTTTCCCTTCCTTCACCTTTTTGTTCTATTTAAGCTCTCAACAGTTTGGGCGAGGCCCACCCATATAGGGGAGGGCAATCTGCTTTACTCAGTCTACCAATTCAAGTGCTAATCTAATCAGAGATACCCTCACAGACTCACCTACAAATAATGATTACTATCTGGGCATTTTGTGGCCTGGTCAGGTTGACACATAATATTAACCATCACACTTGCTCTGGGAAGATGCAAGGAACTTGATGGGGCAGTGCCTGCAACTGTGGGCAGAGTAAGAGGTGAGACCAAGAGGATGAGAAGTGGTGCACACAAGGTGTCTGGCACACTGACCCTGAGCTTCACTGAACGGTGACCTGATCGGATCAGTTGGGAGATGCCCCAGTGTCAGACTCTGTGGATCTTTCCTCAGAGGCTGATTCGATTCCTCTGGAAGAGGTTTCCAGTCTCTTATCTGGAAGGTGAAGATCGTATTGCCAGCATTCTGAGAGCCAAAATGGCACAAGATGGTTGGAGTTGCTGCATTTGCTATATATCTGGCCTCTGGATCCCCCAACCCCCCCATTTCTGCCATGGTTCTTATGTCCTCTGTGTGCCTGGCGTCCTCTAGATCAGAGATTCTCACTGCAGGATGAACCTCCAACCTTCTGCTGGGATCAGGGATGGGATGGGGGATCCAACTGCTTTTCAAATTGCTCTCACTCACTTAGCCTTCTCTTCTACTCTCAGTCCCAATGATCCCTAGTTCTGGCAGTTTCTGAGCCTTTTGAGGTATTTACAGTAGAAGCTGGGATGCAGCTCAGCTTTCTCTGATCTGCTAAACCAGTTACCACCGGTTAGCCATCTATTTTCCAGTTTCTGAAATTGTGTTGCTCTTTTCTCCTCTTCTCCTTTCCTTCTGAGTTTATGACTTAAAAATTAAAAAAAAATAAAAAATAAAAAAAAAAGAAGAAGAAAGAGAGAAAGAAAGGAAAGATTTGGAAAAAAAAAGAAAAGAAAAGAAAATCTGTTTAGAGCAGTTTTGGGTTGGAGCAAAATTAGTTGCATGAATACCATCTGCCATCTTAGCCTGAAACTCACACGCAGTTATACAGCTAGCTGTCTCCTTCGTGCACTTCCTGCTTCAATTTAAACATCACCTCTTCAGAGAGGCCTTCCTTGAGCACTCAGCTGAAATCAGGCCCCCGTCATTATGGCGCTTACCTGGTATTTTCTTACTTATGGACTCCTGCCCCATTAGAATGTAAGCTCCATGAGAACAGGAACCTCGGCCCCCCCTCCCACCCTCCCACCCCCCCACCCCCACTTGTAAAACAGTACTTCAAACATGGAAGAAGCTCATTATTGACCACATTGTTATAACTGTGTTTGGAAATGATATTTGGAGTTTCAAATGAATGTCAATCCCGGGAGCAATGTACCCTGGGAAGAAGGAAGACTGTCACAAGGGAAGAAGGAGAGGGGTGGGTACAGAAGTAAGAGTCTGCATATAATCATGCAGAATAGAAGCGGCAAAACAAACAGCAGAGAGCAGGAGCAGAACTGTAGGAATCTGGAAAGGCCTATACTTGAAAACCGTGTCTCTGACTTGAGGCAAAGACATTCTGGGTTCTGTTGAGCCTCCATCATGAGCGGGGCTGATCACATAAGGGACACACCCCAGACCAAGGTAGACACAAAGGACAGAAAATGAAGAAAAGCAGACCCTGCTGGCGTCTCTGCCTCTTTTTTAATTGCCACAGGGAGCCAGGAGGGCAGAAACAGGGAAACAGATCTGGAGAGCTCCCGGGAAGCAGGGGCACAGTGGGAAGCACGGTTCTGCAGCGTATGAGACCATGTTACCTTGGGAATGAAAGCTGCTGACTCCATTTCATGTTCCAGGAATCCTTATCATCAAGCAGGGACTCCTTATTTTTTTAATTTATTTTTTTATTTTTAAAACTTTTTTTAATCTTTATTTATTTTTGAGACAGACTGAGCGGAGGAGGGGCAGAGAGCGAGGGAGACACAGAATCTGAAGCAGACTCCAGGCTCTGAGCGTGCAGCAAAGAGCTCATCGTGGGACTGGAAGTCATAAACTGGTAAGATCGTGATCTGAGCCTGAGTTGGCCACTTAACTGACTGAGCCACCCAGGCGCCCCAACCAGGGACATTTTAAATGCTATTCACATCCCTGGAGGTACCAACCATTGCGTGGCCTTTATTTCATTTTTTTTTTAAAGTGTTTATTATAACAAATGCAGATGTCACAATTAAATAGTTAAAAGAAAAAGTTACCTTCCTGTCTGACAGTGTCAGCTTTTAGCTCAGCAGATTATTTGGATTTCAGGTTTTTCTTTTCTTTCTTTATTTAAAAAGGTATTACATTCACATGGTTCAAATTTCAAAAATCACCAGTGGGTATAAAGTGGAAAGTGACATTCCCAGTTCCTACTTCATTCTCTACCTTCAAGATCTCCATGGAGGCAACCAGTGTAAACAAATCCTTGTATCCTTACAGAATATTCTCTGCCCATCCGTATTTTCATTCGGTCACAATTAAATAGGACCACAACTACTCAGAGCACACACAGAGGTCTTTCCTTCACGTGAGCCAAGGCTAAGGGCTCTTCATTTTCCCCTGTAAAGAAACAGCAGTAATAGAAGCCATTGTGGGGGAGGGAGGGATCTCTTCTCCATTCATTGGCAGATCACTTAGCCCGAAAAAGAACAGTGGAGGGGATAGGATGGGGTCCTCCAGGTGTCAGGTGCCTTTAATTTAGGGCAGAGCTAGTCTAACTTTAATGAAGGATGGCTAAAGACACGCTAAAGATATGGCAAAGGAAATTATGGCTGTCACGTGTGGTGAGGAATAAAGTTTCAACGTGGCCGATAAGGGCTTTCTCTGAAGAGGATGTTGTGTGGGATAGAAGCTTGGGAGAAGAAAGCTACTTTATGTAAGCTGCCTAAGGGAGTCACCACACGGTTGAGCTGTGTGGGTCCACGCTCAAAGATAAAACAAAACAAGACCTAGATGTTTCCCACATGGCGTGCAAGGAGTTTGACAGTAACAGGGTGGGGCCTGCATCTGGGAATTCACCTAGGATGGACCAGATATTTCCCAACTGGAGGGAGGCCCAATTCTGAAGGTGGAACATTTCAATGAAGTCGAGGATGGGGCAGCTGGCAAATTAGACAGCCCCACATGACAGGGATCCAACTGAACTTCTCTGGCAAGGTGCAGTCTTCAAAAAGAAACTGGGAGAGGCTGAAGGGAATGGGTCCAGGGCCAGACCACCTGGGCTCTATCCTGGTTCTGGTAAGTCTTGTTGGTGTGAGGCTAGGCAAACTAAACTCCTTGCACCTCAGTTTCCTAATAAAGATAATACAGAGGGATAATAATAGTCTCTCATAGGGGTGCTCAATTAATCTACAAAGAGGGGTAAGAACAATGCCTGGCACATAGCTAACTCAAGCTTTTCAGCTATTACTATTTTTTTCCCCCAATGTTTATTTATTTTTGAGAGAGAGAGAGAGAGAGAGAGAGAGAGAGAGAGAGAAAGAGAGAGAGCAGGGGAGGGGCAGACACGGAGGGAGACACAGAATCTGAAGCAGGCTCCAAGGCTCTGAGCTTTCAGCCCAGAGCCTGATGTGGGGCTCAAACTCATGGATGGTGATATCATGATCTGAGCTGAAGTCGGACACTTAACCATCTGAACCACCCAAGGCGCCCCCAGACATTACTATTTTTAATAAAGGCCTGTTCAGGTCTGTTTTGCTGGCACAGAATACTTGGTGAAGCATATGGAAAAGTAGAATCACAGATGGATTTAAGGTAGTGGTAGGAAGGGAAAAGGGGAGTGAACAATAGCATAGCAAGAACACACAGGGAAGAATGAAGAAAAAGGGTTCAGGGTGGCGCTAATTCAGAGAAAGAAGTCTTGTTGCGGGTGTACGGTGTTCAAAGCTAGACTGTATATGGGGATGTCTGTTGGAAATTAAATGGAGAAAATTTAATTAAAGAAGCACTCTGTTTGTGTGCCCACTTAGAACTAAACTTATATTGCTAGGGTGGATGGCTAGGTTGCATAGAAGGAATCCACAATCTATAAGTCAGGAGACTTAGGTTCTAGTCTTAGCTCTGCCCTAAGTAATTGATGCCAACTTGAGCCAAGGCAATTAACAACTATGGTATTTTTTTTTTATTAAAAAATTGTTTTTAAATGTTTATTTTTGAGAGAGAGAGAGAGAGAGAGAGTGAGGGAGGGACAGAAAGAGAGAGGGAGACATAGAATCAGAAGCAGGGGGCTGTCGGACATGGGGCTCAAACCCATAAAGGGTGAGATCATGACCTGAGCCGAAGTCAGGCACTCAACTGACTGAGCCACCCAGGTACCCTTCAACTGTGCTCTTTTTAAAAGAAGGACCAGCGCTTGTTCCTGGGCCTGATGAGTATTTAACATTCTAACCCAGGGGCAGGGTCTCTAGAGAATTTAATAGTTGCCCCAAGAATCAGCCTTGCAAATAAATCTGTTAAAACTAAGAGCCTCTGGTGTTCTCTTCCATTTCCCTAGATTCCCTGCCAAAAGAAGCAAGATTTCTATAGTGGTGGCAGTGGGAGAGAGCCACTTTTTCCTTTCTCATCCATTTCAGGGAAGTTTAGATTTTCAGTTATTCCTGTTGAATGCCTAGAATAGCTTCCAGATCAAAGTAGGAAGACAATAGTGAAAAATAGTGAGATTTTCTTAAAGTAAATTAAGTTTATTTTGCCTGGTTTCTCAGGGAGAAGGTTGGACAGGTAGACTGTGACTGTTCAAGTTAAAATTACCCCTTTAAACAAATACTGCCCTAAAGGGTGGAATCAAGTCCAACCAAGATTATGAAATACTGATTCAGTAAGTTCTAAGGACACTGTACATTATGAATAGGCTGCCTCGCATAAATGGGCAACCGGAAGCTTACCAACCCTCAAGTAGATGGCAACTCAATTTGATTATTGGGCTTGGGGATATGTGCTTGGTTGTAAAAACCACTGGTCCTGACTTTGTGACCCTTAGGGAAAGACTGGTTGGTTAGATCTTGAGTTCTACAGCTGAGGAGACACGGCTGCTTGCCCAAGGGCTATGAACCTGCATCTTGTTTGCTTATCAACCTGTCAGTCATTTTCCTTTTTCTAAAAAAAGAAGACAAAAATCTGAGCTCAGAGGCACTGCATTCCGAGCTTTTTCCAGAAGTGAAGCTATTAAGCAGAAGTGAAGGTCTCTGTACTAAATCCTACTTGGCCTAGCCTGCGCCAGGAACCACCACCCGCACCCCTCCCCTCCCCAGCCAGCCTGGAGGGGTCCGCACTGCGGGGCGAAAAGCAACAGCTCAGCTCCAAACCCAAAGGTTCCATCACCAGCCAATCGCGGGCTGGTGCCCCTCAAGAAAACCAGAAACACCTAAGGGAGGTGAATGGCACTAAGGTCAGCCTATCCGCGCGGAGGCAGCCGAAGGGGTGGGATCAAAATTAGCCAATAGCACCGAAGTAGTTGTTGTTAGGAGGGAGGAAGACGCCTGCGAGCGTGCGTGAGGCCGCTCCCGGGAAGGGGTGGCAGGAAGCTCGCGGAGCCAATGGGCGAGGCGGGCGGGCGGCAGCGCGCGTGCGCGCTGGGACCAGGGGCTGCGGGCGGGAGGCGGGGAGAGTGGGGGAGGGGAGCGGGCAGGAGCGCGGTGGAGCTGCTGCTGCCGCCGCAGCCGCCGCCGCAGCGAAGAGGCCATGTTGTGTGGTGTGTGGGGCGGGGGGAGGAGGAGGAGGGAGTAAAGCCGAGAGAGGAGACGGGAGAGAGACACCACACACACACGGCACAAGATGGCCGGAGAGGCAGCAGCACCCCGAGCTGTCAGGCGCTCCGCCGCGGCCGCGGGGCCCGCCGGCCGGCGGGAAGCTGCGCCTGGGCGACCCTCAGGCCCGCGGGAGCGAAGCGGCCGCGGCCGAGGCGAGGCGGGCCGCGCGCCGGTGTCGGAGCCCGCGGCAGAGGCGCCCGGGGCGGCCGGGCCCACGACGCCGAAAGCGCCGCTGCGGCAGCGGCCGCGGAGGCTCCCTGGGGCCCCGGCGACTCGACCCGGCGCGGGCGGGAGGCTCGGGCGGGCGGCACGGCGCGGAACGCGTGTGCGGGCGACCTGGAGGTGCCGACAGCCGCGCTCGGACCCGGTGAGTGGCTCCCCGGCTCCTTTTATTGTCCTTTGTCCTTGGGAGGAAAAGCAAAATGTCCTTGAGCGCGCGAGCAGGAGGGGGCGGCGGGCCGGGCCTCGCTGGCCGGCTCTCCCCAGGCGGCCCCGCCGGCGGCGCCCGCTGGCTCTCCGGGCGGGAAGCGCCGGGCGCCGCGGGGCCGGGGGGCGCGCGGGGCCCCGCGGCAGACCCCACGGGGGGCGGCCTCGCTGCCCGCAGCGGCCCGGCCGGGAAAGGGGCGGCGGCGGGGGACCGCAGGCGGGAGCCCGAAGGGGACCGCGCGAGGAGAGCCCCTTTCTGCCCGGGTGAGTTATTTTGATATTTAGGGTAAGGGGGAAAAAAATCCTTTTCAGGTTCTCCAACGGGGGAGCTTTTTAACCTCTTTCCGGCGAGGTGGGAGCTCTCCTTCATGGTGGAATTTAAAAAGAACAATGGAACCCTGACTACGTTTAAACAAAAATAAAACTTGTGTGTTTTTTTTTTTTTCTCTCTTTTGGGTGTTGGCTTTTAACTCTTTCAAAGCCGATTTTGAAAACGGCTGCAGTGTTACAGACAAGAAGGTACTTGCTGCTTATTAAAACCTTGATGACGTTAAGGTTGTCTTTTAAAAATGCAAGTTGGAGAAGTGCCGCTGGTATTTCAAAAATTACGAAGATAAGTTTACTATGCTGTCGTCTCGGCTGTTTAATGGAAATAAATAGGTTTTAATTACGAGAGTAGACGATGACGTTTGATCAAGATAGTTTATTTTGCGGACTAGTTACGCCAAGATTAGTTGACATTCTGATGTTTGAATAATGATTAAATATACTGTGGGGTACTTTTTAAAAGGTCATAAGGAGCCGTTATCTGTAACTTACCACACCTGGATGTTAGAACGTACTTGGATCAGTTCCTGGACTTCTAAAAGTTGAAGTTCATCATTTTATTATTTTTAAAAATAATGTATGTTAGCACAAGCCGTGGTCGACGAAACTTTTACAAAGGAATATTCTGACGCCAAATCTCTTTGTGAAGTTACTTTCTCTTAGTGTAAATATTAAAGTAGGACTGTTCTCGGTAATGGGCGATGAAGAGGAGCCATATTTGTTGCATTTGTTGCATGCATAAAAATCTAGATCTGCTGAAAACGGAAGAGTATTTTCATAATAAATACTGCTTTCTCAAGAATTTGCGGAGTCCTCTATAGTTTTGAGTTTAAAAAACTGAGACGGAATTTAAGTTTAATGGTTTGAGGAGCAAACCACAAATGCACAAACCTTTGTGTATGTTATAATATATTTGTCTCCATTCTGCGGTAGCTCTCGTGTTGTAAAGGTGCAGATCTACGTAAAAACAGTGTTGGGCAGATTTACGTAGTACTTAGAAAATCAGAGTTACTGGTGTAATCGACCGTATTTCTGATGGTATTTTTTTTGTCAGTGAAATTGCTTTATTTCTGAAAGGCATTCATATAGTGCTACATGTTACATCAGTTGCGCATATCTTGATTTACAGAATCTTAAGTATCAATTCTGGTTTTTCAAAACCGCATTTTTTATATTCGAACACTGAAAGAAGTTTTAAATGTATATTCTGAATCTGTTTTTTCAGGCTCCTTTTTTGAATAGTGAAATGCAAAATAATTGCTAGCAATTTAACCTCGTAGGATCTTTTTATGGGAGAAATGGGGGAAGGGAGAGACAAAATTTCCAAGACCCTGGTTTGAAATTGAATAAAGGTCATAGACACTACATGTTTTAGACTTGCTTAAAAGACAAAGCTAATATCTCACTTGGTGAGATCAAATAACTTGTGGTTTAAAAATTTAAAGTAACCAGTAGCCATTTTAACTTCACTAATTTCTCCTGGAGGAGTTAATTTTTAATTGTTTGTAATTGTAAAAGGTATTTCTAGATGGTTAATTAATTTTTAAGATGATTTCAGTGTTTAAGCAGGGTAAACTTTTCCTTTGTTTTTGTGTATTGCCTGGCATCAAAAGAAAAATAAAAATGAGGTTATAATCTTAAATCTGTCTGGAGATATGAATTTTCTGTAGTTTATTTAATCTCCGTGCCTTAATCTCTAGTGTTTATTCATGCCACCAAAAGATGAGGAAAACAAAGACTGATAGATTATTAAGATAAGAAATAACTGCATCCTTAACTGTAAAGGTGGTGTGTCCATGAGCCGTCCCTAAATTTGTCCATAGATCATGTATTTGAAATATTTTCTTATTGTTTCATCACACTGAAACTTTGGCCAAGAAATGTTTAAAAATCAAAACATTGATACATCTTTTTTTTTTTTTTTAAGGTAACTTACCAGATTAAATATGGTTGATGATGGTTCTGAACAAATACAGCTTTTATGAGGTAAGGCTGGGTAAATTTTAATTACTTTAACATAAAAAGCCTATTTGGTTTTTATTTTGCTCTTTGATAAATTTGTATTTCCAATGAGTAGTGATTATGAGTATGAATAACTGAATATCTGAAATAATTTGACAAAGCCTTTAAACCTTTCCGTTAAATGAAAAGTGTATGTGCTTAGCCATTGTAACTTAATGTGCCTTTTGAATAGTTTAAAATACTGAAGGTCCCTTAAGCCTTTGTTTAATTTGGGGAACAAGAAAAGACTGATTATATTTTGAGAAAAACCGTGAACCAAAGATACATTTTTTTCTTTGTAATTCTCTAATATACTGTGCAAATTAATTTTTTAAGTATTTAAAGAAATGAATTTATTGGAAAATTTGAGCTAGTTAGTATTCATAGTAAGTAGATTTTAGGGAAGAACATTTTAAAAAATCAAGTTTTGTGAGCATGGATTTTGTTTTTGTTTTCTTTACACAATAAAAGTTTTAAAACATTTCTACTTGCTATTTGTTGTTCCATCAATAAATTGTTTAGAATATTGGTGTATTTCCCCCTCCCCCCCAAAAGGTATGCCATTTTGAAGACTGAGACCGTGGAGTTTTATCCTTGAGGATAAAGGAAATATTTGCAAAAGTCTATTTTATATAGCAAGTAAGTAAATGTTTTATTCAACATCTGAAATTTAATAGCTACCAACATTTGAGTAGGAAAATATCACTAAGTTGGTCAATGAAACAAAATGTAGACTGTTCATCTCGAAAAAGAGATGAGAAAAAAGCCCATCAAATTCCTTTACCTCACATCAAAGCACTTTTGTATTATAAGAAAATAGTTGATACACATAATTTATATCAGAGCAGTAAGATGGTCATTACTTTCCAATAATCTGCTGCTTCAGGATTATGGTTAAATCAGTAGTTATCAGAGTTGTATGTCTTTATAATCTGAAATTCTTCAGCCATTTTTTGGATGATGAAGGTCACATTTTGGAAATGGCTTAGGATTTTGTATTTGCTGATCTTAACATTTCTTAAAAGAACTGTATTTTAAAAACTGAAGACACTTTCGTATTTTAGTTCTTATTAATGGAATTAATACGTTCATTTTAACTGTTGTTATGAGTTTGCTTTCAAACTCGTACTAAAGTGAGTTATCTTACAGGAAATTAGAATAACGCATCTAAAGAGACCTAATCTATAACTTTGTAATTGTTTTTAAAGCATAAAAGGAACAAATAATTTTCAACATGTATATAATATTTTCACATCTTAAAACTACATATGTGAATGAAAAAATACGTCTGCGGGTAATTTTCAAGAAAGGTGTTTTATAAGTTAACACTGAACATGGAAATTACTGTCAAGCTGATGTTGGGGATTTAGCAGAGGAAATATGTATATATAGTACCTTCGGAAATTTTAAGAATAGCCAAATAAGTAATATAAAGGCAAGTTTACCTTTGTCCTTGAAATGTGGAAATTCTTTTATCTGTTGATGTTGGCTAATTATATCATTGAGATAGGTGATAAAGGTAATATTTTTATTGCCTTTGTTTTAGCTTAATTTTTCCTTTTCAGTCATTTTGCAGTTTGATCAAATTTGTGTTTTAGTGTGCAAAAGAAAACTAAATGTTAGACTTGTAACTATAGTGTTTTTAAAGATCTTATATATATATAAAAGATCAAAATCTATTTCATCTTAACCTTTGACACAAATGCCAAGGTTACGGTTTCCTGTATGTAAATGATAACGATATTAGATTAGCATTCACATGTGGTTGGTCACTGTCATAAAAATTGAGAATTGGGCCTTTTGGACACAAATATATGTGGAGTGTAATGTAATTTTAAGTACAAATCAGCAGTAAATTTGTAATGGCCTATCAAAGGTGCAGTTTGACCCATTAAAATAAAAAGTGAATGGTTGAAGGTTAGAAATGTTAAATGATTTGGTTTTTATCTTTTTTACTCCAGTATCAAGAATTAAAAAAATATTTAAATGATACAGTAATTTCTAAATTAATCCTCAATATAATGGATTGCAGCTTCTCTTTTATCACCAACAAGATAAATGATTATAGCAAGTCACATTTTAAAAAGGTCTTACATGTACTTGAACTTTAATGCTGATGCTGCTTATATTTAGTGTTTTGAGATTTGCTGTAAAATATTGCTTGTAAAATAGGCAGTAGTTACCAGATTTCATATAAAAAGTAACTTTCTGGTTTACTGCTATATTCTGCTTAAGAACCAAGTGATGCTTAAATACTCGTTTTTATTTTGGCATTTTGAACTAATTTTTGGATCCTAAAAATCATTACTAGGTTGAACTGGCGATAGGTTTTATTGCATTTGTTATTATGGTACTATTTAAAAAATTACCTGAAATCCCACAGAAAGGAAAGCAGCCATGTTCTGCCCATAGTTAATCACAAGATTTTCACGAACTATGGTATGACACTTAGAGGCTAGATTATGCGATAGAGGTATGTATGTTGAATATAAATTTTCTTTCAAGTTGAATTTACTGTTATTCTTAGTTTTTTGATTATTTAAAAATTTGGACTGTGGACAACCAATTAATTTACTTATTTGCTCCGGGTTTTTTCTTTGTTGAGAGGCTTAAGGGGAAACAGACTATGAGGACATCTCCATCTTCTTCATTCATGAGAGGTGTGTGTGATAAGAGTGGAAATCAGGAAATCGGCAATCAGGAAACCGAGCTTCTAAATGTAGATTAGTCCTGTAATCTTGATATTTACTGCAGACCTTGTCTTCTAATCTCTAGAAAGTATTTGGAGTTTCTAATCTCTTAAAATATCTTTTAGCCTTTAATTGTGTGATAAAAATAATAGTAAGGAGTATCTTATACAAACTGGAGAATAGTTTTTATAATTTTGCATAATAAATATATGTGCTGTTTCTGTGAAGAAATGATTTGAATAACATGACCCCTGGGTGATAGTGTACCCGACTTTTTTGATTGTAGGCATTCCAAAATATTAACAATCTAAATGCAGATGTTGGAAAATTGATCTTGAAAACCAGTTAAGGTGTGAAATTGTATTTAAACAAGTGAGATTTAGAATGCTGCAATAAAAAATTGCTGGGTTAAATAAATGTACTTAAAATTTAGTGTATTCAATGTAACACTTATAGCTGGCTATCACAACTATAAATAAGGATTTGTAGTTTACATGCTTGACATAATCTATTTAATTTCCTTTCAGAAATTTTTATATTTCAAAGACACGAGCTATCTTCCCCTACTAGATTGAGTGGCTCAGTACAAACTTAATTTTCACATTTGGCTGTTATTTCTGAATGTAGTTAACCATTACAGTTTAAATTTGATGATGTTCTGAAGCTTATAAATAAAAACTGTAGGACTTGATTTTTTTCATAACATTCAAGTGGCATATTTCTTACAACAATTGGGCAAAGTTTTGATTTGTACAATATACAAAGTTAGATAGTTTTGTGTTTTGGAAAACAATCCTTTGCTTTTTGAAATTAAGCTATTTATTTGATAAGGAATATTTCCCAAATAAGCAATATGCCCTTGATGTGTACTATATCGTGATCATAATCATTTTAATTCAGATTATCAAGGTAGTTTGCTTAACTTGAATGGTTTCTGAATTTTCTTACAAGTGGTAATGACTTTACTGCTACCTTATTTTTGTGGAAGATTTCATATATTCATTTCAAAAGTGCTGTCAGGTTTTATTCTTATATGTAAGAATTGCGTTAAGGACTTAAAAAGGTAACAAAGTCAATATTTTAAGAAAAGCCCAGATGGGCTAATAAAGATAACAGTCTTTGCCTTTTAATATATAAGTCAAAATGTACATTACACTTAGAGCTTTATGTTGAGAATCTATGATATGGCAAAATATTAAAGATAGGTAGGAATATGAGCAAAAGTACCTACTTTTGTAGTCTGCTGAAGCCAAACTTGGCTTCTCCCCACCATTTTTAAAGGAAGGCGGAATACTGCTTTCTCAATTTTGGGAAAGGAGATGATATGGCAGATTACATTGGTGTCAGTAATTTTTGAAGTGGTGCAAAGTGAACTCCCAAGTGAAACCCACAGGCGACAAACTTGTCCTGGTAGGTAGCTTTTTAATCACATCACCAGCCCAGTGTGAAGGATTCCCTCAGACCTTTTTTTTCCACAAATAAAAGTCAATTCCACCATTCTCTTAAGAGTTAAATCAGTTTAGTTCACTTACTTGATTTAAGACTTGTCTTTGTTCACAATCTATTCTTATTAAGGTCAAATTAAATTTGGAAGCTTAAAAGTAAATAATCCTTTTTCTTACAAATTGCTTCATTTGTTAACTTGCTAGGAGGATATTTTAGCATCTTAACTCTTAGAGATAATTTTGAAGCAGGTCTTTCCTGCATTTTTTGATTATGATTAGTCAAAATGACTAAACCGATTAAGATTTGGTACTATAATCAAGAACTTGATTTATAATTTGAAAAATTGAAATCTTAGTTATGGAACAACATTTGAATAGGTTAGTTTTAACTTAAATCCTAAACTATTGTGCTTTCTAAAAATCCTTAAATTACTACACTTTAATATTGAACTTAGAGCTTTTATGATAGCTCTACATAGTATGGTTATTATACTTCAGAGCAGGAGTGACTGAAAAAATACCTGTAGTCAGAGGGCATTTGAAATGTGAAAAACATCATTTTCCATGTTTTGTTTATGGGGCATTTCAGTCTAATTAGTGGAAAGTATGGATATGGTATTTTTGTTAATGTATTTTAAAAAGGGTTAGAGTTAACTTGAGTAGGTCAATGCAGTTGGTGACAAAAGTCGTTTGAAATTTTGTCTAAAGGTTTCTATCACTTTATCTTAAAATAATTTGATTAAATATTGAACTAATAATAATAATAATAGAGAAACATGGCCTTGCAGGTGGGTAATGGAAGTTTTCCTTTACGAGTCTTGAAAGTAGATTAGATGAAAGATCAGAAAATAATTCTGTACTGTTAAGAGGTGATGTTGGACTCTGAAACAACTAGTTCTCTACCATATAGGGAGGCCAGATTTTATCTGCTCTGTTGGGAGTTCTTGGGGGCTGAGACTTATGAATGGTTTTTGTAGTAACTTACTCTGTAGTAAGTCTCCAAATAACCAGATTGAAAATCCTTGGGGCTAGAGGAGCACCTGGGTGGCTCATTTGGTTGAGTGTCCAACTTCAGCTCAGGCCATGATCTTGTCGTTTGTGAGTTCAAGCCCCATGTTGGGCTCCGTGCTGACAGCTCAGAGCCTGGAGCCTGCTTCAGGTTCTGTGTCTCCCCCTCTCTCTGCCCCTCCCCTGTTTGCACTCTGTCTCTCTCACTTTCAAAAATAAATACTAAAATTAAGAGATAAAAATAAAAAATCCTTGGGGTTAGAACTTCTGCTTGGACTGTGTTGTTCATAAATAAGTGTATGTCTTGGTCTTCTGGTGGATCGTCATGTTGAAGTTTTCAAATAAAGGCATTTTAGTAGTCTAGTTTTATCTTTTTCTGTGCATAAAATTATATTCTTTTTGTTTCTTGCAGAAATGTGAATCCTGAGACTGAATTCTCTAAAGGGCCTGTACAACGTAATAGATGTTGGTGGAACCATTTAGTAAGTTTTGTTTAATTTTCATGTTTGATCGGTTTTTAAATTTTCATATGACTTTGGAAATTTGAATAATTGAATTACTTGTAAAAATATAGAGAGATTTGGTGAAGCTCAAAGCAGTACAAAAATAAAAAACATGATTAGATGTGTGTGAAGTTTATTAAAATTTTGCTTGTTTATTTACTCCAAGTTGTTATTTTCTTTCTTCACTTAAACTCCCTTACAGAATTCAAAGTAACTCACATTTGAACATACTTCTGACATTTCACCTTAGAGCTGGGTGTTGGTAACCTACCCTAAAAGTAAAGATTTATTGGAACACAGCTCTGCACTTTTATTTACACATTGTCTGTGTCAACTTTCCCACTATAGCTGCAGAGTTGAGAATAGTTGGTAGCTAATGGTCACAAACCCTGAAATATTTATTATCTTTTTCTGTAAAGAAAGCTTACCTGTCCTTGTCCTAGATCCATCCCTTGTGTCAACTTAATTCTTCCTAGAACTCAGAAGCCCTTGGGTTTTCTTTTGGTAATAGAACATACTTTTTAATGGATTTCAGTGTAATAATTTTAGTAAATTAAATAATTCTGAACTTTCCTTAAACTTGAAAGCCCAATACAAAATTCTTTTCACACTGGGATTATGCTTTGATGTTAGAAGACTTGGTTACTACTACTATGGAAGAGTTTATTCTAACTCCCAGCATGAGAAAGAATGGGGAAAGACTGTAGAAGTGAATTTGGATGAATTCTCTAAAGGTTTTATTATTGAGAGAACTTTTTGGTACTTTACATACTAGCTGTTTCATAAATTTGAATCCCATTTGGGAATCTACATTATAGATGATAATTTTGCTCTAATTAGTACTTCAATTTCTGTATAAATGTCTACTATTTCTTGGTTATGTTTCGATGGTGATGGTGAGGGCAGAGATGAAAACTTTTCTAATGTACAACCATTGATCTGCTGTCTTATGTTTTAAAGACATTAATTACCTGGCACATAGTGGATCCTCAATAAATACTTGTTGATTTATGGTATATAATTTCTGCCAAACATTATTTATCAACTAGTACTTTAGGTTTAATTGAAAAAGAAGGTCAAATTCATTATGAAAATATACATTTTAATGCGGTATTTATTTTTACTGTCTAAAAACTAAAATTTTTGACTCAGTAAAAATTGAAAGTGATACAAACTACAACTTTGAGCCTCTTAACATGCATATATAGTCAGATTTTAAACTAATATATGGAAAATAAAGAAGATTTGATTTGATTGTAAAACTTTGAAGTACCATGATTCTTTTTCTTAGTTACCATAATCTTATTCTCTTAAGAGATCAGTAGCTGGCTGGTGTTTTTCAAATAATTTTGTAGTTAAGTTTTATCCCCATTGTATTTAGGATGCAGGCATATATTGTGATCCTATTGAGGATTGAAGTTACTTTTGGTAATAAAACTGTATATGTGAATTCACTATTAAATGTTTTCAAATTTATTTTTTTTTAATGTTCATTTATTTTTGAGAGGGAGTGGAGGAGGGGCAGAGAGAGAAAGAGACTGAGAATCCTAAGTAGGCTCCAGTGCTGTCAGCCTGGAGCCCGACAGGGGTCTCGAACTCATGAACCCAGAGATCATGACCTGAGCTGAAATCAAGAGTCAGACCTTTAACCGACTGAGCCATCCAGGAGCCCCAAATGCTTTCAAATTTAAAGATCAGAGCAAAGAAGATTGAAGTCGTCATAAGCACCAAGAATTTAAATTACATGATGGGAAGATTCCATTTTTGCTCCTCGTTTATACCCTTATGTCCCTTTGGTTTTGCAATAAGCATTTAAGTTTTAAAGTAATAAAAATTAACATTAATTTATTGTGGCATTATTAGAACCACCGACTTTAAAAATTAAGAGTCGTTCATCTTTTCTTTTTCCTTGTACTCTTCCCTGTCCCTCACATTTTTTGTTGCTAATAAAAGTGGGAGTTTGCTGGGAAGTAGAAGTAAGGCGATTACTTATCCTTAATTTAGGGGAGGCCCTCGTAAGCCTAGTTCAGTCAGTCAGGAGTTGCATTTCAACAGACAACTTCACTTGTATTTCAGCTAACTTACTTGATTTTACAATACCAGTGATTTTGGAACACACTAAATTAGAATTTAAAGAGAAGATCTCCTTAATTTCATATTCTTAAATTTATGGATGTACCATATTTTGGGATTTTAAGGGGTAGCTTTATTTAGTGCCTTCTTACCATAGAAGTCTTTGCTTTGGCTTTTGGGAATTTTTTTTAGAACAATTTCCTTAAAAAGGAGATATAAACTATGAACGTCATTGTGGAAAAATTCTACCTGTTCATGGAATGACCTTGGAGCCTGTATGTGAAGTAAACAAAAGATGAAGGTCTCATTGAGGATGGAATTCTATATCAAACCATCATCCTTTCAGTATGTCCGTAGGAATTCACAAGTTACTGGAGAGATGTAGAGTTAGTAGGGTTTTGATATCTGAACACTACTCAGATTTCTATACTGATCTTATTTTAATGCAAGATTAAATTATCTATTTATTTATTTTTTAAAAAGTTTGTTTGAGAGAGAGAGCACATAAGTGGGGGAGAGGGAGAGGGAGAATCCCAAGCAGGATCTGAACCACCAGTGTAGAGCTTGGTGCCGTGCTCAAACTCACACACCACAAGATCATGACCTGAGCCAAAGTTGGATGCTTAACTGAGCCACCAAAGTGCCCCTAAATTATCTTTTTAAAGCAGAAAGTGTTTGTCTTTAAACAGTTGATCCCATATGGGGTCAATCCATATCGTATGGATTTTTCACATTGTTGTTATTGGAATATAAACTATTTTGCTTCTGTAAGGTTAGTTTGTAGATCTCCATGTACGTTAGTTATTGTGGTATACGGGAATAATAGCTAAATAACATTTATTGAGGTCTTTCTATATGCCAGGTAATGTGAAAGCTCTAAATGTACTGACTCATTTAATTCTCACTATTGCCACATGAGGTAGGTACAATTTCCATTTTACACATGAAGAACTGGATTTTGTTACCAAGAAAATTTCCAGGCTCACAGAAAGAACTCATGCCCACTTTCTTTATTTTTTAACATAATTTTGCTTATTTATAAATTCAGTTTTTGCAAGAATTTGGAATTCCATGAAGATAAATGGCTTACTCCTAAATCCCTCATTGCTCTTTTAGGTATTTTGATGCTTGACTGTGCACTTTTGCTTATTAACAAAATTCTCACTGTTGGCTTTTGATAGGCTTTGTAGGAGTGCAGACTGATCATGGCCTTACAATGTTATCAGAGTCTGCTTTCTCTTTAGCATTGGCTTTCCTCATTCCTCTTTGTTTAGCTGTCTTAAAACATAACAGTATATGTGATAGAATGATCAGTGTGCTAGTATTTTGTAATCTCTATTGTCACACAAACTAGTACAGTTTATTAAGTAATTTTAGAATGATTTTAGTATCATTAGGTTTCTTTTGAATTTTTTTTTTAAATAATGATTTTTAAAATGAAATTTCATATAATGTCCTGGATGAATTTTACCTCTTGTCCTGTGGCAGAAGAATATAAAGCATTGAGTTTATCATTTAATGTACTAAATTGAATATATTGCACCTATAGCCATTGAAATGATCATAACTTGTTCTCTGTACATTAGTGTCTTTTTCATCATAATTGTGTTTACATCCCCAATGTCATTTAGAGCTTGAACTGCCATTGTACCAGTAGAGATTGGGGACAAATTAGTTAATGGTGCAAGAGAACTGATGGTATTTTTATTTTTATACTTAAACATAGGAAGGATATGTTCCTTAATTTTGGAGTGAATAATTCAAATGGAAGGTATTTTATTGACAATAGTAATGAATGAGTTATGTAGTTCTTATTGTAGAGTGGAGAGAAATAAGGAAAGTATGTGAAGGAGAAAGATCTTACATCTGATGTTGTTACTGATGCTGTGACACATACCCCATTTCTAACATGAGTGCCAGTGTCTCTTGGTTACCCAGTAGTTTACTGAGTAGATTTTTGTATTCTATACGTAGATAACAAATCATAATGATAGTTTAAGAGGTAAAGATTGACTACCAGAAGATCAAAAATATTTTTCACTTAATAATCTTCTAGTCACCCAGACTTTACTTCTTTAGATTTAGTTTGAGCTGCAAAACTGATTGAGAAGACTGGGGTTAAAACTCACTTTTATAGTTATGTTTGATCTTGATGGATCAGGATTATTTATTTAATAATACAGTATCCTGATTGCCCACCTAATAACTTTAGTTCAAATTATTTAAGTAATGGATTTGTTTTTTGTTGAGGAACATTTGGTATTTTGTCAATAGGAGTATTTTACTTGTGCTTAATTTGAAAACTGATAGCATTTTATGGCAGATACCAAAAAGTCAGTTTGCATTTTTGATCTCTTTGCTTCCTAGTTGCTACATATTTTCTGTATTCTCAAATAAGTAGCCGATGATGGTGACATCTCTGTTGGCCATTTGTGTTATCTAAACAAAATTAATTAACATCTGTTGGGCTGGAAAACTATGCTTTACCCACTGCCTTTGGTTTCTTTTCTTTCCTTTTTTTTTTTTTTTCTTCCTTAGGATTCTTTTCCATAACTAGTTTTATTTGAAGAAGCTTGGAAACTTTCCTGTCTTGAGATTTAGAATCCATAGTGTTGTTGTAATTTAGTTTTCCAGGATTTTGAATTTGAATTTTTATTTCATATTGACCATATAATAACATTACACATGTAAAAATTTGACTATTCACTACCACTTTTTTATAGTTACATATGTATCTGTGACAGTAGAACTTTGTTACTCGTTTGCAGTCTTTCCATGATTCTCTTCATTGAGAAGTGTGTGCAGTGCATACAACTTTAATATAGTACAGTTTCATAGTTGAAAGCTGTTACAAAATTAAAGCTTTGTGTATGTAAGAGTATCTTCAAGGTGGGTGGATGTTCTCTGTTTGAAGGAATAAGATGATTGGTATTCCAACAGCATTTTTTTCTTTTAATGTTTTCATCAAGCACCCAGTCAGCTTGAAGAGTCTCAAATGGACCCTACCACTGAGAAAACAAGATGGCAGTCCACTATGGGGAATTGAGGAAAATGGATTAATACAAGAGTGCTGTGATAATACACAACCAAGACAGGGTTCTTTTAACATGGATTTCATGAAATGAATGAAGACATAGGTTTCTTACCCAGCACAAATGGACTTTCTAAAGACTTTTTGTATCATTAAAACAAGCACATTTTTGACATTTGGAGAAGAAAGATGGCACATTAACACAAATGATAGTTTGTATGCCTGGAACTTTTTGCAGTTTGATTTGTATGAGTATGACCTTGTGAAATGTTAACTTTAATAAAATTTCTAACACTTTAAAATTTCTCAGTTTGGGCTTTTTTTTTTTTTTAAAGCTGACGTTTCATTAAATGTTCAGTTATTGCCTGAAATAACACTTTGACCTTTACAGTTGCCCAGCAGGAAAGTGTACTGAATAAAGCTGGTAAAATGGAAATGGTGTGCTGGAAAATGTTTTACTTGGTTGATTAAGATTGGTCTTTTTTCACAAAGTTGTGGAAATTTATTTGTGCATTAAGAGATGGTCATTTGGTTGAAATGCTATTTTGTGCTTTTTTGAAATATCTTGGGGAAAAAACTTAACAAGGGGTAATAATAGGTCTTTAATTTGTCATGAGAGTGTAATGAGCTTATAAAATAAAACGCCTTTTGCCTCAAAATTCAGGATGAGCGATAAAGTATTTTTATAAGTTCTTTTGTGTTGATGGACAAGGTCTTTTTTACCTATGCTTTTTAATATTATAAGTGTCTTGCAGTTGAATATTCATCTAAAGATTTATATCAAACTGATGCTTTCTGTTGTTTTAATAGTTAATATTAGGGGAAGAAGTGTTGGATTTATATGGAAGTGTCCTTAGGGTATTCACAAAAGAACTTAAAATTTTGGTGGTGGTGATGTCTATAATACATTTTATATAAATGTGAAATAGGGCGTTTATCTTGTATTTTTATTCTGTACATTTAGGAATTTAGAATAAATGAATCGTACCGTGTAATTACTGTTTTTGGATTCTAGGTGAATACTGCTGTTCCATTTATTGATAAATGACTAGTACCAGTTTTAGTAACTTATAAAAGTGGAGTAGGCTTTATTTTGATAGACCAAATGACTTGTTGATTATATTTTTCCCATTATACAGACAATAAAGAGTAGTTCAGCTTCAGTTTTTTGCTTGTGAGAAATCATTCTGCGATTTGTGATTGTCAAATATCATAGGGCAGATATCTCTGATCAGTACATGTGCAATATTCTCACTGACTGACTGGAGGTGGTTGGTCTGTATAAATCAAAAGTGGAATGTTGGATTTTGATTTTGGTAGAAAATCTTTTGTAGAAAGTACAGAATTGAAACTAGGTTTTGCTTATGGATTTTACTACCTTAGATGCAACATTGTTGCTTTTGTTAGGTATAAACCTAAAATGGATTTCTTCAGTGAGGGGAGGACATCGTCTTGGCATACTGTAATGTCAAGTGAGGAAAGTTGATTTTTTTGGATGTGTGAATGTTTTCTTGGGGTGCTTGTTGAAAGAAAAAGTGTTGAATAATTTGTTTTTGGCATTAGTACTCATTTTCTCATTTTGTTTCCGTATATCTCATGGTTTTGATATTTAGGAGAATTTGCCCTGTGACATTGCTCTGATAACTTTGCCATCAGATAGGACCGATTGTTAATAACTTGCCTTGTTGAAATGTGTATGTATACTTAGAATTTGATTTGAAATACAAGGGAATGGTTGCGATATACCTGTTGTATTGGTTTGGAGGTGGAGTTTCTTGGGTTTGTTACTTAAGGGTGCCCATGGTAATTTCATGCTCTTAAATTTAAGAACTTTGTTTTGCCTGGCTCTGTGTGAAGTAAATATATTGTGGTCTTGAGAATTTTTTGGTGAAGTTTTCAAGGTTATATATAATGGGTTAAAGAATTTTGTGAAAGTTGAAAGAAAAATGGAGATTCTTGGATATAAACTGGTTGCATTAATTTTTGCCCTAATGCAACTGAACACTAGGGAGGCGCTGTTGAGTTGTACCCCCTTTTTCCAGTTGGGATGGAAAATCCCCCCTTACAATTTGTCTTTAGATAATTTTTAGACTTCATAAAGAAGGCAAGAGTTGAATTTAATTTATGAAATTGAGGTTTTGCTTTTATTTAGACAGCCATTTTACCCATGGGGGGGTTAATTTTTTAAAAGATTAGTACTGAAGCTTAGCTTTATATTCTCTAAGAATTATCCCTCTTTCAAAATGGCTTGATAAAACACCACTTCCTGTCCAGAGAGGAAGTTATTTTAGCTCAAGGACTGAAATATTTAGCAGATCTTTAGACAAAAGGAACAAATTACATTTCTCTCTGGCTTAAAAAGGGTGCTTGAGCCAGAGGGGGTTAAGAAACCCTCCCTCCTCCCCTTGATGGGGTGGTCTGGTGGGGCAGGGAGGTGTGGGGGTAGGGGTCTTCAGGCTCCCTGGGATGGAGGATCTTTTTTTTTTTCTTTTCTTTTTTTTTTTTTTTTTTTTTTTTTTTTGGTGGAGATGAAGGGGTGGGTCTATGGTACATCACCTGAGTTGTGGGGTAAATGTAGAGAGTGTCAATCAAAGGCAGAGCTCTCAGAGCTGGGAAGGAGGCTCTAGATGGCGGCTGTGCCTTAGAGAGAGCGCGCTCTGCTCCCTGCCTTCGCCTCACTTTACGCAACTTTCCCTAACTTTCGGGCAGCCTCAGGGGGCCCCCGCAGCCCCCTGCCTCTCCTAGTGACTTACTGGGGTCGATTCGAACCTTTTTAAGGGAGAAAAGCAGCTTTTGGGAGCTTTCTTTTCGTGCCTTGTTGGAAAGAAGCAGCCGTACTGAGAGCCCAGGTCGTTGTTTTTTCCAGCTTAGAAGCCATGGCG
Organism: Neofelis nebulosa; assembly: GCF_028018385.1. Lineage (NCBI taxonomy): Eukaryota > Metazoa > Chordata > Mammalia > Carnivora > Felidae > Neofelis > Neofelis nebulosa. Next base: position 12,239,151 of record NC_080788.1, read on the forward strand.
CACCTCCATTTTTGTGCGCTCTCCTAATGAGGTTTTTTTTCTTCCGGACCCGTTTTAGTATTAATTGTTGCTCTATTTTTTTGACCAGTTAACATATTTGAGGATTATTGTATTTATTTTTCGTTTTTGTAACGGAGAATTTTGTTTTTATTTTTAATTATTTGGGATCTGATATTTTTCTACTACTAGATAGGACTCTTGCTTTGGACCTACTACATGGATCAGGTAAGTCCATGATCATTAGTGATAATTTTAAAGATTTATATGTTTAAGTTTGCTTTATTTTCTGTAAATATGAGAAATTCCTGGATGACGCAATAAGATACAGAGATTGTTATTTGTATCCAGTGTGTTACTTTGAGAAACTTTCCTTATTGATAGTGATGATTCCTTCTGTTCGGTTTATCCGTTTTTGTGTTTTTTTTTTTAAAGAAAAAATAGAAATATTTTGTTTTTTGGTGCTTACCGCTGTTGTATTATAACAATATCGCTACATCGTCAGGACTTTGTTCCTGATAATAAAAACATCGATAGAAGCTGGGACCTTACCTTTCTTTCAACTTTTGACAGTAAATACCTGGGCACAGGACTTCAAAGCAAACACAGATTCCCCCTCCCCCTTAATATTTAAGAATTAAAAGATGATGAGAAATAAGGACAAAAGCCAAGAGGAGGACAGTTCGCTACACAGCAATGCATCGAGGTATGAGCTATCAACTTTCTTCCTTTTTTCTCTCTTTTTTGGGGGAAACCTCAGCTTACATTGTTTACCTTGACAGACAGGGATAGCTGTCTGTTTTATTTTAGGTATTTTACTAATTTGGATTCGTTTTTTAAAGCGTGACCTTGAGATTGCTAATATGCCACACCCTAATTTTTTGGTAGCAATTTATGAAAGTTGAGTTGTGACTTAAGGCCTCTTACAGCAGTCAAAAGGTAAGGTACCTTTATTCAAGGGGGCCTTTCCTGTAAACTCCAGTTTTTCTGTCAATAAATTTCAGTTTTTAGGTTTTTGTGCTGTAGAAAAATGACCTTGTCGGTTTAGCCATTGCTGCATTGCACCATTTTACATACAAGGCAAATTTTTTCTTTGAAGAATCTAGGATACCCAAACTTGTAACTGAAGGCCATAGAGGAGCCTTGTGGTAGTAAATTATAGTAAATAGACGTTTGAGAAAGTTATATGAATGAAAAAATGTACATTTTAAAATGAAATTGCAAAAAGGACCCTTTGACTGATGCCTCTCAGTTTGTATTTTTATTTGACTCTGTATTTCTTTTGATACTCTTGACATTTTAGGAAATTTTGATAAGATTTATCAAAACCTTTACTCGATGGGTACAGTTCCTGCATTTATGAAATCAAACCTGTGATCACAGAAATCCTGGAATACTCTTAATATACTTCTCTTTTGTGTTTGTTACTGTGATTCTATTTGTATATTTTACATTTAAAATATTTTAAGGTTTGCATTTATATGCTCATATTAAGACAGTATTTTCTGGTTGGTAGACCTGTATCTTTTGCATTTTAGTTGTAGCTGCTTTTAAATTTATTGATTTATTTTGACAGAGTCACCTGGAATGCTTTATCTTCTGAAGCTTACAAATACAGTTTGTTCAAATCACGATTTGTTATATATTTGTTGGAGTACATTATTAGTGACTAAGTAATAAAGCCTCTGAGACATTTTGTTGTATGAACTGTATATTAATTTTTAAAAGTGCTTATGAATACATTTCTTGATGTGTGTTCTTATAAATTGTCATGCATTTTAAATCATGCAGTTAAGGATGTGATTGGTTATATGATTTTTTATCCAATTTTGTTTTTACTTCTATAATTTTATAGAAATAATATACTTTATTATTAGGCTAGTGAATTCAAAAGTTTTGAGATGGTTTATTGCAAGGTTGAATTTTATTTATGTTTTATTATACTTAACAATATTTTGACCCTTTAAAAATACTTTCTAAATTCTTTTGCAAATTGAGTTGTCACACAGTTTGGACTGTCTTTTGAACTGAACTGCCCATGTAATTACCCAGGTTTGATTTAGGACAGGAAACTTATCTAACTGATCCTAAACTGCTTTTTCTGAGAAGTTAACACCAATTTTAAGAAACAGGAATCCCCAGGTGGATTTGACAAATTACTAAAGATCCAGTATCTAAAATTGTTACTCCCTTGAGTATTTATGATTTGCATAGTCTCACATAGGTTTTGGCTCTCTTATGCAAGGTTTGTGGTTAACATCATTGATGAGACTGCCTTCTAATTTAAAAAATTAAGCAGTGTTGCTATTCTTTCTTTTAATAATTTACTTACCTAGAAAACGACTTGGAAGTTATCATGACTTTGCCTGTTGGCAGTGGGGTTACAGCTTAACTGGAAGCGTGCACTGTACTTTCAAATGCATTTTGTCAAGTGTTTTGATTCACAAACCTGATGAATGTCCAAAAATATCTGATAGACTCCCTGAAGATGGAGTTTTAAATTAGTTATCCGAAATTGCATATCTGAATACATGTACATAATTATGACATCACTTCCTTTTAAAATTATAAAGCTTAACAGGATGCTAGTGGTGTTTTATTGTAGTAGATTAATGTTACTTTTAGGAAGCTACAATTAAGGAGACTTTAGGTACTAGTACTTGGTCCCTTAATCCATTAGAATTTCCTCGCTAGGACCTAGTTTCTGTGGCACAAAGTCTAGTGTGCAGGGAATACTACAAAAATTTTGTATCCTGAGCCACAAGAGGGGAAGGGAGGAGTTTGCAGGTCAAGTAAACTTAGAATTACTTTAGATAGATATGAAAGGATTGAGTGCAAGTTTAGGTAAACCTGATACTTCCCTGTTTTGGAAATAATGCAGTCACTTAATAGTTATTACATAAAGTTGTATGTTACTCCTGTATTTTGTTAATGCTTTTAAGTATGTTACACGTTGCATATCGTGATTTCTGAAGATTAAAAAGTTCATTTTCAAAAAATACGAATTTAAAAATACCTTGATAGATTTGTCAAGTTTCTAAATATTTAAAACAAAGTTTTAGTGATGGACGTACATGGAAATGTATACCACACACTTCTTACCCAAATAATTGGCAGTTTGGGATAACTCCAATAATATTAAAGAATGGAGACAGGAGAGAAGGGAATGTGATTGGAACTGTGTGTGCACACAAAGAGTTCTGTTTGTTCTAGGACGCTGCGTTTGCAATTTTATCTAAAAACACAGTTTATTAAATTTATCTCTAAATCGTCTGCCTTTGAACCAGATTTATTTTGTCAACCTCCGATGTGGGCAAATTTTAATCAGCCTTTTAGCAGTTATTCTATAAGCCTGGGGCTAATTAGAAATGGCATAATGCAGTTGCTTGTGGACTGAACAGGCAGTTTTTTAAGTGGCAGCCATTTTATGATGCTGATAATTCTTAAGAATCGGGATTTTTGAGAAGACAAAATCGAACTGAAACTTGAAATATCAAAACTCCTTCCCACCCCCAGCCTCCCCTTTCTTGGTTCTCTGGTGCGAAAATAAGGGGCAGCTTGGTAGGTAGCGCGGGCAGCAGCTCCGTGAGCCCCTGGCATCTTGGTGCAGGTCCAGCTCAGTCACAAAATGGCTGTTCCTTTGTGCCGCAGCGCTGACAGACATACTGCATTGCACTGTGTACTCGCCAAACAGCAGGAAGTTGCCGTGCCGAGTTCAAAGGCCGGCCGGCGCCGGCGCCGGCGCATGCTGCTGATTGGCTGTGCGCACGCCTGGTAACAGCGGGTCAACAGCGGCGGCCTTCGGCAGGCCCCGCCCCGTGACGTCAGGCGCGTCCCCTCGCTCCTAGGAGGAGCGAACGCAGTGACGTAGGGCTGCGTGCGCAGCCGGGGTGCTGCCTCTTCGTCTGGGGAGCCGGCAGCTTTGGGGGCGCGGGGTAGGAAAGGGAAGGGGAAGCAACCCGGACTGGGGCTTTCCGGTGGGTGGTCACCCGGCCGATTTCGCATCTGGCAGTCCTCTGCGCCCTTCCTCTTAGTCCACACCCTGCAGCGTGTATTTTCTTTGCCCTTCCCTCGGAAGGGTTGGCTTCTCAGAAAGCGGCTTCTACTTTTGGAGAAAGTAGAAGGCACTATTCGGAAGCCTTCAAATCGAAAACCTACCAGTTTTTACATTTTTCGCTTTCCTTTATCATATTCTAGCGGGTCTTTTTTTTTTTTTTTCTTTGTTTACCTTTTTTGTTCAGCGTGAAGAGATTAGTAAACTTTATCTTGTGTCACCATTGACCAAAACCTTTTCACTGTCAAGAGGAGATATTTTTGTTTACAGTGAAAGGTCTTAACGGGTGTTATAGCTGTTGGGTGATCATGGCTCATAAAAAAAGGGAGGATTATTTGAACTTGTCCCCGTCCCCGTGCATTTTTACTTGGTACCGTACATATTCTCAGTTGGCATTTGATGGAGGAAAACTCAGGTCAGTATGTGCAAAGTGATTTATGATTAACATTAACTCTGGAATAAGAAAGCAGCTTAGGAGTTTTCACAAAGTAACTATAAATATTAAGTTAGCTTTAAAAAATAAGACAGCATGAGGCATCCATTACTATGCAAACAAGTGTTATAAAACAACTTTTAAGTGTTAGCAGCACTTTGCTAGAGAACGGTGACTCCCAAAACTTGGTTGACAGTGGAATGGATCGCTCGGAAGAACCTTGGGAAACCTCTCAAATCTCCCATTCTGGAGATTTTACTTTGGTCCTGGTAAACTGATTACAGTGCTGTGGTTATGCTCATGGTCTGTCTCGTTTGGAAACCCTTTGCAGGGATTTCTGTTGAAAAAAAAAAAAAAAAGAAATTAGAGGTTAGCGATGATGACTTCATTAATCAGTTACACGTAATGAATTTCAGCCTGAAGGAAAGGCTGTATGGTTTTCCTTCTGCACCTTAACAAAAAAAAAAAAAAAATTCTTTTCTGTGCTTTTGGAGTCCTTTTAGCACCGACAGGAGTGAGTTGTCACTTAGTTGGCCATATGTCAGAAGTTTCTTACCGAGTGAGATCTGTCACTTGCAGAGAGATGTGGACCGTAGATAGAGAGGTTTACCTAGGCATATCTTAAGTTTCTGAAGAAGTTTATAAAAGGTAAAATTCACTGTACTAGTGGGTTTTATAGGTTCCCACAGTCTCGATTCTTCAGGAAGAATTCTTTGGATAGTTTATGGAAACAGGTGAAACAGGATTTTCAGTTTTATAGACTTGTTTATCAAAGATTTGATAATGGATTTTTAAATTGTATGCTCAATTATAAGTTATATATAAACGAATTAGCTTTAGATAGAGGTAAATTGTCATGGAACTTGATCACTGACTGGTGTTTGGAACTTCTGAAGTGCATCCAAAGCAACAAGAATGAAGGTTCTTTCTGTGTGTTATTGAGATTGACTTGTTAGTTGGATTAAATTTTTGTTATTCGCTAACTGTCCTTAAGTTTCTAAAAACTGTGGTAGAATTCAGTAGCATTGCAGTCATGTTCCAGGATATAAACTACTCTGTTGAAGGTGTTTAGTCCAAAATAGATACTGTGTGTGTTAAAATGCATATTTGAATAATAGCAATTTATCTATGAGCTGTTGGCATGCCACGTGGAACCAGTGAACTTTTTCAGGAGCCAGAGTGATTAGGTTTGTCCATTAAGACTTTTGTGCCTTTTTCTTCTGTCTTTAATCTCTTTGACTTCTCGGTTTTAAAACCTACAATTTCCAATTGATATTTGGCACCTTAGGAATTAGCATCTTCTGTAAAGATTAAGTCATCGCGGGAACGTCATCAGACAATATTTGATAAGGAGTGCTGTGCAAAGTTTACCAAGTTATTGCTTGAGAGGTGAATCTGGAAGGTCAGTTGAATTTTACCTGACAGTTATCTGAAACTCACAGATTTTATAATCAGTTTATTCCTCTCCCCTCCCTCGTATAGCAAATCCCTAACAGTTGTGAAAGATGCTTCCTGAGGTCACTGAGCTTTCCAGACTCCTATCCTTTCTCCTGTAAGATGGGGTACTACTGTAAACTTGCTCCTAACACAAATTGTGAGTGACTGCTCTGTCACCTAATAAGTTTTTTCTGCTTATGAGTTGTTTTTGTTTTCGCTTTTTTTTAAAAAGGTGTTTTAGGTCCTTTGTAAAAAACCTTAGATTTCAATTGGCTTTCTTGAGGAACGGGGGGGCACGTGAGCCAAGAAACTTTTTTTAACGGCCTAAGAATTAGTATACAAATAAACTCTACTGGGTGCTTGTCATAGCTGAGCAATTCCCTCCTGCTTTCCAGCCTGCCTGGGCACTGAATTGAAATTCATACCTTGGTAAAATTGGTTAAATTGCTGTTGCTTTGGAACTTCAGTGTTAATTAGTGTAAAGCCAGAACAACAAAATTTGACTCCGTCATCAAATGCCCATCAAATACCAAATACTATCAAATACCTATGCTTAAAGTCTGTTGTATGTTTACATTGTGATCAGTAACTAAGCACGGTGTTGGAACACATTTTTTTTTTTTTTTTTTTTTTTTAATGTCTGTTATGACCTTGTCTCCTACATAGTTTAATTAACAGGACAAGTCTGGGGAGAGGGACTTTTTTTAAAAAAGCTCGAATGCAATTTATGAGGTGGGAAATAATGAGCCTTTTGTGAAATAAATCCCGGAGAACCTAGGTATATGGAAGGAAGCCTTTCATGCTACATTTTGAAACACTTGCGATTTAGTATTTTATTGTTACGATATTTGGTTAGGGTCACCTTTCTCCGTTATTTCAGTGACATCGTCTGGATTATGTTTCATACTGAAAAGTACTTTAAATTCCCTTTACAGAAAGTCTCCATAGTTTCGGGGAAATGCTGGAGCTTTGGCGAAAGCATCATTTTAAGGATGGTTCTGATTTTATACTTTGAATTCAATCTAGGAAGTTATTTTGTTATTTGTGATGTGTTTAACTGTTAACCTCAATGCCTGACAAGAGCTGTGTACCTAATACCCACCAGTGCAATGTTTCCTTGAGTACTGAAAACTTTCTCCAATTTAGGCCAGTGAAGTACTTGTTGGATTTTTAGGTTCCTGACTTTAAAAATGTGGATAATGATACTCTTCATTGGGTAATGAAGTTAAGTAATATAATGCCTATATAGTGATTCGCAAGGAGGCGGTTACATTGAAAGTGCTTATTAAATGTAAGTTGTGAGTAATATTTTACTTCTAATGCTTTACTTTCTTCCCTCTCCTGTGCTTCATTAAGAGCCAAATGGTTCCTGAGAGTTGAAGTTGGCGTCCTGGCCTCCCACAAGAGGTCTTTTAGGCCACTTAGGAGAGAGGGTTGTTAAAATGATTTTAGAAGGCAAGTCTGGGGTGAGTTCGAGCCCCCGCTTCAGGCTCTGTGCTGACAGCTCAGACCCTGCTTCTTCAGGTTCTGTGTCTCCCTCTTGCTCTCTGTCCCTCCCCTGCTCATGCTCTGTCTCTCAAACATAAACATGAAAAAAAAAAAAAAAAGGCAAGTCCGTTTTTGTTAGTTGAAACCTTGGGTATGTTTTGCAGTTAATCTTCTCCTAGAATTTCTTTCTGAGAAAGCCAGTCTTTTGAAGGGAGAGTATGATTCTTCCTGGACCAGAACAACTTCTTGTGTGAGTCACAGCCCTACCCGTGGCACTTAACTCTGACTAGATCCCTTTTACCCCTCTTCTGGAGCTAGTGGTTATTGCCCTGGTTTACCCTGTGCCTCATTTCCCCTCTCAAGCTGTGCAAGAGTGAATAATGAATACCAAGTAGCAGTGCTCTTCCGATGTAGATGTAATTGCAATATTTCCAACCAATGTCTACTTGGCTGTGGCTTGCTCTTAGTAATCCATTCTCAGCATATCATTATATATTGGACTCAGCATAACGTCCAGAGTTCAGTCTTATTCTGCTAGGACTGTAGTCTAGGCTTAAGATTTCTGTGTTGTTGGTTCCTCAACTTTCTTCATTTCCTTCCCTTTTGGTTTGTGAGGGAGTTGAATTCTGTTCTTTTGTTTCTATATCAGGCTCTGGAGAGCATCTTAAAGTTCTTCAGCCCAGCTCCCCAGGATTGAGTTAATTTTCCAAAGCCCTCCATGTGGTTTACAGTTGCGTGTTTCCATATGTTTGCATGTGTTTCGCCTCTTTTGACAGAGCACCTCTTGTATTCTCTTCTTCTTTTTTTTTTTTAACGTTTATTTATTTTTGAGACAGAGACAGAGCATGAATGGGGGAGGGGCAGAGAGAGGGAGACACAGAATCCAAAACAGGCTCCGGGCTCTGAGCTGTCAGCACAGAGCCCTACGTGGGGCTCGAACTCACAGACTAGGAGATCGTGACCTGAGCCGAAGTCGGCTGCCCAACCAACTGAGCCACCCAGGCGCCCCTCTTGTATTCTCTTCTAACTGTCGGTGTTCCCGTTGCCTCATTTTCTCTGTGCCCCTTTTGGGCAATTTTACCAAAAACTTAGGTTTAGAGATCTGGAAGCAAAAGTGGGTGGGGCTCTCCTAAGGGTTGTTGTATGCTTGATGGAAGATGGACAGTTTCCGCATTAAATGTCATGCTGGATCCAGCAGTCGCATACCTTTAACAGTGAATGCTGATGGAGTTTTGACTCCAAGATTTTTGAATTCTTGTCCTAATTGCTTTAAATTCTAGTGTATCTCTTCTTTACTAGAATTCTCTACTTAAGCCCTTTTTAGATCCCTCTAAAAGTTTGGATTCCAGAGTTGACTTTTGAATGCAGGAATGCATTCCATTCAGAATCCCCTTTCCTTAACAGCTAATTCAGGTGACTGTTGAAAGCAGTGGACATGGGCTCTGCTGTGAAGCAATTATTTACAATGGTGGGTTGTGAATTGTCCCCAGCATTAAAAAAAATAAAAGAGAATACAATAGGATAATAAACCTCAGGAATGGCATTTGTATGGTTTATTTCTAAGTCAAGCAGTGCCTGTAATGCTGGTAATCTTTCATTTTGGATTGTATCATAAAGGAAAGCAGCATGTGGTAAGCATTTTGTGGGAAAATACTGGAATAGATTTATGCTTTTTCGAGTGGTTACTCTGTCAGGCACTGAAAGTGGGTTTTGTTTTTTTCTTTTTCACTGTGTATTTAATGTGCTGGTTAGTGTAGCAGAAATGCTAGTGACCTTCTGGTTAGCCAGCTCCCCAGGTTAACTGTCACAGAACTCTCTTCCTTTGAAGGCCTGTGGGGGGTCCTACACCCTGCTGAGCTCTTTTATACCCATCCCATTGTGTTCCTTCACTTGCGTTGTATACATAACAAGGATTTGCAGATACTTCTCAGATTTATTTATGCTGGTTTCCCTTGTAATTTTGCATTTCAGTAACATACCAAACCAACAAATGAGATGATTGTGAGAGGTATTTCAATGGAAACTATGTTGTATGCTTTGGAAAGACACAATACCTATCATTTATAGTACCTACTGTGAGCTTGGAACTTGTTAGAACCAGTCCTCTGTATGTGTTAATTTGGGTAGTCTTCACAAGTCCGAGACAGGTGTGATTAATATTACCCTATTTTGCCGATAGAAAACAGGCATTAGGGGAAGCAGATGGTGGCATTGGATTTAAACACTGGCAGTTTGGTTTCAGGGTCACTTAAGCATCTTGTCAAAAATTGCCATCAAGGGGCACCTGGGTGGCTCAGTCGGTGAAGCGTCCTATTGTTGATCTTGGCTCAGGTCATTATCTCACACTTTGTGAGATGGAGCCCGAGTTGAGCTCTGCGCTCACAGCTCGGAGCCTACTTGGGATTTTCTCTGTCCTATTCTCTCTCTGCCCCTCCCTCGCTTGTCCCACACTCTGTCTCTCAAACGTTAAAAAAAAAAAAAAAAAAAGTTGCCATCAAAAAAAAAAAAAGAAAATTGTCATTTGATTAAATGGTTACGAGGAAACTATAGTAGGGGAAAATAGTAAAAATCTAGAATAATCCTGTACTCTGTTTCTCTTAAAAAAACTTAAACCGAAAACTCAAAATACATTTTAGGCTTGATTGATACTGGAAACAAAGTTCAAGAAGTCATTTTGCATAAAGAATTTCTAGTGAAGATGTTGCTGGTGAAGTAATTCCCATGGGGGTAGTTGGGGAACCGAGGAAAGACAAGTGTCTGGGAGGGGGAGGTACTGGGAATTGCAGAGGAACCCCATCCTTTTGCAGTCTGACTCCCATTGCTCCCCCACACACTTTGGGTTTGGCAGTGATTTATTTATGAAGACCAGGTTTCTAATTTGTTGTTTTGTTCTAAATTTAGTTCCCTTACTTACTTCCCAGATAGCATTTGCATCAGAATCACTTGAGAACTTTTAAAAGGCCCCTTACCTGATTGGATTTTAGGGGTTAAGTAGTAGTAGGGCCGGGGAGATAGCATTCCAGGTGGGTCTGTTGGCATAAATAGCCAGGGTTGGAAACAGTGTTCTAGAGACGTGCCCTGAAGGGAAATAGTTCTTGAATGTGGTGGGTGTGGAAAATCTTGAGTGTCTTCAGTTCCTGTATAAGGTTATTTGACATTCAAATAGAGCAGCATATGGCTGGGAAGTTGTGACTTTGAGGGCAGAGGGTGATGGGTCAGATTCTCCATTTCCCTTGCTTGATTTACCAAAACAAAAAATAAAAAAAAAATAAAAGGTCCTACTGAACTTAGCTTTACAGAGGCATTTAAGCCCCCAGATTTACTTGCTAAGAGCCACTTTGGGTGCTTGTTCAACGTACTCCCAGCCTTCTTGCCTGGATATTTGAGTTCAGTCAGGTCTGGGAGGACTTGTCCCAGGAATCTATCTTGAACAAAAACTATGGTGGTTTCTAGTGCTGATGCAGGTTTGGGAAATAAGAGCTAATTGGGACAAGAATTTTCATCTCTCTTCTGCTTTTTAGCTGTGTATGATCTTGGGCAAGAACCTCTGAGCTTGTTTCTTTATCTTTTAATAAAGGAAGAGTATGTGTCTCAGGGAAGTTAGAATTAAATAAAATAATACGTCTGAAAGCAGTGGATTTCCACTAGGGACAACCCCTCCCTGACTTGGCAGTGTCTGGAGATCTTTTTGCTTGGAGCTACGGTACATCTGGTGTGTGCTAGGTAGAGGCTAGGGATGCTGCTAAACCTCTTGCAATGTGTAAGGACAGCCTCCCATAACAAAGAATGAATTAATCGGGCCCAAAGTGTCAGTAATGGCACACTTAAGAAACTGGTCTATAACATTTAGGAAAGTGCCTGCCACAGTGAGTATTGCCGCCGTGAGTACTGAGAAAGTTGTGAGTTCTCACCGTTCTGACTGATTTCTGTGGCTTGATCCAAGGACCGTACTTCCCTCCTCTGACTCTGTGGGGGCAGAAGTTGCACTTACTATTGAGGTTAGCATTCAGGACTTTTAAATCTCCTTTGAACTGTTGGAGTTGTTATCTTTCGAAAGTCTAAATTTCATAGCCTAAAGGTTAGTAAGGAAAGATAAGACTTTAAATATTCTGAAAGGAATTCAGACTAGTCCCATCTGTCCTCAGGGTTCTAAATGGTACCCACCTGAGATGATAGGTTTATAGGAACAGCTTTCCCCCTGGTACCTGTTTTCATTACTTGGTGGGTTAGAAAGTCTTGATGTTCTTTCCTGCAGAGAGCTTGTCCTATCCTTGTCTAGTCTTCGTGCCTTGCCAGATCTGAATTGGGTAGCTCTTTGTGAAACGATTATCTAGGTTTGTACCTCATCTAGGCTTCTTGCTATAGTTCACTTTTTTCCTAATGGTTTGTGTGCCTGAGTGCCATTTGTTTGATGCTTCCTAAGCTATTTAGGACTACTCAGTGTTATTTGGTTAGTGGAGGAGCAGAAGTAGTGTGATCAAGACAAGGTTTCCTCTGGCACCGGTTGAAAATGTTAGGAACATGCTTATCAAAGGTAGGTGTTTTTTCCACATTAGCACTGAGTTTAATTTGGGAGGTACTGCAGGAAGGTCTGCTTCTGAATACTGATCAATTCTGCAATCTTAGAAACATAGCTCTTTTTTGAGAAATTCAGAAAAACTCAGAAAAATTGAAAGACTACAATTAAAGCTTTAAACAAGTTAGATACGGCTAAAATCCTATTTGCCCCTTCTCCTTAGTCACTTTCATGAACGTGGCATCTAAAAACCTTGGTATTTTAAAAATGTACATGGTTCATGTAATGTGCTTTTGTTTTAAAAATTGAATAGTTTTTGAAATTGTCATGGTGACATTTATAAATATAAACCCTACTAGGTCTAACTTGTATTTAATTGCACAGTATGAATCTAAATTTAGATTATTTCCTCCCCCCCCCCTTTTTTTTATGAGCAAAGCCGTGAACGTTTTTATACTTCCCACCTCCTGCACAAGTTCAATAATTTGCCAGGTTATATACTCACAGATTTAATTGCATGATTCATATGCATATTTTGAGGTTTACTGGAAAATGCCACGTTGCTTTGCAAAGCATCTGCTGATTGCTTTTTCAGTAATGGTGTATGAATACTGTCTCCCCTGTTTTCTCCCCATCACTTAATACTATCATACATTTTAATTTCTACAAAGCAGGTGAATGTGAACTAATCTGTTGTGATAATACATTTTCAAATTACCCCTGATGTTTAATTTCTTTTTATAAGTTTCTTGGCCATCTCAGTTTTTCTTCTGTAGTTGCATGTCCCTTTCCTTTCCCTAGTTTTCTACTGGATTTTTCTTTGATCTGTGGTTATTTTTATGTTCTCTGTAGAAATCCTTTGTTGTGCATACATTGAAATTTCTCAGTCTTGTCTTTTAACCTTGTTTATAATGTAGCTTATTCTTCAGAATAGTAGGACTTGAACGAGAGGTGGAGGAGGTCTTAAAGGTCTTAAATGCAGTTCCATTTATTTAAGGAACTACACCCAGTATTTTTTTTTTATCAATAAGAAACTCATGGTTTAATGATCTTTGCCTTTTTGTACTCTTCAAACACATAGAAGTGATTGAGAAGGAATCATTCTGCATCAACCTTGGGTGGTTTAAGGATCTGTTTAACTGAAGAACGTATGTATGCGTGGCGGGGATAGTAATACCAGTTAGAGTTGAAGAGTGTAGATTCCATAATTCATACTGTGGGGCTGATGGATAACATATGTATACACACTTGGGCTAAGACTTTCTATAAATGAGGATAATTTGACTTAGAGGGTTTTTGTAGGGATTTAGAGGGCAATTTTTGCCCATGCCTGATGCGTAAGTGCTCCATAAATATCAGCTATTATATCATTGGTAGAATGTAGTCTGGAAATAAGTTTTAAGGAGTTCCAGTGTAGATTGCTTTGTTTTTACCAGATTTTTCTATCACCAACGCAAAAAAAAAAACATCCTCTGCCAAGCAGTTCAGCCATTTTGTTAAGTGTTTAGGAAAGTAAACACTACCCAAAGCCTGAAATGGCAGCTCTCGGGCAGAGAACCCACAGGCTTTCTAACTGACATGTTGCTGTGCTGCCCTCTTGTGGCCATGTGGGAAACGGTAATAAATTAAAACTGGAACAAGAGCTATTCCAGTGCTGCTTGCTCTCAAAGTCCAGTTGTGAAATATACTTCACACTACATTTCTGCCACCTTCAAAAAGGATTTTGAAGAGCTACCAAATCCACTTCTATCTACAAGTGAGAAGTGTTAAGCTTTTTTTCATAAACATTTATTTCCTATTAGAATCTAAAATCAGGGTTTTTTTTTGTTTTTTTGTTTTTTTTTTAATTTTTTTTTTTCAACGTTTTTTATTTATTTTTGGGACAGAGAGAGACAGAGCATGAACGGGGGAGGGGCAGAGAGAGAGGGAGACACAGAATTGGAAACAGGCTCCAGGCTCCGAGCCATCGGCCCAGAGCCTGACGCGGGGCTCGAACTCACGGACCATGAGATCGTGACCTGGCTGAAGTCGGACGCTTAACCGACTGCGCCACCCAGGCGCCCCTGTTTTTTTGTTTTAATTAACGTTTATTTATTTTTGAGACAGAGAGAGACAGAGCATGAACAGGGGAGGAGCAGAGAGAGAGGGAGACACAGAATCAGAAGCAGGCTCCAGGCTCTGAGCCATCAGCCCAGGGCCCGACGCGGGGCTCGAACTTACGGACCGCGAGATCGTGACCTGAGCTGAAGTCGGACGGCGCCCCTAAAATCACAGTTTTAACGAAAGTCCCTTTCATTATTTTTGCACTGATTTTCCCGTGTCGTGATTGTTCCATGAAAAATTACAAGACTTGTTTGCAAATTAGGTTTGGAGTAACTTTAAGATACACTTACTTTTCATGAGGATTTTGTATATGTGGTAGATTCTTGAGTACTCCTTTTTTTTATTTTAGAGCACGAGTGGGAAAGGGGCAGAGGGGGAGAGGTAGAGAATCTTAAGCAGGCTTCATGCTCAGCCTGGAGACTGATGTGGGTTTGGACCCTGTGACCCTGGGATCATGACCTGAGCCGAGGTCAACAGTCGGATGCTCAATTGACTGAGCCACCCAGGAACCCCCAGAATATTCCATTTTTAATTGCTTTATCCCTATTAATGCCTTTGAAATCTGTTCATTTTATTACTTTGTTTAGGTGAAAGCCTGATTAAAGGTCTCCTCTCCTACTAACTCAGTTGGACCCCGGTACATCAGCATCATAAGCTACAATTTAGTATTGACAGTTATTTTGTATTATAGTTCGGCATTAATAGCAAGTCTGCGTAATATTTAATCTTGCCTTTGGAGGGAATAACTAGACTGTCAGTGTTTATAATTTTTGTTTCTTAAATATTCTTTTCTTTTTTTAAAAAATACTCCTTTTTCAACATTTAGGAGCTTATCCTCCTAGGAAAGAAGTATGCAAATTAATTGAGTTGTACCTTTATTAAGACTCTTTTTCTTGTAAAGGTAATATCATTTTTTTTCCAGTTTTATTGAGAAACAGTTGGTATATGTCACTGTGTAAGTTTAAGGCATACAGCATGGTGTTTTAATTCACATATACTGTAAAATGATTATCACAGTAGGTTTGGCTAACATCCCATCTTATACCGGTACAGTAAAAAAAAAAAAAAAAAAAAAAAAAAAAAAAAAAAAAAAAAAAATTCTTGTAGTGAGAACTTGTAGGATTTACTCTCAACAACTTTCAGATAAATCCTACAGCAGTGTTAGCTATAGTCATCTGGTATATTATGTCCCTATTACTTACCTATCTCATAACTAGAAATTTCACCTTTTTGGAAATACCTTCCTCCAGTTCTCCCTCCTCTCAGTGCATCCAGCAACTATGAGTCTAATCTCTTTTTTCTATGAGATTTTTTTTTTTTTAACGTTTGTTTATTTTTGAGAGAGAACGTGAGTGGGGGAGGTGCAGTGAGAGAAGGGGATGGAGGACCCAATGCACTGACAGCAGAGAGCCTGAAGTGGGGCTGGTACCCATGAGCCATGAGATCGTGACCTGAGCTGAAGTCAGGTGTTTAATTGACTGAGCCACCCAGTCAGGCACCCCCTATGAGTTTTTAAAAAGTTATTTTATTTACTTTTTAGTTACTTTAGATTCCACGTGTGAGACTACACGGTATTTCTTTTTCTTAGATTGTTTCCATGTTTTGGTTATTGTAAATGCTGTCATGAACATGGAGGTGCAGGTATATCTTTTTGAGTTAGTGTTTTGGTTTCCTTTGGATATATTCCCAGAAGTGGGATTACTGGGTCATATGGTAGTTCTGTTTTTAATTTGAGTATCCTCTGTGCTGTTTTCCATAGGGACTGTACCAATTTACAATTTCACCAGCAGTGGACAAGGATTCCCTTTTCTCAGTGTCCTCGTCAACACTTGTTACCTCTTCTTGTTGATGGCCATTCTGAACTAGTGTGAGGTGACATCTCATTGTGGCTCTTACATGCATTTCCCTACTGAGTAGTGATGTTGAGCACCTTTTCATGTACCTGTTGGGTTTTTGTATATCTTTGGAGAGATGTCTGTTGAGGTCCTTTACTCATTTTTAATTTATTAAATAATTTCTTTTTTTGCTATTGAGTTATAGGAGTTCTTTGTATATTTTGGATGTTAACTCCTTATCAGATATATTATTTGCAAATATTTTTTTCCCATTCGGTAGGTTGTCTTTCACTTTGTTGATGGTTTCTTTTGCTGTGCAGAAGATAATTTATTTAGTTTTAAATGTTTGAGAGTGCGTGTGAGCGCATACACAAAGGGGAGGGGCAGAGAGAGAGGGAGAGAGAGAATCTCAGGCATTGTGGGGCTCCATCTCATGACCCTGGGATCATGACCTGAGCCAAAAGCAAGAATTGGATGCTTAATAGACTGTGAATCACCCAGGCGCCCCCCGGTCACTTGTATATTTTTGATTTTGTTGCTTGTGCTTTAGGTGTCATATCCAAAAAATTATTACCAACATTACTGTCAAAGAGCTTTATTTCTGTTTTCTTCTGGGAGTTTCATGGTTTTAGGTCTTAAATTTATGGTTTTAGTTTATGTTTTATATTAATTTTTGTTGAGTCGTGTAGCATATGGGTCCAATTTGGTTCTTTTACATATGAATATCTAGTTATCCCAGTACCATTTATTGAAGAGAGGGTCTGTTCTCCATTTTTTTTTTTGCTTTTTTTTTTGGCTTTCTTGTCAAATATTAGTTGATTGTGTATGCTTGGGTTTATTTCTGGGCTCTCACATTCTGTTCCATTGGTCTGTTTGTCTGTTTAATGCCAGTATCCTGTTTTGATGCCTGTGGCTTTATAATTTGAAATCAGGAAGTGTGATGCCTCCAACTTTATTCTTCTTTCTCAAGATTTTTAAAAAATTTTGTATTTATTTTTGGCTCTTTGGGGTCTTTTGTGGTTTCATATAAATTTTACGATTGCTTTTTCTCTTTCTGTAAAAAATGCCATGGGAATCTCGATAGGGATTGTATTGACTCTATAGATGGTTTTTTTTTTTTTTTTTTCAACGTTTTTTTATTTATTTTTGGGACAGAGAGAGACAGAGCATGAACGGGGGAGGGGCAGAGAGAGAGGGAGACACAGAATCGGAAACAGGCTCCAGGCTCCGAGCTGTCAGCACAGAGCCCGACGCGGGGCTCGAACTCACGGACCGTGAGATCGTGACCTGGCTGAAGTCGGCCGCTTAACCGACTGCGCCACCCAGGCGCCCCTATAGATGGTTTTTGATAATACTGACATTTTAACAGTATTCTTCCAAGTTATGAATACCAAATACTTTTCCTTTTTTTTTTTGAAGATTTTATTTTTAAGTAATTTCTACATCCAATGTGGGGCTCGAATATATAACCTCAAGATCAAGAGTCACATGCTCCACTGGCTAAGCCAGCCAGGTGCGCACCATTTGTATAGTCTTTTATTCTTTTCATTAATGTCTTGCAGTTTTCAGAATAGAGATCTTTAACCTCCACAGTTAAATGTGTTCCTCAGTACTTTATTGTTGGTGATGCTATTGTAAGTGGGATCGATTTTCTTTTTTCAGAAAATTCATTTTTAGTGTATAAAAATAGGACTTATTTTTGTAGGTTAATTTTGTATCCTGCAACTTTAATGAATTCATTGATTAGACCCAACAACCTTTTGGTTCAGTCTTTAGGATTTTCTCCATGTAAAATCATGCCATCTGCAAATAGAAGCAATTTCACTTCTTTTTCAGTTACCTTATATTTCCTTTTGTTGCTGATTGCTCTAGGTAGGACTTAAAGTACTGTGTTGAGGAGGAGCAGTGAGAGTGGGCACACTTGACTTGTGCCTGATCTTCTAGGAAAAGCTTTCTGCCTTTTCACCATTGAATATGATGTTAGCCTTTTTTTTTTTAAAAACACCTTTTTTCCCTAAATATTATTTTAAGTCTGCTAAATATGACTTTCTGGTTTCAAAAATAATTTAAAAAACAGTCTTTCTTTCAAATCTGTAGCTCATTTTGTGTAGGATTGGGGTACTAGTATCTCTTGCCTTGCATTTGATTCTTTTGTCTGGATATATTATGAGACATTTAAGTGTTAAAAAGACTGATACTTATATAATGAGCAACTATGAACTCACCACTCAGCTTCAGTCATGTAACATCACCAATATTATTCTGTGATCACATCTGTCTCCCTCAGCCCCCAGAGGTAAGTGCAATTGTGAATTTGGTGTTTGTTTCTTTGGAGGTTTGGTTTTCATGCTTACTTGATTTTTTTTTTTTTTTTTTTTGAAATTACACAAGTAGTTGATGGTTTCCATTAATATACTTGAAATAACTCATCCAACAGAGTAAACCGCTCTTTAAATTTTTTTTTTAACATTTATTTTTAATTTTTTTTTTTAACGTTTATTTATTTTTGAGACAGAGACAGAGCATGAACGGGGGAGGGTCAGAGAGAGGGAGACACAGAATCTGAAACAGGCTCCAGGCTTTGAGCTGTCAGCACAGAGCCCGATGCGGGGCTCGAATTCACGGACCGCGAGATCATGACCTGAGCCGAAGTCGGCCGCTTAACCGACTGAGCCACCCAGGCGCCCCAACGTTTATTTATTTTTGAGACAGAGACCGAGCATGAGTGGGGGAGGGTCAGAGAGAGAGAGGGAGACACAGAATCTGAAACAGGCCCCAGGCTCTGCACTGTCAGCTCAGAGCCCGACGCGGGGCTCGAACTCACGGAGCATGAGATCATGACCTGAGCTGAAGTTGGACACTTAACCGGCTGAGCCACCCAGGCGCCCCCATGAATAAACCACTCTTAACAACATAGGTGGTGTTTTTTTTTTCTTAAAAGGTATTGTGTGCACTGTTACATTTCTAGAGGTCGCTTCCCTCCACAAACACAAATCTACAGCTGCAGAAGGCATATACTAGGATAGGTATATTTTATTAGTTATGGTGAACATTTTGGAAATATAAATATTCTACTCAGAAATATAGAAATATGGAAGTATATCAAGGATATCTGTGGCTTGTTGGTTAAGAGAACAATTTAAAAATAGTCCAAATGTCCCACTAATTGGGGACAGATTAAATAAAAGTAGAGTTTTCATAGTAACTGGGGCAATTTAAAGGGAGTGATGTAGCGTACATATACACATACCCCATCGTGGGTGTTGGTTTGGGACATTTCCATCACATCTGCAGTGATTCTTGCTTTTCAGCACAAAATGCTAACTGGACTATTAGCATTGGACTATTCTAGTTATCTTCAGCAGATGAATGCTATTTGTGACTTCCTGTGTCTTTAAAATTGGGAGTTGAATATTTTCTGTCTGGTTGTTGTTGGAATGTTTTGTGTTTCATGGCACTATATGGATCATACTAAGGTCTTGTGACAATTTTAGTTGGTGGTGATTGCCAAAATGAGATTTCAGCCTTAATCCCTTGTCTGGAGATACTATGCATTACAGTAATTTAAAAAAACCATTCATTTCAAGTGTTTCAAAACGGTTGCATATTCTAGCAAAGTCAGTAAGTCCGCCTTTCCATTCTGTTCTCTAGCATGCATACTAGGCACAGCAAACGTCAAAGAAGACAGTTTAGCTCTCACATCTGTTAGGGAGGTCAACAAGTGACCAAATTACTTGCATAGGATGGGACAAATGGGGAGGCAAAGAGGCACGGATGTTAACAACTGGGGCTTTGGAGTCTATCCCCTAGGCTGGGATGTGTCATTGCTAAAAGTAATGAGAGCCGGGGTGCCTGGGTGGCTCAGTCTGTTGAGTGACCGACTTCAGCTCAGGTCATGATCTCACGGTTTGTGAGTTCGAGCCCCGCGTCGGGCTCTGTGCTGACAGCTCGGAGCCTGGAGCCTGCTTCCGATTCTGGGTCTCCCACTCTCTCTGCCCCTCCCACTCTCATGCTCTGTCTGTCTCTGTCTCAGAAGTAAATAAACATTAAAAAAATAATAATAAAAGTAACGAGAGCCAGTGGTTGACGCGCAGACTGAAATGAGGCTGCCTCCTTGAGTGGCCTATGGGAGTAACTGCTCTGGCACAGTTGCTGTGGCAGAGTATTATGGAAGACTTAAAAGGTGCTGAGTTTAGGAATGGCGAGGGCACAAAGGATGTTTTCCTAGAGAAGGTAATACCTGAGGCTTTAAGAATTGGAGTGGTGTTTGTCACAAGCAGAGATTGGAGGTGAGCGATCCTAGGGCTCATTCTGTACTCAGTGGTTCAGTAAGGCTGGGGCAGTGGGGGGGGAGGGGAGGGGGAGGAATGGTTAGGCATTGAGTCCTGAGAACTTGACAGGTGGAGGCCGGGTTTCATCCGGCATGCTGAGACGTGATGGTACCAGCATCAGGCCCAGGGTGGGTGAGGGGAGGTGGCCAGATGACTCCTCACCCTCCAGGCCTCTCTAAGCACTCAGGGCTTTGGCTGTGTAAGTGCAACCTCCAGGGATGTTCCTAATTCCCCTTCTAAGTGAAAAGTGATTTCTTTATAAACTCCTTGTAAGGAAATTCTGGAGCTGCCTCTGGACCTTTAAAACTGTGAGCAGATGGTGGAGGCAAAAGTAATAACGTTTCCAGCTACTGCCATGGATTGTATGGTTCTGACTCACTAATAATGAGCACTAGCTGGGAAGAACTTTGTGTTAGAAGGGAAATGTGAAATTGTGAAATTCTGAAAAGCCTAATGTTTGGATAAGGCCCCGACATTGATAGAGTGCTGCTGTCATAGGTGCCATTTGTCATAGCTGTCTCATGACCTTACAGAGGATGGCACAGGTTAAAAAGTGGCATAGGCTGAGATAGGCCGAGGACTGAGACCCAAGCTGTGGATGCTGCAGCCTGCACTTTTTAACTATACTGTCCAGCCTTCCTCTTTGTTTTCTTTGCCTGGTGGACTGCCTTATGCTTGATCACAGGTGGAGGATAAGTGACTTCAGGTGCTTTAGTCAGCTGGATCAGTCCGCCTTTACTGTTCAGAGGGCCAAGGAGTTAGTATGATGAGGCCTTGGAAGTGTGAATCACCTGTTAACAGGGATGCCTAGCTAGTTTTGGACATTGTATAACATGGAAAAGGTTTACTTTTTGAGTCTCTTAACGTTTTGAACCCTTGTGGTCAAATAGAATATGGACGTTAGAGCCAGACTTGGAGGTTGGGATCCTTGCCCATCTCAGTTTTCTCATCCCTCACGTGGGGATAAAAATTCCCAATAGGGTGTTCTGGGAAATAAGCAAAATAATACATGTAAAGTACTTAGAGTAAGGCCAGGCACCTATTAGATGATTAGGTAATTAATACATGGTTTTTCCCTTCTTTTCCCCTCCCCAGGCTAGGACAACTCCCCCCTTCACTGACTGCATCATCTTAACTCAAAGGCGCCTTTGCTGTAATGCACTTACTGTGGATCATGTGGGATTTTGGAGGGTCAATCCCAGTTCCCAGTGTACTGCCCTGGTCATTGTGTGGACACGTTTGTCAACTGATAGGCCCTAATTTCTAGTTGGGAAGATATAGTGGGTGTAAATACGAAGCCTCTCTTCTTTAACCTTTTGGGCTTCATGCCGCGTGCCCTTTATCTCCTGGTTGCTGAACTCAAGGCCCTTTGGGTTAAGTTACGGTTACTCTAGCTTCTGGGTTGCTGCTAGCCTCCCCTCCTATGCTTTAGCTCTAAGCAGAAGAGTTGAACTGGCCACCTTTTTCTGGAGTCCATCCAGTTGAGGGCTTTTCCTTTATTTATTTATCTTTATTTTTTAAAATATAATTTATTGTCAAATTGGATAACATGCAGTGTTTACAGTGTGCTCTTGGTTTTGGGGGTAGATTCCCGTGGTTCATCGCTTGTATACAACACCCAGTGCTCATCCCAACAGGTGCCCTCCTCAATGCCCATTACTCATTTTTCCCTCTTCCCCACCCCCCATCAACCCTCAGTTTTTTCTCTGCATTTAAGAGTCTCTTATGGTTTGCCTCCCTCCCTCTCTGTAACTATTTTTTCCCCCTTCCCTTCCCCCATGGTCTTCTGTTAAGTTTCTCAAGATCCACATGAGTGAAACATATGATATCTGACTTTCTCTACCTGACTTATTTCACTTAGCGTAATACCCTCCAGTTCCATCCACGTTGCTGCAAATGGCCAGATTTCATTCTTTCTCATTGTAGGGCTTTCCCTTTAAAGTGGCTTCACTGCTACCAGTGTGCCCCTGAATTGCTTTTTTACTGTTCGAAAATGGGCAGGGTATGTAGCCTGCTCGGCTTCCAGGATTGATACTCAGTCTTCCACAGCCTCTGGTGTTTGTGTTTTGTAGCTTCTGCTGTCATCTGCCTACTTAGGTCCCTCCCTCCTGAGGGGTGTTTGGAATGAGGAAGGGGTGGCATGTGTGGTAGCCCATAGCAGTCTTTATTTGTTTACGCTTTCACATCAGACTCAGAGTGCTCTTTTTGTTTATTTTTTTTCTGCTATCAGCTCTGGAACTCACTGCTGGAGATTCCCAGGCAGGACCTCTGGTTGGGGTTAGTGGGTGTGTTTTCAATACAACTCCCCAAATTTGCACCTATTGTTGATAACCAGTGATTAGATAATTGCATCCAGATTGCATTCTTACTCTTTGGGGAACTTCGCTTTGGTTTTGTTTTGTTCTGTGTTGATTTTTTCTTTGAGTGTGGGGAATATTTGTCTTGAGGACGGAAAGACTGATACTGAACAAATAAGACTTAGTGGATCCTGACAGATTGACCTGGTTTCAAATTCTGCTTGTGTCATCTTGGGATACTTGCTTAATTATTTCTGAGTTTTAGTTTTTCCTTACCTGTCATTAAGGTTTCATTTTTCAGTTTTTCCTCATCTGAGTGAAGGAGAAAATAACATGCCCTTTTTGAGTTTAGTAAAAGAGCTAATTTATATAAATTAAGTGGTATATGGCATCATCTAAGCACTCAGGAAATGGTCGCTGCTAGGAATGTTTGGAACGATAATGACATTATTGGCAATATAAGAATGTAAAAGTGAATTTGAAGATTTTGATTGTGTATTACTAGAATTACTCTCAGCTGTCATTTTACCCCTTTTTAAAAAAGATTTATGTGGAATTTTTAAAAAACAGATTTATGTGGCAGTTCTTATATCTTGTACTTTTTTTTTTTTAATTAAGTCACTCAGCATCTGAAGAGGCTTCGGGTTCAGACTCAGGCAGCCAGTCGGAGAGTGAGCAGGGCAGCGATCCAGGAAGTGGACATGGCAGTGAGTCAAATAGCAGTTCTGAATCTTCAGAGAGCCAGTCGGAATCTGAAAGTGAGTCGGTGGGTTCCAAATCCCAGCCAGTCCTTCCAGAAGCCAAAGAGAAGCCAGCCTCTAAGAAGGAACGGATAGCTGATGTGAAGAAGGTATCTACTTTGCTATACAGTGAAAATGTGCTGCTGGCTAGGACCAGCAAGCAGAACTTTATTTCACATGGAAAACTCACTAGTGTATTCGGATAATGAAAACTACCACCACCTTTTGTAATAATACACTGTCTGTGGATATAAAGATTGCTTTCTGTTCTACTCTTTGAATATAGTAGACACAGGGCCATAAGGGAAATAATTACACGAACCATCAAATTACAGGGCAAAAAGACAAATTTTTATAGTTTCGGTTTTTAACATTTAAAAAAGGTAATAATACCGAACACTACAGAGTGAATTACTGACAGATTATGGAATGTAGTTGTGGAGCTTAGTTATGGATAATAACAGTTCAAGAATAAGGGCAATTTTTCTTCTCTGAAGGATGGAAGGAAAATACTTCTCATAGGAAAAAAAGTTACTTGCATCTAGGCAATAAGGATTTTGTTTGCTTAACGGAGGAGTCTTGTAGCAAAGAATGCAAAAAGGCAAAAATTGAAGTGCATAGTGTCTTCTCATTGATGCACAAACTGGGATGCGTTCCTTTTGGGGAAAAATTAATGACTTGGCCTAATTAGTCACAAGAGCACAGCTTATCTTTTAAAATTCCATTTTGAGACAGTTAGGTGTGAATCACTGAAAATGCAAAAGAATATTCTTTTAGAAACTTAAAAGATGTCCTAATGAAAGTTTTATGCTAAATCAGTTTTTATTACTCTTAAGACAGAAATCTTCGTCTGAGCACTCAGATTTTTGTAGTAGTACGAATAACTTTAAATTACCTGCAGGTTCTACAGAATAGCTTTGATAGATGCTTCAACAGATGAAGCATCTGAAGCCGTTAGGGATAAGAAAATGAAAGCTGTCCTTGCTAATTCAGTCATCACCAGTGACTTAGACACTCAAGTATTGTACCTTGTCTACCTGCTCAGTGTGTCAGTGAACCTTTGACAAGTGGAAATGCAAAAACACCCTGCGTGTAGATTACCACTGAGAGATTTTGCTCTGAGTATCACTAAACTCAGAAACTTACTCTCCAGGCTTGTAGCAGAAGGCTTTGCTGGGCAATCTTCAGAGGATAATGTCTGAGTCTGGTTTCCTCTACATCTAGACTGGGTATTCTTTTCAGAACACCACAACACACTTTTGAAGAAAGTATAATGGATAGAAAACATCTGAATATAACTTTCTTCTGTGCAGTGAGGAATTCTTTACTTGAAAAGATAAAAGGAAATCATGGAAATTGTGACTTACATAGTGTTTAAAACTTCACTGAAATCTAGTTGACCGGGATTCTCAGCTGTTAACTGTAAGACCGTGTGTGTGTGTGTGTGTGTGTGTGTATATATAATTTTTTTTAACCTTATATAAGTAGATAAAAGGGAATTAAGAAAGGAGAAATTATTACTAAGACTGAATTTCAAAATACAAGTAAAGTTGCAGACAGAAATATTAAAATACATTTTAATTTAAAACTTTTTGAGGGAGAGTGTGTTTGCACGTGCAAGTTGGGTAGTGGGTAGAGGGAGGGGGGAAGGTCTTGAGCAGGTTCTGTGTTCTGCTCAGAGCCTGACGCTGGGTTGCATTTCAGAATCTTGAGATCATGAGCTGAGTCAAAATCAAGAGTTGGACACTTACCTGAGTCACCCAGGTGCTCCTAAAATACACTTTCAAAGTTAAGGCAATAAATTCCAAAAAGTTAATAAGGTTAACAGGTAGATGGATGTACTAACTAGGTAGAATGATTGGATCGTGACTTTTTTTTTTCAGTTTACTTATTTAGTTTTGAGAGAGGGAACAAGCAGGAGAGGGAGAGAGAGAGAGAATCCCAAGCAGGCTCTGCACTCTTAGTGCCGACCCTGATGCAGGACTCACCTCCAAACCATGAGCTCATGACCTAAGGTGAAATCAAGAGTCGGACGCTTAGCTGACCAGGCCACCCAGGCATCCTGATCAGATTGTGACTTTAATGATGCTATTCTAAAATGAGAACTTCTGAGGAAGGTTCTTTGTTTTCTGTATACGTCGCAGTTTTTTTTTTTTTTTTTTTTTTTTAATTGAAGACTTGAACTAGATATCATAGCCTTCAAAAGGACAAAGATGAGCTCAGGATGATTTTAGTATGTGTGCATTACAGTATATCCTGTAATATAGTCTCAGCAGTTGAGCCTGAATGCCTAATATTTTAAAATGATAAAACTAACTGGTACAGTGACACTTAAATGATTTAGTTACCCCAGTTAATCAAAGCTCCTTAAATACCTGTGTTGAGTAATTTTGTACCTTTAGCAGAAGTCCAAAAAGGGGTAAGAGTTGGGGTTGGGGTCAGGGTCAGCAGGGCTAGAGTAAACTTTTTTGTCTCCTTCCTTTCTCTGCCAGATTTGTTCAATGTCCTGCTGCCTCTCACCCAGATCCTGCCAGTTGGTTATTCCTAACTCCTCCTGGTTGGACCTTTGTCCTCCTGACTCTGAGATTATTCTAAGGCCATTACGGATTTGTCACCTTTATAAACTGGGAACACTGGGTTTCATGATTATGTTGGATTCTTGTTCTAAAGTGCCTTTTCCTGGAACATCTTGCTTGTTTTCTTTGGAGGCTTTGGTTTTATTCAGCCTACTTGGCACTTTGTTTTTTAAGGCACTGTTGATAATATCCTCCCTTGCCTTAGTGACATTCTGTCTTTTTGAATTGTCTTTCATCAGTTTTGTCTTTTTTGGGGTCCACTTTCTACACACTTCACGAGTCTCAGCCAGTGGCTTCTCTGTGGCCTCACTTTCTAAATATTTTCATGACGTTTGCTGTCACCTGTGTTTTGACAACAAGCCCACATTTCTAATCTTGGCTGTCCGGCATCTTTTCTACATGTTTAACTCCTATTAAACATCTTCATCTCAGTGTTCCACAATCCATCCAAATTCATTTTGCCGCTGTGTGACTGATTTCATTAGAAAAACACATGGTATGCTTGGTGTGAGTTATCTTTGGGAGGGAGAGTGAGATTGGGGGATTAGACTGTTATCGTTAGAGGTTGGAAGGGTCTTTTACATTTTTTCTATAGATTTGTTGATTTGCATCTTTTAAATAGGATGGTGTTGATATATTGAGAAAAAAAATTTCTCTTCAACTAATCTCTCCTTTCAACTTCATTTATATATTTCTATTACCAGCGAGGATTGTAACTAAAAATCAAGTCCTAAAGGTTAAGGGTAATTACTGCTGGAGAATACAGTGTACAGAGACAGGGTTCAGTGTACAGATGAGACAGTGGTTCTCATCTGAGAGCTTCTAGCTAAGTGTTGGAAATGCCTAATTTGCGTACATCTGGCACGTTACACATTCCGAGGCAGTAGAGGAAATGTACAAATAGATGGTTGGAGCCCTGCTTGGTTTCTGATTTCCCAGATGGGTCAGTGTGTGGACATAGCTGATACTGGAAAGCATTAGGGACTTCAAATTCATCAGTAAGGATTTTGTGTTTAGCAGGAGCCTTGCCATATTATTCAATTGTAAGTTTATATTTTAATGACGAGTATGTAGTGTGTCATGTAGTTGAAGAGCCATTCAGTAAAGAAGAGGCGTTGTTAAGCTTCAGTGTGTTTCGGAATAATAAAGATGGTACTTTATTGTCTCATAAACAAAACTGACACAAAACACCCTTTAGACATTTAGTTACTTGAATTTTCTTAAATTGAAATACATGTTCCAGTAATGAAAATAGTAAATCAAAAAGGATTCACTCATGGTCTATTAATTTTACAGATGTGGGAAGAATATCCTGATGTTTATGGGGTTAGGCGGTCAAACCGAAGCAGACAAGAACCATCACGATTTAATATTAAGGAGGAGGTAAGAAAAAGACATGTTTTAAGGGGATACATTTAAACTCCTTATCTTACCTCATCCTTTTTGACTCTGGTATATGCTACCATTGACATGACTGAACTTGTTGCCTTGGAGTTAAGTGACTCTAATGTGAGCTTTCTCACCTTAATATGGCAAGGAAGACCACAGGTGGCTTTTAAAGGAAGAAACTTACCAGGAAGATTGTGTCATAATGAATGTCTTAGTAGAGTATTGTATAGATTGGCTTCAAATTTTTGTTTTTATTCTTTTTTAAGGTTTCCAAGTTTCAAGTGAAATTGATTATCATAAGAAGTTTACCTTTTAAAATACCTAGTTTCTAAATCTACATTTTGTAAAATGAGTCATTGCTTGGTAAACAAATGTAATAGTGGAAGTTGTTTCAGATTTATTTCTGAGAAAGGAAGGAAAATTTGCTTAAATACAGCGTTTTAACTAATTCAAATTTGCTTTCTGTTTTTAGTGTGCAGTATAAAATAATTCACACACATTTAGTCTGATCTAATTGTGAGAGATTGAGTAGTTTGTTTTTTAAAATTGGTAATTACTGGGTTCTATTGTTTCTATAGAATAGACTTTTCTCACCTTTCTCAGTTCATGTGGTATTTTTGTCAATTCTTACCTCTGTAGTAGGTGTATAGACCACATTCTGAAGAGGTGCTCTTCTGTGCTTCAGTGAGATGTCCCCTTTCTGTATTCTTTTTTTTTTTTTTTAATTTTTTTAACGTTTATTTATTTTTGAGAGAGAGAGAGACAGAGCATGAATGGGGGAGGGTCAGAGAGAGGGAGATACAGAATCTGAAACAGGCTCCAGGCTCCGAGCTGTCAGCACAGAGCCCGACGCGGGGCTCGAACTCACGGACCGAGAGATCATGACCTGAGCCGAAGTCGGCCGCTCAACCGACTGAGCCACCCAGGCACCCCCCCTTTCTGTATTCTTAAGAGGACTTTGCTTAACCAGCTGAACCACCCAGGCACTCCCCCTCCCCCCTTAAAAAATTTTTTTTTTTTAATGCTTATTTTTGAGAGAGAGAGAGAAGGACTTTGCTATTCTTAAATATGTAGCATTCTTCTGATGAAAGTTAATAGTCAGAGGTTAGTGAGTTGGAGGTGGGTTTTGGTAAGCATATTTTAAAAATCTAATTGACTGTTAACATCCACATTGCCTTTATGGTGTTTTATTTTGAATGACCTCTGAGCTGGTTTGCCCGAGTTTTCTTTTTCCACAGTGTCTAGGACAAGGTTGCTGAACCATGTTTGTTACAAGCGGTCACGTAGTTGTGTCCGTTCTTTCCTCTTTTATACGTCCATTAACACATTCTCTATAGGGCACAAGACAGCAATAGAAATAGTTTCCCTAATTTGGGGGGAAAAGAGACACTTAAATGTTCCTGACTATAAACCTTCCTTGGTCTAGTGCTGTCAGCAGGGCACTGTTGGCTCATGATTGAACATGCTCTGTAATGAGTCTAAAATGGGACAAATCAGCAGTCACCACCTTTAATGACACACTAAATGTTGTGGCATTTCACATGATATTCTAGATCTGCAGTATCACGTTTGGTTGCCTCTAACATGTAGCTTTTAAAGTTTTTTTTTTTTTTTTTTAAATTTTTTTTTTTATTTTTGGGACAGAGAGAGACAGAGCATGAACGGGGGAGGGGCAGAGAGAGAGGGAGACACAGAGTCGGAAACAGGCTCCAGGCTCTGAGCCACCAGCCCAGAAACCCGACGCGGGGCTCGAACTCACGGACCGCGAGATCGTGACCTGGCTGAAGTCGGACGCCCAACCGACTGCGCCACCCAGGCGCCCCGCTTTTAAAGTTTTTAATTAAAGTAAAATAAAATGAAAGATTCTGTTCCTTAGCCGCACTAGCCATGTGTCAGAGGCTCAGTAGTCACATGTGGCTCCTGGCCACTAGATTGTTCCCTGCAGATACAGAATATTTCCATCATCACAGAGAATTTTATTGGACTGAGCCCTTGTAGAAGTCAAGCTGAGGGAGGGTTTCCCGGTGTTAGAGGTAACTCTGTCATTACAGACAAATTAATTTTCAAAGGAAAAGAAGAGTGAGCATGATCAAACACAGGTTTCTTTTGTCTGAAAGCTCACATTGGATAATGTTATTATTGAGTAGATTGTGGAAGCAGGGGATCGTGTTGTCCCTATGAACTGTGAATTAAAGTCTGTAATCATTTTTCCCCTCTCACACACTGAAGGCAAGTAGCGGGTCTGAGAGTGGGAGCCCAAAAAGAAGAGGCCAGAGGCAGCTGAAGAAACAGTAAGTCTTTCATGGGGCAGTTACTTCCCCCAGGGGTTTTGAACATGTCAGCTTCTCTGGGGCTCCCTTCTCTGTGTGGTCGTCCGTCCCGGGTCCTGGAGTCTGCTTCTTCTCTTGCTGTCTTGGGTTGCAGTCCGTCATGACCCACTGCTGCCGCAGCCCTCAAAGCTCAGGGTTGCATGTGTTCCCATGTGCTTGGACTACTTCTTAGGGCAAACCCCAGCTTGTTCCATTTGGTTAGCCTGATTAGCACAATTGTGTTTTTCTTAAAAATGTGCACTAGTTCTATTCTGGTTGAGCAAGGAACAAATTTAGATTTGCTCTTTTTTCTTTTAATTTGTTCTTTGTGTGGGTGTGGCAACATTATATTTGTTGGACTGACACCCAGTTTAGTATTAAATTTCAAAGTGTTATTACTGTATAATTTTAATACTGCAGTTTACCAACCAGAAAATTTTAATTCTTGGGCTTAACATGACATTCCTTTAGAACGTAGATTATATATTCATTATTTTAAAAATTCACAAATTCTACTTAATTAAGGTGAAAAAAATTTGTTTTTGGTTTTGGTTTTTTTTGGAATTAAAAAAATTACTTTTGGAGAGTGTCTGGATCTTTTTGACAGTCTAAATTCTATAGCCCACCTCTTGAGGAGCTTCATTTGAAAATGTAGCTATTGAAAACTTGGCAGACAAATTCAGGGGCTTCTCATGGTAAACGATTGTCCATGGTACCTATTAAAATAGAGCCCCAGTTATATGTATTTTCTGTTCTCAAATAGTAATTTTAGAATTAGTAATTAGAATTAGTAATTAGTAATAGAATTACTAATTAGTAATCTTTCATAAGTATTTGGCCTAAGGCAAAGGAGCTTGAATTTTTTAAACCCATGTACTCATCTTCAAAGTAGAGTAATACTCCTTCTGCCAACCTAACAGGGTTATTGGGAACTGTGTTAGGAAAAGTTGAGTATTTAGTATGTCCTCTCCAGAGCACATACACTTTTCATTTGTGTTTGAAATACTTGTTAGAGTTGGAGGAAAAACTGTAGGCAAGCCTGCACTTCTTGGCATCTTAGAAGGCTTTTTTCTACCCCATTCCTTGGCCTGCGTGGGAAATTATTCTGATCTGATGGCCTTTTGGGGGCTTTCGGGAAGTCTGTGCATGTGTTCTTTCCTCTACTATCTGGCTATGTTCTTCTGGTCTCCTGACTGGGATCTAAATGGTGCTGTGCTTGAAAACCTCCAGTTTCTACTTCAGTGGCGTCTGGGTGTGCAGAAGCGCACTGGCCCCTGTGCTCACTTTCCTTCTGTCAATCCTAGACGTCTCTAAAGTTGACCGTTCTTAGGGGCCTTCTTTCCCTGAGTAGAACCTCTTCGTTCCTTGCAGGGGGTTGTATCTTCTGTAAGTGCCCTTCCTTTCCCCGGCCTCTTCCCTAGGAACTTAGCCAGAGCTGGGGGAGTTCTCTTCCTGTTTATTTGGGCCCTGGGCTGGCCTCGTTTCCTGCTATCCTCTGGGCAGCAGGTGAGTACTGGGGCTTATAGGGAGCTCTTTTCCTGAGTCCGTTTAATTATAATTAGTAGGAGGAGGTGCAGTAGGTGCTGGCACTCCCGCT
This sequence comes from Neofelis nebulosa, assembly GCF_028018385.1. Lineage (NCBI taxonomy): Eukaryota > Metazoa > Chordata > Mammalia > Carnivora > Felidae > Neofelis > Neofelis nebulosa. Next base: position 12,270,253 of record NC_080788.1, read on the forward strand.
GCAAAGCCTCAGCACTAACGGGGGCCTGTGTGATGTGAGCAAGCATAACAGGACCTAGTGTGTGGGCATGGGGATTTCAGAATTGAGAGACTCAAAGGGGGCAGAGATTTTGAAGTATTAGCATAAGGAAAGGTTTTTCTGAAACGCAGTGGGCTGTACCACAGATTTTGAAGTCTTTAAAAAGCTATGTTTTTTAAACTTTTTAAAAATTCAAAGTTTAAAAATGTTGTAAGAATAAAGCAGTAGTACAAAGACTGCCTGTGTATTTTGCCCAGATTTACCATTGGTTACCACTTTTGCCTCATTTGTTTTTATTGTTGTGAGTGCTTTCTTTGTAAATATTTATGTATGCATGCATATAATATTTTTTCCGAACCACTTAAGACTAAGATTGACACACATCATGGCCTTTTACCCCTAAATACTGAAGTGTGGATTTCCTAAGAATAAGGATACTCTGTTTCTTAAGCACAGGATAGTTTTACTACAAATAGATTTAACATTGCTGACATAGTTTTGTCTAATCCATATCCCCATTTTGTTACTTGACCCAGGAATGTCTTTTATAACATTTCCCACATCCACTGCAGGGTCCCATCTAGGATTAGATCCTGTATTAGTGGTCTTTCACAGCCCTTCTGTGCTCTTATGACGTTGGCATCTTTGAAGAATACAGTCTTACAAGGGAATAACTCCCCAGAGTCAGAATGTAAGTTAGCATTTAAAAAATTTAGAAGCTATAGAGCATAATGTTTCTGCACGATATTGAGAACATTTTTCAAGTTGGCAGTGTTGAAAATTTGAGGGATGATGCTTAAGAATTCAGAGTTTTAGATTTTTTTTTTGAGAAAATCTGTCAGTACTGGTCCTCATAACAAGTGGTCTTTGTAATCTTCAGATAGACTGGGAGTTCTCTGTTTTGACTCCATTTACAGTCCTTACCTGGCCCGAGTGGGTACTGGAGATTGTAACTCCTGACCTAGTCATGCTAACCAATAATTTTTCAAATTTTATTTGACCCACTCATGCTGTTTTGATTATTCAACCCTTTCCCATGCAGTACTTCTTTTTTTTTTTTTTAATTTTTTTTTTTCAACATTTTTTATTTATTTTTGGGACAGAGAGAGACAGAGCATGAACGGGGGAGGGTCAGAGAGAGAGGGAGACACAGAATCGGAAACAGGCTCCAGGCTCCGAGCCATCAGCCCAGAGCCTGACGCGGGGCTCGAACTCACGGACCGCGAGATCGTGACCTGACTGAAGTCGGACGCTTAACCGACTGCGCCACCCAGGCGCCCCAGTACTTCTTAATATTGTCCAAATTTGTGAAATGTAGAGGACCTATGCTGGCTCATTATCGTACCATCAGTTTTTCAAGCCACTCTAGAATGGTTCCAGAACATATTCTCCCAACTGGAATGAAAAAAAAAAATGTGTTAGCCGTAAATCACTTGGAAGTTTTTCTTCTGGGACCATAGTTATTTTTTTCTTTCCAGTTCTTTGAATTGTAACTGTCAGAAACTTGTGACACAGTGGAGAATTTGCCCCAGAGTTTTCTTTTTCATTGAAACTTGCTCCTGAAAGGCGTTCTCTCTGGGAAAATGTACTGAAAATCAGTGAAGTTTAAGCAGTTCTTTTCCTCTTTTCATGATCTGCCTTCTAAAGTGGAGGGGAAAGGAATCCTCTTCTCTGGGCTCTTAGAGATAGTTAGTAGGAAGCCTCAGTGACTCTTGGCCAGAATTTAGGCCCATTTTATTTACAAAGGAATTTTACAGTTATTTAGATTTGATTTTTGTCTTAGGGTTTGTGTTCTGCCAGCCACCTTTTTCCAATAAAGGAAGAAAACCATACTTCGTTAGCTTGCATTCTGACTTTTTCATATCTGTTTACATTGCCGTGGGGCCTCAGTGGCCAGACCTTGGTATTTTTATCCCTAGTCCCCAAAATTTTGGTAAAAATTCCATTGATTCTCTCCTAGGGAATCCTGCCGATGCCCTCTTAGAGCTGGATCTGGCAATTCACATCTCCTATAACATATGAAAAAAAATTTTAAACACAACCTTATATTTTAGACAACTCCTCTTTGTAGCTTGACTTATACATATGGCTTAGTCAGGGAGTCGTGCTCATAAAGTTTGCATTATATAGAAGAAGCCAGTGATCTAGGAGAGCCCTCTACATCTACAGAGTTGGGAAGTAATCATTTTATAATGATCACTCTTTTTCACCTTCCCTTTATACAAAGTGACTTAGTATTGCTGATCTAACTTTTCCCTCTGTTCTTGAAAGTTAAAACAAAATTTAAAATAATCCAGCCAGTTTCAGATACACATGCATACTAACTCATTTAGGCCTTCTAAGCCTTCTGTTGTTCAGATCCTCCCAGAATGTGTAAGTCTGACTTTTCCTGATTTTGTGGTCTTCAGTGGATTGTCACTGAGAGGAGGAGGGCTGTAGGTTTGACATGTAATGCCAAACACCGTGTTCTCACTGGGTTTTAGTTTCCTTCTTTAGGAGGCGGACTTTGGACCAGTTGATTTGCTCAGTTTTTGTGCATTCTCATACTAGAAGTTTCTGAATCTTCCTGGCTGTCCATAAGTCTGTAGACCTCCAATTTAACTGGAGGACTCTAGCCTCAACACTGATTCTGTCCGTTTACTGCCACCTTAGTTGCATAAAGTCATAGAAGTGGACCTCATTAAGTGCCCTGATTTAGATTCTTAATTCCTGTGGAGTTCCGTAAATTACAACTAATATTTGTGCATCTTTCTCATCTGATCTGCTCTCCCTCACATCTTTATTGTTCATGTTCTTTCAAGCTTGTTAACTGTGAAACCACTTCTCTCCAGTTTGAGTATGTGTGTCCCTTCTGAGAGCCAAACTGTTCTCCCAAAGGAGACTGCAGTCTCATGTGCCAATCTTCTAGTGCCTGGAGACATCTTCTTTCTTCCTTCCTGGCCGTCCCCATCTATTCGTTTGGTTCCTTAGCAAACATTTGTTGTGCTAGGTTCTAGGGAGGGGGACTAACATGCCTAGAGTTTAGTTAGATATAAGGAATTCTTTGTTTAAAAAGGGACCCGCAAGGATATTATGCAATATTAATAGGCCTTAGTGTCTCAGCAGTCTGTGTCCAAAAGAAAAGTACTCTACCTGTTTGTTAGGCTGATATGGTTCATTCTTTAATTATTTCTTTCCTCAACAAAGAAGTAGCTCCATTTGCTTGCCTTTGTGCTGAACTCTGGTACAAAGATGAAGACAAGTGGCCCTGCCTCCTGGAAGCAGTCACTTACTCTAAGGGAAACCGATATGAAACCAGTAGTGCTAGTAGAACTTGAGTAATGTACATAAAAGTGCTGTACTGCCTTTTCATGCTTCCTGAAGTAGGGTGGTTCCTGGACTTTTTAGGAAGATTCTTAGGAATCTGTAGATAAGCCACCTTCTTGCAGTAAAGCTCCTGCTATTCCTTTGACCTATTCTCCCATGAAGAATATTGACTACTTGACTTTGATTCTGTGACAGTTGTCTTCAGCATAATCTTATTTCCTATGCATAGACCCAGAGGCACAGTGGTAGTTGTTTTATAAAACCTCAGATACTTGCCTGTGAGTTGTTTTTTTTTTTTTCCTAGATATTTCATGCTCAGTGATTATTATGTGTTCTCTCCTTCCCTAGAAATGAGCTAAGTCCCACGTTTGGTCTTTAAACCTCAAAAACTCTTTGGGGTGGTAGGAGAGAGCTATAAGGTACGGCTCTTTAAAGCCTTCTAAGATCTCAAGGAGCAAAGGAACACCTACTGTATCTAATAATTATTGAGAACTACATCTTTGGCTGAATAGATTATTTAGTAAGTGGTAGGTAGTAAAATTAAAAATAATTTTAGGGACTTTTATCGAATATATTTTAAAGATGTTAGCATGTCTAGTATTATAGTAGTTTTAAAAGAAGTTTCTAACCAGTATTAGAATTTATTAAGATTTACATCATCTGTGAATTTGTTAAGATAAACATTTTTAGGCTTCATATTAGACCTGCTAAATCAGAAACTGGCACTTGTCCAGAAATTTGTTTTAACAAGTTCTTCAGGTGGTTCTGATCATCTTACATTTGAGAACCACTGGTCTAGTATATATTACGACTTCAATCTGTTCAATGGTAGTGGTAAATAAAAATAGAGTAGAAGAGATTTAACAGCTTTTTTTTTTTTTTCCCAGAATAGTTTAAAAAATACTTTCTTCATTTCCATTTTCATTTATTTTTGTCACCAGAGAAAAAATAGGCATAGATATTACACAGTCTAGGAAGGAACATAGCCAGAGTTTAAATAGAGCTAGAATAAACCTTTTTTAGCCATAATACCTAAAATATACATGTTCTGCCTTTTGGAGAATCCTGTTGAAATTGGTCCTGTCAGATTCTTCAAACTAAACAATCCTGAGGAGTTCATTTAGAAAAAAATCATTTTGCTTTGCTTTTGATCACAGAGAAAAATGGAAACGGGAGCCCTCAGAAGATGAACAGGAACAAGGCACCAGTGCAGAGAGCGAACCAGAGCAGAAAAAAGTGAAAGCCAGAAGACCTGTCCCCAGAAGGTGCAGTGTTTGCTTGAACTCTCTGCTTCTGGTGGAGCTTAGTTTGTGTTAGTTTGAGAAGGATGGTACAGTGGTAGAATGATGGCCTACAGTGTGCTGTGATTCGGGGCTTTGGGAAGTCTCGGGCTCACTTCTTGCTAGGCTTCCTCGTTAGCAAGTGATTAGGTGATGAGGATGCTTGCATTTGACTGTGGGTGTTTGCATGGTGTGTCGCGTAGAGCGAAGCTTCTGTTTCTTACTCCCCGACTTACTAGTTCCGAGGGGTGAACGTATCTTCTGCTTTTAAAAAAAGCTCCCTGTGTATTGGAGCAGTATGCAGGCTTTTTGGGGGAAGAACTAATTCCTAACTTTAAAACACTGTTTGGTTGAAAGCATGCTTCACTGTTTCTTACCTTGTTCTTAGAATCTGACATTAAGCAGAGAATCTGATTATGCAGGGAAAGAAGTAGGCCGAGGTCGCAGGGAACTTTGGTAATTAAAAAAAAAAAAATGTTTATTTGTTTTGAGAGGTGGGGCGATGGGCAGAGAAGGAGGGAGAGAGAGAATTCCAAGCAGGCTCCGTGGTGTCAGCACAGAGCCTGATGTGGGGCTTGATCTCACAAACCATGAGACCATGACCTGAGACAAAATCAAGAGTTGGATGCTTAAGTGATCCGAGCCACCCAGGTGCCCTGAAACTTTGGTAATTTCATTAGCTGGCTGGCAATGTAAGGTACTCATGTTGGGGAAAGGAGGGCAGGAGGCAGAGATCTCAGGGGAATTTTCCTCCTTGCAGTATTGCTTAGGATGGGGGTTGACAGGCTGTTGCCTTTGGACCACATCCCACTCAATCACCTATTTCTGGATGGCCTGTGAGCTAAGTATAGCATTTAGAGATAAACATTTATAGTTTGATGATAGGCAACACTAAATTTGAACCTCAGTTCCGTGAAATGTTATCCCTTCAAAAAGAATTCAGTTCTTATCATTAGATGTGTATCCCATAAATCCTGTGATTATTATTTCATTTTGAGTTTTGTCAGTAAAAATTATGTGAAAATTTATTTTTTCTCGTTAAGTAAGTGCCTGCATAGTGGCCTCAATTTTGCGTCTTGTCTGGGAATGCCAACAGTTGTGCTCTGGACTTTTGCAGCCAACATTTGCCTGCCTCTGAGTTAGGACACTACACTGGCCCACCACGCTGGCAGGGAAATTTGTCAACTTAGTTTGGTCACAGGACTGGAAAGCCACTTCAGCTTTTTCTTCTAGAGTTGTCATCTCTCTGTAGTGTTGCTTATGGAAGGTGTGAGAGAAACAGATAAGATTGTGAGTTTCCATCTGTCTCTTTCTCCTGTTTTCACCTTTTTACCACTGGTAGAGTATTTCGGGATTTCCTTACGGGAGTGCCTAGGCTGTGGTTCTCCGTCCTGGCTGTGTGTGAGTTCCCTTGGGTGGCCATCTCCTTAGTCTGTGTGGCAGGGTGTGGTTTCTCAGGTAGTCTTTCAGATATGTTTTGTACATGTCACACACACTATTATGCGTGTAGTTATTTTTTGTCTTTTGCTCCTTTTATGCAGATAGCATTTCATGCATCTTCTTCTGCATTTAAAATATATATATATATATATATATATATATATATATATATATATATATATATATAGTTTAACATTTATTTATTATTGAGAGACAGAGAGACACAGAATGTGAACAGGGGAGGGGTAGAGAGAGGGGGAGACACAGAATCTGAAGCAAGCTCCAGGGTCTGAGCTGTTAGCACACAGCCCGATGCGGGGCTCGAACTCACGAACTGTGAGATCATGACCTGAGCCAAAGTTGGATGCTTAACTGACTGAGCCACCCAGGCACCCCTGCGTCTTTCTTTAGTTATCTTGGAAATCTTCTCATATCAGTACATGGAAAAGTTTTTTTGTTTTTTGTTTTTTTAATGCCTACCTAGTTATTCTGTTGAGTGAACTGATTCCAAGTTGATGAAGATTTAGAGTTTTCCTAGTCTTTTGTTAATTGCAAATAATACTACAGTGAATACCTTATTGTGCCTGTATCAGTGTATATCTGTAAGATCAACTCCCAGAAATGAAAAATGTTGACATTTCTAAGTTTGATAGATATTTCCAAGTTGTCTGCCAAAGAAGTACCATCAGTAACATGTTGCATGTATATTTTTATGTCAGGTAACCCTGAGGAGTAGTTGAGAACCATTGCCTCAGAATTCACTGAATCTCCTATATGTGTTTGAGGATTATCAGTATTACAATTACTTTTGTGTTGAAAATGCAGATTTCTAGTTGATTAGAATCTTAGCAAATGGGACTCAGGAATATACATTTCTGACATTCCCCAGGTTAATCCTATATATGTATTGTGGCTCTGGGAAATTATAGATTTGAAATAGACACCAAGTGATAGAATAAAAACTTTGCCCTTTTTTCTCTTCTCATTTTAGAACAGTGCCCAAACCTCGTGTTAAAAAGCAACCCAAGACTCAGCGTGGAAAGAGAAAAAGGCAAGATTCTTCTGATGACGATGATGAAGATGATGAAGCTCCTAAAAGGCAGACTCGTCGCAGAGCAGCTAAAAATGTTAGGTAGGTTGTGCCCCAGAAGTGTTTCATTAGTGTGAGGGTGATAGTTGGGTAGAACTTGGTTCAGGTGAGTCCACGATTCTGCATTTTTTTTTTTTTTTAAGTTTATTTTGACACAGAGAGAGAGAGAGAGTGCTTGTGTGCACACACTTGAGAGCATGAGTTGGTGGTGGCAGGGTAGGGGGCAGAGAGACAGAAGCCCAGGAAGGCCCTGTGCCGTAAGTGTGGAGCCCATTGTGGAGCTCATACCCACAAACTGAGATCATGGCCTGAGCCAAAACCAAGAGTCCGATGCTCAACTGACTGAGCCACCCAGGTGCCACCAGGATTTTGCAAAATTTTGGATTTTGATAGGCAAAAATAATGACCTGTGTCCTGAGGTTGTGTTTAGAAATTTCTTGCAAAAAAGAATGATGTTGGCCAGTGGGAATATGGAAGGAATAGCAGTGGTTCATTTCTGGCCTTCATTCCTGTAAAGAAAAGCACTTAGTGTTGATGTTCTATTGAGGTGGGTTAGTCAGTGATAACTGTCACCCTTTTTAAGGAAAGATGTTTGGATTATATTCTCACTTCTAAATTGCTCTTTCAATCAGACAGATTCTTCTGAGGATCACTTTATGTACTGGTATTTGGGTGTAATTTTATTAAGCTTACTAATAGGATATGGAGTATTAATAGAAAATTAAATAAAGGAATAGAAACATGCAGACATCAGTATTTTACTTTATATGAGTCCAAGGATATTTCATTTTCTTTCAGAGGATACACAGGTTTCTTTTGGTCTACTGAGAGATAGTGAAACTAAGTCCTGGAGATATTAACCTGTCCAGTGTGTCTAGTTAATGATTCAAAGGCTTGGATAATGTGCTGAATATGCCAAAGTGTACGTTTTCCTCCTGCAGCTCTTGTACATCCAGGATTGTGTTTTTCTCGTGTGACTCCCAAACCATTTGTTGTTTATATACAGTGAAAGGTTACATTGTGAAAGGTTACATTTTGATATTTCATTACCAGGAAGTATGTTTGTTGAAGTTTTCAACAGTTTGAGGATACTTAAATTTCATATTCTTATTATCAGACAAAATACAGGGTTGAAACATTTCATCTTAGAAATAGTGTTTCCTTTTTGCTTAATGAAACAGTAGCTGTTTTTTCATTCAGTATATGTTTTCTTTGTAGTTTCCTTGTTTACATAGTAACCTCCTGTTGAAAAACAAAAGCATAGGCATGTCCTTGTAGTTTTCTGTATCTTGCTTACACAAATCACTACAAACAGTAGTCTGTTTTTATTTTGAACTGTAAGCCTTCCTACAGTTCTCCATGAACATGCATTAATACTTAAGTAGGAGAAAACAGGTACTTTGAGCCCACTTTATCTGTGGCTGATCTTAAAACAACATGCTGGAGCCAAAAGGATATGGTTCTTGAACGTCATTGTATTTGGTCTTTAATTCTGGAAAGGTAGTCTCTCATTTATCCAGCACTATTTCTCACGCAGCTATAAGGAAGATGACGACTTTGAGACTGACTCTGACGACCTCATCGAAATGACCGGAGAAGGAGCCGATGAACAGCAGGACAACAGTGAAACTATTGAGAAGGTCTTAGACTCAAGGCTGGGAAAGAAAGGAGGTATGTCTCTGTGGGGAGCAAATTATGTCTTACCTACTCAGGCCTAAATCTTCTGTATTTCAGCTCTCAAATGAAGAATTTCAGTCCATGCTCACAGTGGTCGTGAAATGTGGAAGTTGTTCTGGCATAATGTCATGTTTCATTGCAGAGGATGTAGGGATGTGTCCGATATGTCTTTGAGACTTGAAACTTAAGATGTGTTTATAGCTTAAAAAGCAGTGATGTCGCAGATATTCTGGTTTATAAACCTGAGACAAATTTACCTTTAATTAGGTGTTTCTGAATCTCCTGGGTGATAGGGAATGAAGATTTTTTTATATCTAACTTGAGGTGTCTTATAACTTAGTTTCTTTAACCTTTCCATATAGAAAATATCAAAATACTGCTTAATTCTTTTTTCTTTTTTGTTTCCATCCAGCCTCACTTTTGGTTAAGAGTTAACACAGAACTTTGGGTGGATGGGTAATTGGTGTGGGATGGTGGGGGGATCTTTCTTTCTTTCTTTCTTTCTTCTTTTTTTTTTTTTTAACGTTTATTCATTTTTGAGAGACAGAGACAGAATGCGAGCAGGGGAGGAACAGAGAGAGAGAGGGAAACACAGAATCCGATGTAGGCTCCAGGCTCTGAGCTGTCAGCACAGAGCCTGACATGGGGTTTGAACTCATGAGCCATGAGATCATGGCCTGAGTTGAAGTTGGACACTCAACTGACTGAGCCACCCAGGCGCCCCTATTTCTTAGTATTCTTGGAGAGACAGATTTGTTTTCTGAGTTAGTAGGGACCAAACCAGAAGGGTGTTACTCTTCCATTTCTCTTGTGTTTAGACACAAGGATTTCTTTGATTTCACCAACATATTTTGGAAAACATTTTAAAGTGTAGAAATTGGGTTTGCGTTTTGACAATATTTGAAATTACGAATCTTGTTCATCCCTGTATTGTTTGTGAATTTCTGCTTATTTTTCAGTCAACAGGATTTTGATGCTTCATCCAAAAAGAGATTCTTTAGCTGAATGTGTACTCAGGAAGCCTTTTCAGGGTCTGATTTAATATACTTTTAAATGTTTACCTGAATCCTTTTGCAGCTACGGGAGCTTCTACTACTGTATATGCGATTGAAGCTAATGGAGACCCAAGTGGCGACTTTGACACTGAAAAGGATGAGGGTGAAGTCCAGTACCTCATCAAGTGGAAGGGTTGGTCTTACATCCACAGCACATGGGAGAGTGAAGAATCCTTACAACAGCAGAAAGTGAAGGGTCTAAAAAAATTAGAGAACTTCAAGAAGAAAGAGGATGAAATCAAGCAATGGTACATTTTTCAAGCAATGGTATATTTGCAGCCTTGAGGGAAGGAAGGTTTTTAAAGAATGTGTGGAGCACATAGCTGTCTAGGAACTCAGATTTTGCCTTAATTATCTGAACACAGAGCTGGTCACAATTCCATTTTATAAAATTGTGACCTGAAGACACTATATATATATGTTTTTGTATACGGCCACCAATTTTGCAGAGTTTGATAATAATAATAAGTAGCTTATGGAGCATTTGCACACCCAGTGTTTTTTATCCTCATGATAAGCCCATGAGATTTGTACCCATTGTACAAATGTACACACATTGTACCATTGTACACATTTTGTGGATAGGGAGAGTGAGGCACAAGGCAACTTTTCCGGGAGGTCCCAGGATTGGAGTTCTGGCAGCCCAAATCCAGAGCTAAGTCTTAGGCACCCTGTCATTTTCCTATGATTACGCTGGGGTGGCTTAGATGTCAGGAGTTAATATTCCAGAACTGTCTGGGTTACAGTACACTTACCACTAATCTCGGTTTTCACGATTTGCAGAAATGATGTGACTGAAACAGATGAACTCCTGAAGCTCTGATAGACCATTGTTTTTAGTTTAATTTACTTACAACTTTGAAGGTGGTTAAGTTGCATATGAGAAATATGTGGGGCCTATAGCACCCACAGACCTAAAGTGACTAATTAGAGGTATCAGGTTCAACCCTGAAGACCCACCTGCCAGTGTAATGTGATCAGGTTATTTTGTGTTAGAAATAGGGCCAGATGGGTTCTAATTCCCAATTTTACTACTGTGCACCATGTGCTCCTTCAGTAAATCACTTATTTTTCCTTTAGGTATCCCTAAGAATGGGGTCGGTTGTAAAGCAATTACAAATTTAAAATCCTCGGAAGTACAGTAATAGTTCATTTCAGCTTGCCAGTATTGTCCTTCTATAGAATTTTAGTCCAAAGAATAACTAGCTTTGTGTAAAAGCTACATTTAATCTCTCCCAGAACACATACCTATATGAAGAAGGCATGTTTCCTTTTAAATCTGGAAGACAGTTTTATGGTCCTATTCTGTTTAGATATTGGAATTTATTACACAAAGTAATTATTTTTAGGTTTCTTTATAAAGAAGGAACAATTGGTATGTTTTATGAGTCTAAGGTTTCCTAAAAGTGTATGTTTTTTTGTAAAATCTCTGGCTTAATTACTAGTAAAGGATTGCTAAAGGGACAGATGGAAGTAAAGGCTCAGTTTCCTTTGCTCTTCTTAGACTTTGCTTTGATAGATTTGTATGGATCTCCCAAATCTAATTGGAATGTATTTTTCTTTTCTTCTGTCTAGGTTAGGAAAAGTCTCTCCTGAAGATGTGGAATATTTCAACTGCCAACAAGAGCTGGCCTCAGAGTTGAACAAACAGTATCAGATAGTCGAAAGAATAATCGGTGAGCACATGGAAACTTATTTTAGCAGTGTTTGAGGTCCGCAAATAATGGCTTTTGGTTTTGGGGTATTGTAAATTTAAAAATGCACTTTGTAGACTTACTTGTAGAGAATAGATGTAGGGGAAAAAAGGCAAGAGAATACACGGCTATCTAGATTGATTTTGAAGGAAGAGTTAACAAGATTTGCTGGTAAATTTGGACGTGGGAGATGAGAGAAGGCGGTGTCAAGTACGATGCCAAGACTTATGACCCAGGCAAATAGGAGAACAGAGGTACCATTTACTGAAATGGAAAGGCTAAGGGAAGAACTGGCTTGGAGTGGAAATCAAGAGCTGGGTTTGATATTTGTAAGTTTGCTATTCTTCTTGGTTGACTAATTGGGGAGTATCGTGAAGGTTGTATGTAGCATATGTGAGCTTGGAGTTTAGAACTCTCAGTCTGCGCTGGAGATTTATATTTGGGAATTTATCAGTATGTAGATAGTATTTAAAGCCTAAGATTTACTGAGATTATCAGAAATAGTATACCTCGTGAGACTAGGAAGTTTGAGAGCATTCCAGGTTTTGGAAGTTAGGGAGAAGCCATAGGAGAAGAGAAAGAAAGTCTGGTGAGAGAGGAGGGGGGCTGAGAGCATGATGCTCTGGGGGGAAGGAGGACTGAGACTTGATCCTTGAACTTGGGCTGGTTCAGGATCTGTGGAGTGGTGGGGATGAGGCCTGATTGGGGTGGCTTCAAGAGAGAATGAGGGGGACACCGGGAGTGAAAACAACTCTCCTGGGGAGTTTTGTTGTAAAGGGGAACAGAAATGGGGTTGTAGCTACTCAGGGCTGTGAGAGCAAGACAGGTGTTCCTTTTTTTTTTTTTTAAATGATGTCAGATTATAGAGTATATTTGTATTCTTATTCATAGGACCTAAAATGTCATTCTTTCCTTGATTATAGTGATAACTTTTCTGTCGTATTTTCCATTTGTGTAGCCGTGAAGACAAGCAAATCTACATTGGGTCAATCAGATTTTCCAGGTAAGCAAAAGATTTGGTTAACAAATGTTAGTGAGCATCTAAGAGCAGTTCAGGTTTTGCAGTGTATTTAGTTTTGCCACTTGGTGTTTCAATGGTCATGTGTAAAACAGTGACACTCCCCTTCTTTGATTGACAGTTGCTAATCTACTAATTTTTGTATACCAAACAGCTCACAGTCGGAAGCCAGCACCTTCAAATGAACCTGAATATCTATGCAAATGGATGGGACTGCCCTATTCAGAGTGCAGCTGGGAAGATGAAGCCTTGATTGGAAAGAAGTTCCAGAGCTGTATTGACAGCTTCCATAGTCGGAACAACTCAAAAACCATCCCGACGAGAGAATGCAAGGTGTGGTGATGGCTGGCTTTTGGTTTTTCGGGGGAAAGATGTGTTGGTGGGAAGGGTTGATCACATAGATATTGGGAAGAGAAAATGTACAAAAGTAAATGATAATTTCCATTTTGATGTGAAAGATGAATTAACCTTGACATCAAAGGAAAATATTAAAACAGAAGAAGATGAATTGTATAATGGCTTCGCTGACCTCTTTAATCTTAAAATTCATGGAACTGGATATGTCTAATTAGAGATATTGTGCAGAATATTTGAAAGAATTTAAGCACTTTAAAGAGACGTGACATTGTATGGTGGGGCGCCTGGGCGGTTCAGTCGGTTGAGTGACTGATGGTTGAGCGACTGGTGGTTCAGTTGGTTGAGCATCTGATTTCAGCTCAGGTCATGATCTCATGGTTTGTGAGTCCAAGCCCTGTGTCAGGCTCTGCGCTGATAGCACGGAGCCTATTTGGGATTTTCTCTCTCTCCCTGTCTCTGCCCCTCAATCACCCCAGCTCATACATTCTCTCTCTCTCTCTCACTCTCTCTCAAAATAAATAAACTTAAATAAAATAAAGAAATGTGATGGGAAAGGGGAGAAGCTCTGAATTCTAAGTTAGAAACTAAACATATAGGCTTTTTATTTGCTTGATTGTTTGCATAAATCCTTTCCCTTTTTTGGAATTCATTCCACATGTAAAATGGTGTGCTTGGGTCCTTGGCAGAAGAAGTCTGTGTAAGACATGGGCTCTGTCTCTGAGGAGTTGACGTCCAGTTCATGGCACCAGACCTCCATCTGTGGAATGCAGTGTGTATTTGAGGGGGCAGTGAGTGTAAAAACGAACTGTGGTCAGAGAAATACAGAGGCAGGAGTCACTGAGCTCCAGTAGTCCATGAGGAGGTTTAAAGGGTTAAAGAGATTGCACTACTTGAATTGCCCTGGTTCTTGAAGAATGGGTTGGTGCTGGATAGACAGATGGAAGGGGGCCCAGGTTATTGCCCTCCCCTGAAAGGCATCAGGAGAAAGATGGTCTTGGGGCTGGAAGAGAGGAAGGTGTTATTGGCAAGTGCACTTAGGTCCGAGTGTGCATGTCTTGAATACCTTGGAGGGTAATGCTGGCTTTATCTGGTGGGTATGGACACGCCTACCTCCCTGAGAGAGAGCAGCATGATGGAAACAGTGTTGTATTTGGAAAACTTCATGTAATGGCAGTGTGTAGTTACGAAAGCCAGAAGGTCCAGCCAGAAACATGCCCTGGAAGTCCGTGAGGGAACCACAGTGTGTGGACAAGGGAAGTCACTGTGGGATGCAAGGATTGGAGGGGAGGAAGCTCTGGGGGAGCCGTGGCAGAAGTGGACGTGGGGCTTGGTGGCTGAGTGTGAGGAGTCAGATTCTGTTCACTGCTGGGTGCTCACAGAGGAGAGGTGAGATGGTCAGTAATCACCTTAACCAAATACACTGTTAGGGCGGTACATCATGTAATAGGGTGCTGATGCCATAGAGCCCTAATCTTCAGAGAAATGCTCGCTATGAAAAGACTTTGTGGCCAAAGAACTTTGGGAAGCATTCCTAAATGAAGTTTTTCTGTAAATTCACAATATGGACGAGCGTTTTAGACTTTGAAAAGTCACAGTAATGAAATTTATGTAACTTGTATTACATTGTTTCCCAGATGGATTAGTCACAGAATCCACATTTTGTACTGTGCGAAGCATAGAGACATGACCTTACAAGACTGCTGTTCTTCACATCCTTTCCTTTAGAAAACCAAACTCACACACTTGGGGGGTTCAAGGTCAGGGGTTTGGCATTTTGGAATTTTTAGATGTTCTCATGGTGACCTTCTGCTGTGTTTGGCATATACAGACTTTCCCAGTGGTCTTGTTTTGTACTGTTTAAATGCGATTATAAAGATGAAAATGGAGCACTCCCTGCCATATGATAGAGATGATGTAAAATTAGTGCTGTGTAAGGATGTTCACAGACTGACTTCAGGACAGGAGCACGTTAACCAAAGACTATTTCAGGATACATCTGGCTTTGGGAGTACAGACCTCAATGAAAGGAGGTGTGGGTGCGGTGGGGTAGGTGAGGTTGGTGATTCAGATGTGCAATGTAAACTTCTGTGCTTTAGTTCAGAGCACATAAATCATAGGTAGCATTTTAACATGGGAATAGGAAGAAAGTCTTTTTCAGACGTGGGCTTTGTGAATTTTTTTGTCTTTCAGGCCTTGAAGCAGAGACCACGATTTGTGGCTTTAAAGAAACAGCCAGCATATTTAGGAGGGGAGAATCTGGAGCTTCGTGATTATCAGCTAGAAGGTCTCAACTGGCTTGCTCATTCCTGGTGCAAGTAGGTAGAAAATAGGTTTGAAATTCTCTGTACCGTTTTTGGCTTCTTTATTTTTAAGTGCAAATAATTATTTCTGTTGTGTATTATAGAAACAAAAATATGTGATTGAGAGAAGGCTTTGGTAGGAGTTCATATGTATGTGTAATACCATTTTAATCTGAAGTAAAGAATACTTTGTTAATTAGTTATTTGGGGATAATTTGTCCTAGCCAGAAACCTATGTCATAACATGTTGTTTATGAGTGTGAATATAAGTAGCAAGTTAATTTGCCCACATCTGTGATGTGGAAGTCATTTTTCTCGGGAAGAAAGAAGATGTCTGTTTTCCATTCATTTTCCTTCTAGGCCAGGGAAACCTTTCCCTTCATTTCTTGTGGTAGTGCTGAAGAATAGTGTGAAACACCCCCCTCCCTCCTAAGGTTGCTGTACATACTATCCCATGTAGAGGAAGGTCTCTGATGGTTGAACCTATAAAATTGTCCTTACTTTTTGTAACAAAACCACCTTAATTTTGAAAAGGAAAGGTGTGACAGTGAAAGCATTTGAGGTTTAAAGGTGCTTGGAGGCAGTACTCATGGATGTTGTCCATCAGATCAGTTGCAAATCTAAGTAGTCTCTGATTACTATGTGTCAGGCCCCATCTAGGCCTGGACAGTTTTAACAGTGAACCACGACAGACCTAGTTTCCCTGTCCTCCCAGGGCATACAGTGTGGGAAGGATCTTTAATGCTTACCTACAAACTCCTTCCCCCACATGCAATTCTTAAGTGCTTCAGTGTTTTACAGTAAGGCAAAAATTCTTGTTTCCGAATTGAACTGCAGCCTGGAAATAAAACCATGTGAACTGGTTTTCTCAATGCCAAAAAGTGGTTTCTGGTTAGAGGTACATTTAGAATGCCTGCTTCCCAATGAAACTACCTATATTCTTTGTCCTGTAAAATCTAATACAGCATCTAGCATTCAGTTATGAACATTAGAGCCCTTGGTGAGCTTCAGTTTGTGTGACTAAGGATGTAAGTCTGATAGGACTATTCTAAATTGCGTAAAAACTGGTTTTGTTTCAGAGAACAGGGAGATCTCATCTTCCTAGAAGATAGTTCTAAAGCTAGGTGGAACCTCAAGAGGTTGTGTGATCCAGCCCTCTCATTTTGTACTTGAAGGGTCTTAGCCACAAAGATGTCATGTGCAGTCATGTCACGAACATCACTGTCACACTGTGTGCTGAAGAGGACCCAAACAGTTGTTAGGCCCTAGTCACAGGAACCTTACATTAAGTAATATGCTGTTTTGGCCTAGTTTTAGAAAAACAGGGAAATCCATTCAAATCTCTTTCAGTGTATGAACAATGGCAGTTTGTTAGGGAGAGGAAATGTTGGAGAAAATCCTGTTTCCTCCCTACTAGCGTGGAAAGGTGAGAGAAATAGGAGGGAAATTACACAAAGGAACATAACATATCTGAATAGTGCATAAATTATAGAGATTTAGATTATAGAGATTTAGATTTAGATTTAGATTTAGATTTAGATTTATAGAGAGGTATGGCCTCTTCCTTCTCCCCTGCCCCAGTATATTTGCCTTTGTCCTTTTCTTTTCCCATAAAACTAGCCATTCTGTGGAACACGGAATGTATTTTTAAAAATTCAGTCTCTTCTTGGTAAATTAAATGTCTTGTATTTCTAATCCGTTCAGTTCTTTGTAATTTGTCCATTATTTTTAGTTCTTTCTGGGTTATTGATTAAACATTTGTTATACATGTATAAACCTTTAATCGCCTGATTTTTCTAGAAACTCTTAATGTTTGCAGCCTTTTGCCATGTATATATTTCTCATTCCCTGCCAAAAGGGCTGTTTTCTATTTCCTGAACATACTTTCCTACTCTGGCCATTTCTTCAAGTGTTTTTCTTCTAGCTGAACAATCCTCTCCTGTTAATATCCTGTTAAAATATCCAGACTGTCTCCTAGAGCAGTGTTTCTCAAAGTGTGGTCCAAGGAATACACCTGCATCAGAATATCCAGAAGTGTCTGTTAAAAGTACAGCTCTTTGAGCCCTTTCCCAGATGTTCTGATTTGGTAGGTGTAGGGTGGATTCAGAAATCTGATTTGCAGCCTGTCTCTGCTGTAGACTGTGCTGTATTTAAAACAAGCTTCTGGGGCACCTGGGTGGCTCAGTTGGTTAAGCGTCCGACTTCAGCTCAGGTCACGATCTCACGGTCCGTGAGTTCAAGCCCCGCATCGGGCTCTGGGCTGATGGCTCAGAGCCTGGAGCCTGCTTCCGATTCTGTGTCTCCCTCTCTCTCTGCGCCTCCCCCGTTCATGCTCTGTCTGTCTCTGTCTCAAAAATAAATAAACGTTAAAAAAAAAAAATTAAAAAAAAAACAACAAACCAAGCTCCAGATCTGCAGCACATAGGCCTGGGGAGGAGTGTATGTAGCATTAAACAACCCAGCGGCATGCAGTGGAGTGGGTGGGTGATTTGAGCAAAGGCACGTGGCCATCAGGCTGTAGGGTTCACCAGCAGTTGGGATAGCCAGTTTGCCCCCCTGCTTTCTGTAAAGGTGGAGCCCAAGGTCATGTTCTTGGATATCCCCATAAAACAAAACCTGCCTTCTGTGTTACAAGGGGTAGATGTAAAAGAACAAAATGCAAGGTAAAGAACGTAGTCTGAATAAGCTCTTAAAGTATTTCCAAAGCTTGACTGTACTTAGATCACTTGTTCTGCTATTTTGTAGTTTCTACTACAAAGGAAATACAGTTGAGGCTGGTAACCAGTGCCTTGCTTGGTGAATTGGGAGTCATTGGTGTCCTTGCTGTTTGTGCACATGCTGGTTTGTGTGTGTGTGTGTGTGTGTGTGTGTGTACACGTACTAATGGTTTTGTTTTGTTTTGTTTTTATTTTTCTCTTCCTGCAGAAGTAACAGTGTAATCCTTGCTGATGAAATGGGCCTAGGAAAGACCATCCAGACCATATCATTCCTCTCCTACCTGTTCCACCAACACCAGCTGTATGGCCCCTTTCTTATAGTCGTCCCTTTATCCACCCTCACCTCATGGCAGAGGGAGTTTGAAATCTGGGCACCAGAGATTAACGTAGTGGTTTACATAGGTGACCTGATGAGCAGAAATACGGTGTGTAAACAAAAAGAATTGGGATAGAATCTGTGTTATAAATGTATTTTGGAAATTGACCTAAAACCATTATAGTCTTTAGTAACATTATGATTCCGACACTGTAATGTGCCCCCACTGTTGGGAGATTTATGTATCACAAAAATGCAACTCACATATTCTTTAAAATATGCTTACTATATTAAAGGAAAGCAATAGCAGTATGTGAATGGGAATTTGTTTTAGTTGGATTGCAGTATTTAGTTTTTCTTCTCTTTGTCTCATATTTCTAAGACTATTTTATTTATAATGGATTATAAGATGGAGTTAATACCCTGTGGAATGTTAATATTATTTTTGCTGTTTGAACAGAGAGATACTACTAAAAATGATCAAGTTCTTAGAGTTTGTTTCCCAGCCTTTTAAAATGGTGAGGTTGTATAACTTAGTAAGGTAGGAATAATGAGAAAGGACAATGGACTTTGCTGGGGCTATAGAAATGAGAATTATTTGTCTGTTTTCAACCTTAACTTGAGCATAGGGAACTTAGAACAGAGAGGCTTGAGTTGATCTCTGTTTAGCGGTTCTTTTCTTGATTATGAGTAATTTTTTTAAAAGCACCTGTTGTGTGTGAGAGCTTGTCTGTGCTGGGTGCCTTTTACAGGTATATGACCTGTAATCCTCATGATAGTCCTCATGATAGTGGATGGTATTCTTTCTAACCGACTGAGGAAGAAAAGGACTCAGAGTTTAACACTTGTCCACAGGCCAGCTACAAAGTGGCAGAGCTGGGGTTGGGACAGAGATGTGTCTGGTCCCAGACCTTTGCTCTTTCATTACTGTGTGTTAGAGAAAACTGTTTCTGGGAGATTGCTTATCCCAAGAGAAAGCCATCAGGAATTCTCAAACTTTTGAGAGATATGTTATATATTATACCGATTGAAACTTACTTTTATTAAATATTTTCATTCAAGTCGTCTAACCTAAACCTGGTAGATTTGCAGATTTCCCTGCTCTAATTTTGAGTTTCTAAGCCGTTCTTAGCTTTGCTAATCTATTTGTTAACCATTATAAAAGAAAACACTTCCTAGATGATGCAAAATGGCTTCAAGCACTGCATTCAAAGGTGAAGACAAAGTGAACTCTGAAAATTGTGGAGTCAGGGAAATTTTCTTTTCTTTTCTTAAATTTTTTTGAAGTTTATTTTTGAGAGAGAGAGAGAGAGACCCGAGTGCGAGTGGGGGAAGGGTCAGAGAGAGAGGGAGACACAGGAGCTGAAGCAGGCTCCGGGCTTCAAGCTGTCAGCACAGAGCCCAATGCAGGGCTCGAACTCACGAACTGTGAGATCATGACCTGAGCCAGAATCGGATGCTCAACTGACTGAGCCACTCAGGCGCCCCGAGTCAGGGAAATTTTCTATGTGGACTCTCATACTCCTTTTCTTTGCTCTTCCCACTTGGTGGTGATTACCTGCACGTACTCCTTGTCCTGTTTCCCGGTCCCCAACTTGACAGCCAAACTACAGGAGCCTTGTTATGGGCCATCGTGCCTGCTGGGCGGCCGATCACACTGTAGTATGATGGGCCATGTGCCTGCCAGACTCCCGGTCACACTGCAGTATGATGGGCCATTGTGCCTGCTGCGTGTCCGGTCACACTGAAGTATGAATGTGTTAGTTTTTGTGTTCCTTTACATTAACATTATTTTCATGCATTTTACATTTTCATTCTGTAACCTTCCTTTTCCTTTTTCTTGGAGGCCACATCTTTCTGCTCTAGATTAATGAAATTTCTGACCAAGCCAGAGGTTGGGAATTGTTCTATTTGTTAATAAAAGTATTGCACTACCAAAGAGCAAAGAATAATAAAATATTCCTTAAGAAAATTCACATTCTGGGAGGTTGCTAGATCAGTTCAAGTCACCAGGGTTTAACTGCAGATGGAATGCATTTTTTTGTCAGTTTTGTCAGATGTATTGGGATGGGGGCAGTGGGAAGTGATAGGTTATTTGAGTTCTGGCAGTAAAGTTTCTGCTGCTCAGTGATCTTTTAATTCTTTTACTGCTCTATAGTTTGGTTGCTTCAGTCAATTTAGAATGTATAAAATATTCATTAAATTCTAATCAGTTTTTTTATTTGGCATGTTTCTATGCATCTGTCACAAGACTGCTGGTGATAAGAAAGGTAAAAGTTGAAATTGTATCTTAATTACTGATTTCTCTTCTAGATACGGGAATATGAATGGATTCATTCTCAGACTAAAAGGCTGAAGTTCAATGCACTTATAACAACATATGAGATTCTCTTAAAAGATAAGGTGTGTAATTTGTAGTGTGACTTGTCCCAATGGTGGGCTCTGTGCTTCCCGCTTGCCATGTTGCTTTTCTTTATTTAGTTAAAAACAGACAAGTGAACAAACAAAAATCCACAAAGAATACTGAGCTTATAAATAAAAATCAGACCCTTACAGTTGAATGGGACTTTAGATCGCTTAGTCCAATTGAATTAAATAGTAGGATGAAAGGGTATTGAAGCCAGTAACTTACCTGAGATTCTAGTCAGCCATCGGAACCTGGGCTTGAGTGCCATCCCAGGCATTTCCCATCGTATCATCGTAAAGGAATTTCTCCACAACAGATGATGTGAATGGTCTCTGTGAGGAGGACGTAAAAATGAAGTTCTTCAGATCCTCTCTTTTCTACAATTACTAAGAAATGTATGTGGCAGGTGGTCCCACTGGAGATAAGTGTAAATAAGTTCAGTTTGGTGGCTTTTGTTGTTTCTGTGCTTCAGGGTTGGGGTGGAGAACAGGCAGAGGAGAATCTTAATTAAGGAGAGACTGCAAAATCACAGTTTTTGTTTCTGTATCATTTTTGCCCAGCATACCAATTTCTGTGTTCTTGCCGTGGGGCATGCAGCAGTACGTGGCATAAGAGATTCCCCGTCTCCCCCAAAACCTTTTGGATGGTGGTGTGCTCCTTCGAGTAGACACTAGTCTGGCAAAACACAGACTAAACAGAAGAGTCCTAATACAATTTTAAGTCCGTGAAGAACAAATGTTTCTGTGTATACCTTTGTGATGGCATTTGTACAGAGATAATTAACACTTGAAAGTACTTTGGGTTTCCTTCTGACCTGGTGGCTCGTTCTGTTTTGTTTTTACTTTAGACTGTGCTGGGCAGTATTAACTGGGCCTTTCTGGGAGTGGATGAAGCCCATCGGTTGAAGAATGATGACTCTTTATTGTATAAAACTCTGATTGATTTCAAGTCCCACCATAGGCTCCTGATTACGGGGACCCCTCTGCAGAATTCCCTCAAAGAGCTCTGGTCCTTGCTGCACTTTATTATGCCGGAGAAGTAAGCTCCTTCCTATGTGTTTCGAAAGATGCTAGAATGTCTGAAATGCCAATGCTTTTTAACTTTTTAAAAATAGACCTTAGGGAAAACAGATGGCATGATTTGGGAACAGCAAAACATTAAACTGCTGCAGGAATAAAATTAGTAAAACGTTCCATAATAAATGTTAGGAGGCACAGAATTCAGCATGTCAAGGAGGAAAGCCTATTATCTACAAGACATTTGAATCTGTTAATGCTTTGGGGAAGTAATTGGTAAACAGGAAATGTTAGACCTTCTCACTGTTGTTATAAGGTAATCAAGAATTGAAATGAAGTATACAAGGTACTCAGTCTGACAGGTGTTAATATCTTAAACCCAAACCTGTGACAACAGAAGCAATCAGCATTAGCTATTACTCAGATCTGTAATTTACTAAAGAATCATAGAGGTCTTTATTGAAAAGATTTTTATGGGGGAGATGGTATACACGTTTCATAAAACTTAGTTATCCAGCAGTATTCAGTGATGCTTGAAATGAAACCTAAATTTGTTGCCCTACCTTGGGAGACCCCGCCCAGTGTGGCACCTCGATGGTACTCTTGATTCCTCCCATCCCATCCCAGAATGGCCAGCTGTTCTGCCAGCTTTCCGTACCTTTAACCTGCCAAGCCACTGCCACTCTTTATCTGGGATGGTCTTCCTCCTCATCTTCACATGGCCAGGAACATTTTTGCCTGAGCCTTTATGACCACCTCCTTTCAGATTCTTCTCAGACCACCTAACCTACAACAGCCTGTCAGACATGCTTATCACCCTACCCTGTTTTTTTTTCTATGTGGTACCTCACTGCTTTCCTTTCTTCCTCGTTCATCTCATGTCATTAAATTTATGCATTCAGAAGTACCAAGGATCATGTTTACTTTATTCCTCAATGGTCCACATTGGCTGGAGTAGTATCTGGCATGCAGTAACTAGTCAGGAGTTGTCAGATTGACAGGGAAATGCTCCACAATTTTTTTTTCTTTATAACTCAAAATATTTGAGTGCCTGCTATGTGCCATAAACTAAGCAAGGCATTTTGGATAGCATAATGAAAAACATGAGTGGTCTCTTCCCCCATGTGTTGTTAACTTTTTTGTAAACACTGTTGAGATGTAATTTACATATCATAAAATACATGATTGTAAGTATACAATTCGTTTTTTTCAGTAACTTTGTGGATTGGTGCAACCATCACCATAATCTAGTTCTAGAATAGTTTCTTCACCCAGAAAGTTCCCTCTTGTCTGTAGTTAAGTCTGCTTTTGTGTCTAGTCTGAGGCAGTCACTAATCAGCTTTCATCTCTAGATTTAACTTTTTTAGAAATGTCATATAAATGGAATCCTAATAAGTAATCTTTTGTTTTTGGCTTGTTTCATTTGGCATAATATTTTTGAGACGTACCTGTGTCATAGAGATTTATTTTTTCTCTTAAAGTGGAGTAATACTCCATTACATGTATCACCAGTTGATGGACATTTGAGTTGCTTCAGTTTTGGGCTATTGTGTCTATGTGTGGACGTTTGTTTTTATTTATTTATTATTTTATTTATTTGTTTTTATTTATCTTGGTTGGATACTTAGTGAAATTGCTGGGTTGTTTGGAAAGTAGGTATTTACTTTCCATCTGCCATTCCTACCAGTTCTCTATACCAACACCAATACTTGGTATGTCATCAGTCTAGTCATTCTGGTGGGAGCGTAGTGGTATCTCAGTGTGGGTTTTACTTGCATTTCTTTAATGACTAAAAATGTTGAACATCTTTTCATGTGTTCATTAGCCCTTTGTGGATCTTTGGTGAAATGTCTGCTTAAATCTCTTGCCCAAGTTTTTACTCAGTTTCACCTATTTTCTAATTTCTTTTGTGTTTTTTTCTTTGTTACATGGTTTTTGTTTGTTTGTTTTTTAAAGTGTGTTGGTTAATTTGAAATATTTAGGTTTTCCCAGATGACTTGTAATTGAATTTTGTTTTAGAGAACATGTTTTAAATGAATTCACTGTTATTTATATATGGTTTAGCATGTTGGGGTGCCTGGGTGGCTCAGTTGGTTGAGCGTCTGACTTCGGCTCAGGTCATGATCTCACAGTGCGTGGGTTCGAGCTCGTGTAGGGCTCTGTGTTGGCAGCTCGGAGCCTGGAGCCTGCTTCGGATACTGTGTCTCCCTCTCTCTCTCTACCCCTCCCCCACTCATGCTCTGTCTCTGTAAAAAATGAATAAATCTTAAAAAAATTTTTTTTTTATATGGTTTAGTATGTTTTCTGTTTTGGAGAATGTTCTTTGTGTACTTGAATAATACTCTGCTTTCATAAGGTGGAGTTCTGTAAATGTCCATTAAGTCAACTTAGTTAATAAATAGTCTTATTCAAGTCTTACATACCTTTCCTGACATCATGGCTAGTTTTGTTATTGACAGTGAAATATTTTAATATTTAACTGTAGTTGTTGAGTGATCTGCTACTTTCAGTTCTGTTACTTTTTCCTTTGTGTATGTTGAGGGGTTCAGGTGTTAGGTTTGTGCATGCTTGTAATTGTTCTTTATTCCTGATGTGTTGATCTTTTTATCATGAAATGCCCCTCTTTATCTCTAGTAATATTTCCTGTTCCTTAAGTCTATTTTGTGTGATGTGACAGCTCTTTAGCTGTCTTTTGGTAACTGTTTGCATGTTATGCTGTTTCTGTCCTTTTACTTCAATTGCTGTTTATGAGTTTAAAAATGTGTCTCTTGTAGACAACATGTAGTTGGATCTTCCCTTTTTAATTGAGTCTCTGCCTTTTGAAGAATTTAATTCATTCACATTTAATGTAATTATTGATATGGTTGGATTTATGTCTACGATTTTACTTTTCTCCCTAATATGTCTTACTCTTTTCTATTTCTCCTTTACTGCCTTTTTTGTCTCAACAAGTATTTTATAGTGTGCCACTTTAACTCTTCTGTTAACTGATTTTTTTTAAAAAGTTATTTTCTTACTGGTTGTTAGGGTTTTTAGTATGCATCTCATCCCGGTCTTCTTTAGATTAATACTAATTTAATTCTGGTAAAATATAACAACTGTTCTCCAGGATGGCTTCGTTTTTATTTCCTTACTTGTGTTGTAAACCCAAGAAGACAGTGATAAAAGTATTGCTTTATCCAGGTTTGTCTTTTAAAGTAATAAGAGAAAAACATATAGTCTTTCATATTTACACATTTATATTATCATTTCCAGTTATATTTATTTCTCCCTGTGGAGTTTGTCACTGGGTTAAAATCACTTCTTTTTAGCTTACAGGACTTCTTTAGTATTTCTTGTGAGGCAGGCCTACTAGCAACAAATTCTCTATTTTCATTTGTTGGTGGCTGTCCTTTTTTGACTTTTATTTTTCAAGGATAGTTTAAGACTCTTCAGAAGATGAGTAGAGAAGCTTGACCACTCTAACCATGCTGCCCTGACTACTGCGTTAGCAGATTAGGCTGAAACTATTTCCCTTTTTTTCAGCCACCCTCACTACGGTGTGCTTCTGGGAGTGGAGCTCCCTCGGCACCCCTCCTTTCTCTGCCTTCTCTCAGAGCAGAGTTTCTGAGTCTCAGCACTATTAACATTCTGGGCTGGATAATTCTTTTTTGCTGGAGGCTGTCCTTTGCATTATATGTTGTTGAGCAGCATCCCTCGCCACTACCCCACCACATGTCAGTAGCTGCCCTCTTTCTCAGTGGTAACAACCAAAAATGTCTCCAGACATTCCCAGTGTCCCCAAGGGATTGGGGGACATTGGGCATCACCACCAGTCGAGAAACACTATGTTAGAGGTTCTTTTCCTGTCACACTGCACCCTGCCTATCCCGTCTCCTTGTTTTCCTCTTGCCTGTCCTGTTTCTTCTCACCTGGGTCCTCTGTCCCTTCCACAGAGCTCTGTGAGTCGATAGTAGCCTGAGGATGGAGGCAGTTGCCCTCTTCTCGTCTTGAACAGTCTGTTGTACCTTCTGTAATGAGACCCTGTTCATCACGTATTAGCATAAGGCCGAGTTTTTATAAAGCATGCTTTTCAAAGGTACAAGTGCCGTAAAACATAACGTAGAAAAGTTTAGAAATAGTCAAATTGTCAATTATTTATTATTAACCTTTGTTTTCTGAAATAGAGTGTTTTCATGTGTATTACTTTATAGTTTTCATATTGGGTCTTTTTGATACACTGGAAGTGTTTGCTTCAGAATGCTGACTTAGATGATGAAAATGTGTCCCTTATCATTCAATAAGTTGGATGGACTGAGGTCAGTTTCAGGTCTTCTATGACGAAGGTCAATATCCTTTGGTCTTCAAATTCTAAGAGAAGAAGTACATCCTACATAGCACCACTGAGATGAGATGAGATGAGACTATTCTACATGGTAGGAGTCTTGAGGCACCATGCAACATCTGTGCTTGTCCCCTGAAAAAAGAATGTGGTGCATAGTTTCCACCAATGAATGGTTAGCTAGATTTGCCCTTTTGTACTTGACTACTGGAGTGGATGGTAGGGATTTTGGTTCCTAATTGGTCATAATTACTTTTCTGCTATTTAGCAACTGTGGCGTTCCTAGTAGACATGATTATTCTGATAGTTCATCCAAAGTGTTCTTTTGTGGCCAGTTGAATTACTTTTGGAATGATGGATTGGAGTTAGAGATGTAGTTTTGTGTGTGTGTGTGTAAGAGAACTTTTTCTCTTCGAAAGCTTTGTTTTTAAAGCATTGTTTTCAGGGTGCCTGGGTGGCTCCGTTGGGTAAGCATCTGACTTCGGCTCAGGTCATGATCTCATGGTCTCTGAGTTTGAGCCCCGTGTCGGGTTCTGTGTTGACAGAGCCTGGGGTCTGCTTCAAGTTCTGTCTCTTCCTCTCTCTCTGCCCCTTCCCTGCTCGTGCTTTGTCTGTCTGTCTGTCTCTCTCTCTCTCTCTCTCTCTCTCAAAAATAATGAATAAACATTAAATTTTGTAAAACATTGTTTTCAAGCATATTTTTATTTTTTATTTTTTTTACGTGTTTATTTTTGAGAGGGAGAGAGAGAATGCAAGCGTGGGATGGGGGAGGGACAGGCAGAGGGGGTGGACAGAGGATCTGAAGCAAGCTCTGTGCTGACAGCAGCAAGCCTGATGCGGGACTCGAACTCATAAACCATGAGATCATGACCTGAACTGAAGTCAGGACGGTCAACTGACTGAGCCACTCAGGTGCTCCTCAAACATTTTTTAAAAGATTGTTTTTCCACAAAGATTCATGCAACTCCATTAGTTAAGGAATTAAGATTTACCTTTGTTTCTGCCTGAGCTTGGTATGCAGAGGACTAAAATCCAGTATTTTCCTCATCCTTAGCTGTAGTTCCTTCGATTCCAGATGGTGCTACAGAACCACTTGGTCCTGTCAAAGAAATGATCCACCGAAGAAAAATTATTGTACAGAGCGGAATTAAATTTGGTCAGATAACTTTTTTTTTTTTTTTTTAATGTTTATTTAGTTTTTCAGAGAGACAGACAGAGCACGAACAGGGGAGGGGCAGAGAGAGAGGGAGACACAGAATCTGAAGCAGGCTCTAGGCTCTCAGCTGTCAGCACAGAGCCCAACACAGGGTTTGAACTCACGGACCTATGAGATCATGACCTGAGCCGAAGTCAGACACTTAACTGACTGAGCCACCCAGGTGTCCCTGAGACACCCAGGTGCCCCTGGTCAGATAACTTTTGTACCTTCATCTCCTCAACTGTGACAGGCTATTACTGTGTTAAATTTTTTAAATTAATTAATTAATTTTTAAATTTACATCCAAGTTAGCATATAGTGCAACGGTTTCAGGAGTAGATTCTAGTGATTAATCCCCTGTGTATAACACCCACTGCTCATCCGAACAAGTGTCTTCCTTAATGCCCCTTTCCCATTTAGCCTATCCCTCCTCCCACTACCCTCCAGCAACCATTTGTTCTCTATATTTGAGAGTCTCTTATATTGTCCCCCTCCTTGTTTTTATATTATTTTTGCTTCCCTTCCCTTATGTTCATCTGTTTTGTATCCTAAATTCCTCATATGAGTGAAGCCATATGATACTTGTCTTTCTTTGACTAATTTTGCTTAGCATAATACCCTCTAGTTCGAGCCATGTAGTTGCAAATGGCAAGATTTCATTCTTTTTGATTGCTGGGTAATATTCCATTGTGTGTGTGTATATCACATCTTCTTTATTCATTCATCCGTTGATGGTTATTTGGGCTCTCTCCATATTTTGTCTATTGTTGCTTGTGCTGCTATAAACATTGGGGTGCATGTACCCCTTTGAAACAACACACCTATATCCCTTGGATAAATAGCTAGTAGTGCAATTGCTGGATCGTAGGGTAGTTCAATTTTTAGTTTTTTGAGGAACCTCCATACTGTTTTCCAGTGGCTGCACCAGTTTGCATTCCCACCAGCAGTGAAAAAGGTTTCTTCTTTCTCCGCATCCTCGCCAACATCTGCTGTTTCTTGAGTTGTTAATTTTAGCTGTTGTGATAGGTGTGAGGTGGTATCTCATTGTGGTTTTAATTTGTATTTCCCTGATGATGAGTGATGTTGAGCATCTTTTCATGTGTCTGTTAGCCATCTGGATGTCTTCTTTTTTTTTTTTTTTAACGTTTATTCATTTTTGAAAGATGGAGAGAGAGACAGAGCATGAGTGGAGGAGGGGCAAAGAGAGAGGGAAGAGCCCGATGCGAGGCTCAAACCCATGAACTGGAAGATTATGACCTGAGCCGAAGTCAGACACTTAATCGACTGAGCCATCCAGGTGCCCCTGGGTGTCTTCTTTAGAGAAGTGTCCATTCATGTCTTTTGCCCATTTCTTCACTGGAGTATTTGATTTTTGGGTGTTGAGTTTGATAAGTTCTTTATAGATTTTGGGTACTAACCCTTTATCTGATATATTATTTGCAAATGTCTTCTCCCATTCTGTCGGTTGCCTTTTAGTTTTGCTGATTGTTTCCTTCGCTGGTCTATTACTGTTTTTTAAATCCAGAAGTTAGTTCTTTTTTTAACCAACTGTAATCTGTTTTCTTAGCACATGGTCTGTCCAGTCAGTTTTCCTGCATGGTGGCTCTGACCAGACTACTACCCTTTTTAGCAATTTGATCACTACCCTTATTAAAATATGTACCAGTCATTTACTTTGTAAGTACTGTTCTGCAAAGCATGGTGCTTGGTATTAAAAATACAAAAAGATAAAGCAAGCCCCAAGAATTGAGTGTACAATCACTTGCAAAATGTACTGCGTACCCACTCCACAAAATAACTCAGTAGAGCAGATTTCAGAGATGTAACCTCTTGGTATAAGATTTGTTTTTTGTTTTGTTTTTGCTTCTGCTTCTGCCTCTGCTGTCTAGGCCAGTCTGAATTTGTTTGCATATTTATCACATGAATTCTAGCATACTGTTTTCATTCTTTTAATTTTCTTCTTTGTTATTCCTCAGTAGAGTAAGCTTCTATTTTTCTAAAATCCCAAAGTCTGGAATATTTAAGCAATCCAAATTGTTCCTACTTTCGTGAGAGTCATATGTTATGTACACAAGTTGATAATAGGGATATATCTAAAATAACCTCTAGGCTGTGCATGGTGTTATTGTTAAGTTACTTACTGCTATAAGCCTATACCTTTTATGTATGTGGTATTTTAAGTTGACAGTATTCTGCTTTAGAGAACAGCAAACTTTTTCTTAAAGGGACCTGATAAGAAACATTTCCAGCTTATAGGCATTATGGTCTGTTACAGCTACTCATCTCTGCTGTTCAGAGGGAAAGCAGCCATAGGCCATTCATAAACCATTCAGTGTATGCATAAAGGGATTCTTAAGCTTTTTAGTAAGAATACACTAAGTAGGTGAAAATATTTGTTGTCTAGCACAGTAGGGGAAGTAACTTATAAATAAGGTTTATATTTAAGTTTTTAGACTAGTATAGTTTTAATTAATGATAATGAACGTTAAGTAAATTGAAATGTTCTCTTAAATTTGTCTCCCAGCTCTTCAGAAAATAGCTTGATATGGTGATAGTTCCTGATGTCCAGTTGCTTCATACATTTTGTGTGTGACGTGCCATCCCTAGCATTGAGATAGTTCAGTTGGCCTTGTTCATTTTAGTCTTCTTCCTAGTTTTAATTCCTCATTTATTTTTGTTCCTGGAGTATTTTCATAGAAGTGTGACAAAATACAACTTAGGTTTATCAGGCTATAAGCTCTAGTGATGTGTTTAGATTTCTACCCCAAAAGATCTTTTTGCCTGAACTTCCTGAAGATGGCTGTTTTGTTCATTCCTAGGTGTTACCGAGGCAGGTGTTGACCCACCTCGCAGTGCCTGGTGAAATGCGTGGCCGTTTATCAGTTCAGAAATGGCAGCAGGCTCTCTTGATGCCAGTGCACACTAGCGGTGCTGGCATTTTCTCTCTGACTTTCCATTTTAGCAGAGAGTAGTTGCTTTGGAGTCTTACAGAGCTCTAGGAAATGTTGAGCTATTTATTCCGGAACGTGACTGGCCTCAACAGAGGAGGGCTGCCTGGTATCAGAGGGCAGACCACGCAGCAGCGATCAACTGAGTGCTAGGCTTGGTCGATGGCATGCTCTCCCCTACTGAGCTTTAGTTTGCACACAGAACCCTGCTAGCTCCTCCAAGTGCATCATTGGCTTTCTAGTGGCAAAACCGTGTACTTCTTTCAATCCTCATGAAATAAATTTCCTTCATTTTTGGGGTTTGTTTTTGAAAGAAATCTGTTCACCGTGTCCTATTCTGGACTTCTGCCACAGGCCCGTTAGTAATCAAAGATGATTGAATTAAGATTGAAATGCAAGGGGGCACCTGGGTGGCTCAGTCAGTTGAGCGTCCGGCTTTGGCTCAGGTCACGATCTCACGGTTCATGGGTTCGAGCCCTGCATCAGGCTCTGTGTTGACAGCTCAGAGCCTGGAGCCTGCTTCAGCTTCTGTGTCTCCCTCTCTCTCTCTCTGCCCCTCCCCTGTTCATGCTCTGTCTCTCAAAAATAAATGAACATTGAAAAAAAGTTAAAAGACGTTGAAATGCAAGGAACTTTCCTCTATAGAGTTGAGGCAGAATTATTATGGTGACAAGTTTTTTAATTCATTAAAATTTTTTTTTTACATTTATTTTTGAGAGAGAGAGTGGGAGAGGGGCAGAGAGAGAGGGGGACAGAGGATCCAAAGCAGGCTCTGAACTGAGAGCAGACAGCCCCATGTGGGACTCAAACTCACAAACTGCAAGATCATGACCAGAGCCAAAGTTGGGCATGTAACTGACTGAGCCACCCAGACACCCCTAAGTTTTAGAATTTATTGTTAGTAAAATTTGTGTCTTCAAGTTCTAATACTATTAAATTGGTGTCACTTGTGTTACTGTTCTTATTTGGGGGCCATAGTTTGGTTACTGTCATCATAAA
Organism: Neofelis nebulosa; assembly: GCF_028018385.1. NCBI lineage: Eukaryota > Metazoa > Chordata > Mammalia > Carnivora > Felidae > Neofelis > Neofelis nebulosa. The sequence goes on from NC_080788.1 coordinate 12,301,410, forward strand.
TCCACTAATTTTTTAATCTATGAACAGTGAAGATTATTGATGGAAATTATGTAACTGACTTTACCTTTGAGTGGTGACAGCTGTAATATTGCCACTAATTCTCTTACCTTTGAATTTGTTTCCTAAGAAATTGCAGCTTATTAAAAGATAGCTTATTAGTTTTTCTGAAGAACATTTCATAACCAATAACTTATGTATACTTACTCATTGCATGTTATACAGAAGTGTCCTGTGAACTCTAGATCCAGTCTAAGAATTGGAAACCCAGTGTTATCCAGTGTAGACTCATTGGATTGATTCAGTGGGTTTTCTCGGTAGACTCATTGGATTGATTCAGTGGTTTTCTCTTTCCTTACTGTTTTCCCCTCTCTTGTATTCCTGAGCTAGTGACTGATGAAATTTATCTTTCCTTATAGGGAAGAGTCTTATTTTGTTTGTTGTTTGTTTACAGATTATTTTTTCCATTTAGTTAATTGAAATTTTAGCTTGAAAAACTGCTTCTTTTTCTTCTCGGTTGCTTCTGTAACGAACACTGTCCTGTTTTATTTCCAGGTTTGAATTCTGGGAAGATTTTGAAGAGGACCATGGGAAAGGAAGGGAAAACGGCTATCAGAGTCTCCATAAGGTGTTGGAACCCTTCCTTCTCCGTAGGGTCAAAAAGGATGTAGAAAAATCCCTTCCTGCCAAAGTGGAACAGATCCTCAGGGTGGAGATGTCTGCTCTGCAGAAGCAGTATTACAAGTAAGCTGTGGGCCGGGTCAAGACTCAGTGGGATTAACATCAGTACAGAGAAGCCATAAGATCGACAGTTGACAGACTGCTTTTTTTTTTTTTTTTTTTTTTTTTTTTTTTAAATTTATTTTTGGGACAGAGAGAGACATAGCATGAACGGGGAAGGGTCAGAGAGAGAGGGAGACACAGAATCGGAAACGGGCTCCAGGCTCTGGGCCATCAGCCCAGCCCAGAGCCTGACGCGGGGCTCGAACTCACGGACCGCGAGATCGTGACCTGGCTGAAGTCGGACGCTTAACCGACTGCGCCACCCAGGCGCCCCCAGACTGCTTTTTTCAGTGATGCCTCAACACAGATTTAAGAAGCAGTATACTCATGGTTAGAAAGAGGAAGTTTTATTCTTGCTTTTTTCTTTGGGTGAGAATTTGCACAGCACTTTTCATTATGTGGGTAGTCCGAAGTATATGTTAAATTTTAATGCTAATCCCCTTCCAATAAACAGGTATATTTCACTCAGTCATGTATTTCTTCTCTGCTACTCAATTCAGTCAGTTACTAATATTCTACAAAGTGGCAGGCATTGTGCTAAATACTGGGAGTACGAAGATGGGTGGAACATGTTCCTGCCGGAAGTGTTGCTCAGTAGGGAAGACAGAGTAGAGACAAGTGGCTAAAACAGGTTTGTTTACTAACTGAGGCAGATGCAGGGGGCTGTGCAGGTTTAGAAGGAAAAGTGTTCCCCTCTGTGCTGATGGGGGAAGATGCTCTCCTTTCTGGCACCCCAAGTGGCCTGGCCAGGTTATGGACTTGGTTTAGGTTATGATGAGTTTAAGGCAAAATGCTGGATTTGGGACGGGGTAGTATATAATATGCTTGTAATAGGCTTTAGTTTTGATTATTTCAAGTTAAATCTGGAGTAATTATAACTACATACCGTGAAAATTATAGTCTAAGGTTAAAAGTTTGGTAATCTCTAATAATATGCCTTGCTTTTTTTTTTTTTTAATTCAAAACTTAAAAAATTTTTTTATTTTTTTTTTAATTTATTAAAAAAATTTTTTTAATGTTTATTTATTTTTGAGACAGAGAGCGCGCGCATGAGCAGGGGAGGGGCAGAGAGGGGAGACACAGAATCTGAAGCAGGCTCCAGGCTCTGAGCTGTCAGCACAGAGCCCAACGTGGGGCTTGAACCCATGAAACGTGAGATCATAACCTGAGCCAAAGTCGGACGCTTAACCGACTGAGCCACCCAGGTGCCCCAAAAATATTTTTATTTTTGACAGAGAGAGGTGTGTGTGTGTGTGTGTGTGTGTGTGTGTGTGTGTGTGGTGGGGGCGGGTAACAGAATCTGAAGCAGGCTCCAGGCTCTGAGCTATTAGCACAGAGCCTGACGTGGAGCTCAAACTTATAGACCATGAGATCATGTCCTGAGCCAAAGTTGGACACTTAACTGACCGAGGCACCCAGTCCCTGCTTGTTTTTAATGAAACCAAAAAAACCACAGGATTTTAGTGGTCAAAAATTACTATCTGACCCTTTTGCCTAATACTACCTTGACTTTTAAAAATCTTTTTATTCTGGGAAATCTCTGCTATGTACCGAAACAGAATAGGAGGTAGTCATGTACCCAGAGTCAACCCAGTTTCAGTTACCCACTCATAGCCAGCCTCAGTTCACCTGTATCTTCATTTGCACCCCCATTTCCACCCCTAGGTTGTTTGAAACATGGTTCAGGTACTTATCAAATGTTTCTGTAGGTACCTAAAAGATAAGGACTAAAGTGAGACAAAACAACAGCAACAACAAAACCAAACTTACAGATACAGAGAACAGAACAGTGGTTGCCGGGGAAGGGGGTGAGATGGGGGGTGAGAGGAATGGGTGAAGGGGGGGGTCAAAACATATAAACAAACATCTGGTTATAAAATAAGTAAGTCATGAGGATGGAATATGCAGCATGGCAGTTATGATTAATAATACCATATTGTATATTTGAAAATTGTTAAGAGAATAGATCCTGAAAGTCCCCACCACCGAGGAAAAAGGTTTTTGTAACTGTGTAGGGTGATAGATGTTAGACTTACCGTGGTGATCATTCTGCAGTATATACAAGTGTCAAATCGTGTTGTACACCTGAAGCTAATGCAGTGTTACATGTCAATCATACCTCAATAAAAACATAACTTCAATACTATTATTATACTTAAAATACCAATAATTCCTTATTTTTTTTTTTTTAAAAGGTTTTTTTTTTTTTTTTTTTTAACGTTTATTTATTTTTGAGACAGAGAGAGAGCATGAACGGGGGAGGGTCAGAGAGAGGGAGACACAGAATCTGAAACAGGCTCCAGGCTCTGAGCTGTCAGCACAGAGCCCGACGCGGGGCTCGAACCCACGGACCGTGAGATCATGACCTGAGCCGAAGTCGGACGCTTAACCGACTGAGCCACCCAGGCGCCCTAATAATTCCTTATTTTTATAATACTTAGTGAGTGTTAACATTTCCCTGGTTGTCATATACATAATGTACACAGGCACATACACACATGCACACAGATGGCTTGTTTGCATTGGGATGTAAGTAAGCTCCATACATTATGACTGGTTGGCATGTCTCTTCAGTTTATTTGAACCCGTTTACCCCGTCCTTGTAAATTTTTTGAGAAGAAACTGAGTCTGTGTTCTCTAGATATTTTTCACAGCCTGGATTTTTCTGATTCTAGCTCCGTGGCATCATTTAATATTTTTATTTGATCCTTTCTCATTTCCAGATAAGTGTAGATGTTTGATTAGACTCAGATTCAGTATGAGTATTTCGTAGAATGCAAAGGTACATTCTTTCATAGGAGATTGTCTTCTTGTGATATTAGCAAGTATTTGGTAAGCATTGCCTAGATCCATTACTTCATTAGGGATTACAAAGTGGTGCTATTCAAATTTTAGTACTCCTTTGTTTATTAGCTGGAACACTTCTACAAAAAGAAACTTCCCTGTTTCAACTGAGGAACAGTTCATATAGGAAAAACAGAATAAGTAAATGCATAATTCTTTTTGATTTTTGACATTTAAAAAACACTAATTTTTAAAAAAGTGTTTTTTATTTTAGAGCACAAGTGGGGAAGGGTCAAAGGGGGAGGGAGGGAGGGAGAGAGGGAGAGGGAGAGGGAGAGGGAGAGGGAGAGAGGGAGAGGGAGAGAGAGAGAGTCAGTCCCAAGTAGGCACCACGCTCAGTGCAGAGCTGGACACCAGGCTTGATCCCATGATCCTGGGTATTTCAAGCTGAAATCAAGAGTTGGATGCTCAACCGACTGAGCCACCCAGGCACCCCAACAAAATATAATTTTTTAAATTGAAATATGTTTGGGGTGCCTGGGTGGCTCATTTGGTTAAATGTCCGACCTCTGCTCAGGTCATGATCTCGTGGTTTGTGAGTTCAAGCCCCATGTCAGGCTCTGTGCTGACAGCTCAGAGCCTAGAACCTGCTTCAGAGTCTGTGTCCCCCTCTCTCTCTGTCCCCCCTCTGCTCGCTCTCTGACTCTCTCTCTCAAAAATAAACATTAAAAAATAAGTAAATTGAAACATGTTTGACATATAAAGTACAAATATAAGGTGTATAACATGTTACTTTGATATAGTTACATACTATAATATATTGTCATTGTAGTGTAGTTAGCATCGGTATCACATTACCTAATGATCCTTTCTTTTTAGTGGTTGGAGTCATTAAGTTCTAGTCTCGTAGTAGAGTGGATGAGTATATGATACTGTTGTCTGTATTCACTATGCCATGCATTAGATCTCTAGCGATCATTTACTACTCATTGCAGTTTGTACTTTTAAACAACATCTGTCCCATCCCCACATTTCCAGGTAACCACTATTTTACTTTGTGTTTTTATGAGTTTGGCTTTTTTAGATTCCACATATAAGTGATACTATATAGTACTTGTCTTTCTCTGTCTGACTTAGCACAGTGTGCTCGGGGTCCATTCACGTTGGATATTTGACATTTTTAAAAGAAACAATAGGTTATCTCCATGTCTTCAGAGGTTTTGACTAATGAGATTTGTTTTGGTATGATTGTGAACTCCTCAATAAGCAAATTTGTGCTTCATTCTGTGACAGGTATTGTTTTACACTCATGGTTAGAATGACTCCCATTTTTAGCTGGGAGGAGCTTATTCAAGTTGGTTCTGAGGCCTTTTGACATAATCCTAGCAGTAGTTGATAGCTTTTTGCTTTCTGAAATAATAAAATGTTCATGTTCATCTTGTACGTTTCCTGCCCCAGAACTAGAGTCAGCCATATATCCAGCATGCTCTGCATACTATTTTGTTGGAAAATGGAATTTGGAGACCACAAATTGGCTACTAGAGCTGTTATTTGCAGCTACATTGGACATCACTCACAGGCTTTTTCTGTGGACAGAATTAGAAAATTTGTTTTTAAACAGAAGAAAAATACATCATGATTTTTTTTTTCAATTAAACAGGACAACATAGAGATTTTATTTGACCTTAATAGTCTTAATACCCCTACCAAAAATTTGACTTCTCAACTGCACCAACCTAATTCATACTACACACACAGCTTTACAATAATTATAATGCAAGGATTATTGTCAGCATTGTGAATAACAAAAACAGGTTAAGGGTTTTTGTGTTTGTATTTTGTTTGTGTTCCACTGGAGGGGCACTTGGGTGGCTCAGTTGGTTGAGTGTCCCACTTTGGCTCAGGTCATGATCTCATGGTTTGTGAGTTCAGGTCCCACATCGGGCTCTGTGCTGACAGCTCAGAGCCTGGAGCCTGCTTCAGATTCTGTGTCTCCCTCTCTGTCTCTGCCCCTCCCCCACCCGTGCATGCTCGCTCGCTCGCTCTCTCTCTCTGTCTCTCAAAAATAAATAAAATTTAAAGGTATATTCTATTAGAAATGGATAAGAGTCTTAAAAGCACTTGAGATCCTTTGTCTTGTGGATATGCTCCTACCTAGATACAATATTTGATTTCATTTTAGTTTTACTTTTTAAAGATGACTTTGCTTAATCTTTCTTCATAACTATTTACAATATTTGTAGAGTTCCAAGGGCACAACTACAAAAGCTGGCATGTTCAAATATATCTAGCTTCTATCCTTGTCCCCTTCATTCTAGGCCTTTCTTCCCTTAGGTGATACCAAGTAAAATTCTTAATGGTTTTCTTTCCTTTATTTTCTAATTTTTAAAATACAACCAAATACATTTTAACCATTTTGCTGTCTCCCTCCTCCTATATAAACAGCATACTGTATACATTGTTCTGTACCTTTTTTCACTCAATGATGTGTGCTGAAGAACACTCCATAGTAGTTTATAAAGATACTCTCTTCTTTTTGCAACTGCATAATATTCCATTGTCGATTTGTAGCATAGTTTATTCAACCAGCCCTCGTGGAGGACATTTGGATTGTTTCAAATACTTGACTCTTTTTTTCTTTTTTAATCTATTATTTTTGAGAGGGAGGGCAAGTGGGGGAAGGGGCAAAGGGAGAGGGAGGCAGAGAATATTAAGCAGGCTCCACGCTCAGTGCGAAGCCCCATATGGGGCTCGATCTCACAACCGTGAGGTCGTGACTTGAGCTGAAATTAGCAGTCTGATGCCCAACTAACTGAGCCACCCAGACAACCCTCAAATACTTTACTCTTACAAACTGTACTACGGTGAAAATCCTTGAACACTCTACTTTGAGATAGATTTCTAAAAGTAGGATTGTTAAAAGTGTAAAGAGGTTTCATTACTCAGAAAAAAAGCACTTTTAACGTTTTATAGTGTATAGTTAAAGCTTATATATGGATATACATAAATACCTATGTATTTCTCCTTTTCTCTTTTAAAATTTAGATGTAAAAGATAGTTACCATGAGCATTTTGTCATATAAAATGTCCTTCTACAACAGTTTGTAAATGGGTACATAGCTTCTGTCTCTTGGTAATCTTTATTTAACTAATCTCCTACTATTAGGCAACTTATTTCCATTTTTATGTTGTGATAAAGAGTGCTTCAGTGACAGTCCTTGTTTCACATGTGTATGTATATGTACATATATTTCACTGTTATTTCTTTTTAATATTCCTGTGTTCAGTCAGGTTGAAATGCCCAGTAGAACATGTTTACCCAGTGGTTAACACTCTGAACCAGACTCAAGCTGTGAGCGGTCCTGGTTGGGCGGCAGGAGATGGAAAGTGAAATATCCCTCCATGGTTTTTAACGGTCCTAGGCCTTTTTGGTCTTTATCTTTCCAGTAACTTTGCTCTCTCTTATAATCTGATGCCTCCGATTCTCTCTTTGAATTGAAGGTCATTATTTTAATTTGCAGATGGATTCTGACCAGGAATTACAAGGCTCTTGCCAAGGGAACACGAGGCAGCACGTCTGGTTTCCTGAACATTGTGATGGAATTGAAAAAATGCTGCAACCATTGCTACCTGATCAAACCCCCAGAAGACAGCGAGCGAGAGAACGGGCAGGAGGTTCTCCTGGTGCGTGGCCACCTTGTTTGTAATGAAGTCCTCAAGCACTTCAGTGTCTATAGATGCTTTTTATCAGTCTTTTCTTTCCTCCTTTGATGACTCTTCATGGAGCATCAAAAGAAGCTTTAAAAACAGATGAGGAAAGTTAAATAGGAGAAGTATGGAAAGTACAATGTCGCAGATAAACCAGGTGAAGAGCATTTCAGGAATTACTTGTCAGCCAGACTATATGGGGTTTTAGCCTAAAGATGGGTTTAAAATTTATTTTGAGAGAGACAGAGAGCGAAACTTGTACGAGAGGGGCAGAGAGAGAGAGAGGCAGAGAGGATGGAAAGCCGGCTCTACACTGTCAGTGTGGAGCCCAGCTCGGAGCTCAATTCCACGAACAGTGAGATCATGTCCTGACCCGAAATCAAGAGTTGGACACTGAACTGATTGAGCCACCCAGGTGCCCCTGAAGATGATTTTAAAAATAGGAACTCTTCAGGGCGCCTGGGTGGCTCAGTTGGTTAGGTATCTGACTTCGGCTCAGGTAATGAGCTAACGGTTCACGGGTTCGTGTCCCACATCGGGCTCTGTGCTGACAGCTCAGAGCCTGGAGCCTGCTTCAGATTCTGTGTCTCCCTCTCTGTTTGCCCTTCCCTTGCTTGTTCTCTGTCTCTGTCTCTCAAAAATAAATAAACGTTAACAAAAATTGAAAATAAAGGAACTCTTTGTGATTAAGGGCAAATTGAAATATGGGTTGGTGTGTGATGATTGGAATGTCTTGTTAATCTCCAGTCCCTGATCAGGAGCAGTGGGAAGCTGATTCTATTAGATAAACTGTTGACAAGACTTCGAGAAAGGGGGAATAGAGTCCTTATCTTCTCCCAGATGGTCCGAATGTTGGACATCCTGGCTGAGTACCTGACTATCAAGCACTATCCTTTCCAGGTAAGGACGCTCAGAAATTGGAGTCCCTGCCTGCCTCTCTCTGGCTTATGTGCTTTGCTTGTTAAATTATCCTAAAGTTAGGAAACAAGTTTCCTAGCTGGAAACAAATTGAAATTAAGGTTCCAGGAGGGTCTTTATGTTTATTTCCATACCTTTAAGCTACCCTGTAATGAAAATGGTCATGTGAGATCATTCTGTTTTGGGGGCGGGCCGGGGGGGCAGTAAAGAGGTGAGTAATAGAGGAAAAGCAGGCAAGAGAAATGTGTCAGATGGTTTCTTATGGCCCCATGTCTGGGGTAATAGTAGAGAGGAAGGAGTGTGGACCTAATTACAGAAGTCCAGTTCCTAGGAAGAAAGAGAGAGGTGATAGTTCTGTGTATTCATCCCAGAGGAAGCTGACCCTGGCTGTGAGGCTGGGACTCAGAGGATCAGCGCACGTGAAAAGTTTGCTGGGCCCTGAAGCAGGTGGCCCCTCTCTTCTCTGTGGGATTGTTACCGTGGAGTTTTGTTTTCACTCAGTTATCTCCTACAATGTAAGGAGAAAAACCAGATAAGAGGGAGAGGAGTTTCCTCAGCACAGTATTTTTTTGGGTATTAGACTGTGTGAAACTTCTCTCCGATTCATTTATGGACGTGTGTGCTGTTTGTCTTGACTTTTGGCATAACCTTTAAGTGCTTTGATGTTTAAGATTGTCTGGGAAATATTCTTTCTTTGACTTTGAGTGGATGGACTCTCCAACCAACCTATGTAATTAGACTGGTATTGAAGAAACTTGGAGTTAGTGATTGTTTCTTAAGAAGGCCAAGCTTTAAACTCACTAGCAGATTGTCTTTCAAAATGCCCTGAAAGGTGTTGTCATATCCATAATATCTTGTGTGGTCTTTCAGCAGCTGTCTTAGAATATGGTTTAATACTGTGGTTATTATTTAAGAAATCAGCACGCTGCATAAAGACAGTTATCTCTCAGTGTGTCTGACGAGCTTTCAGGTCAAGCTCATCATTTGATATCAAGTAGAACAAAAATTCATTTCTATTCTCCGAAGGGAATGTTAGACTGCAGTCCACTTGGGTCTGGCATGTCTGCTGTTTTCTGTTGATGGGAATTTTAAAGGAGAGCATTTAGGTTCTCTGATTTCAAATATAGGCTCTGAACCTGCCATTTAAACATATATTTGGGCTAAGGCTTTGAACAGAGTCGGTAAGTAAGAAAGGAGAAAGAGGGTTGCCAGGTGTGATCTGACGTGTGTTTCTGTGGCTCTGGGTCTGGTCAGCAGAGCTCTGAGCTGGGGAGGTGTAGGTCCTTCCATGGACTATGTCCCTGGCCACTCGCCCATCACTGGCCAGCTGACATCATCTCTTGGGTCAGTTTTGCCTTCTGTGAAATGAGATACTTTGTTCATCTCAAGTGGTGATTGTGAGGGGAACACATGTGAATATGATTTTAAAGAGTAAGAAATGCTTTATGTGTACAGATGACAGGTGACAGTTCTCAAGTATTTTTTTGACATACGGTTTTCTATGGTGACATTAGGATCTAGAACTGACACATACTCTAATAAAAGAACTAGGTAATGCCAGAGGCTCTCTTGAATATGCGTTTTGGCTGCTTAAACATTTTGCTGTGATTTCAGAGTGTAATTTTTGGAAAAGCTGGGATATATGATCAACTTAATTTTAACACTTTTAATGTTATGGCAGAATGTTTCCAGACAAAATTTTTTGGTTTGTGTAGCCCTTAATAACTGTGCACCTTGTAGTCGCATTAGCTAAGAAGGACCATTTTCTGTATGAGCTAGTTATTAGGTGACCAGTGGTACAGTGTCCTGATCTCTTTAGTACCTGTAGATGTAGAAGCAAACACAGCTTCTGAGCACAGCTTGAGTATTGCCATCTGTCTCCTTATAGGCCCCGGCAGCCATTCTGATCCTTGGATCAACCTAGATAGCCCTTTGAATCCAGAAGTTTCTGACCTTGAGTCTGTAACTGGAGAGCTTGGGCAAGTAGGATGTGCTGCTTAAGCACAGTCCCCTGACAGCATGTTGCCAGTGCATTCCGGTTATTTTTACTAAGTGGGTGTTGTTGGAATGATAAAGGTTGCAAGTCTGGTGTTTTGTTCAGAGTGTAGCTGATCTTTCTACCTTATGATTTTCTTGTGGTTTATTTTTACAGCGTCTGGATGGTTCCATCAAGGGAGAAATCCGAAAACAGGCCCTGGACCACTTCAATGCAGATGGGTCTGAGGTATACCATGCATGGCTTTATTATCTGGGCAGCTTGGGTTCTGTGTCCAGGGGAAAGCCTTTCTGGCTTAATATATTTCATTTTAGAAACAGTTCGCTATAAATTTCTCCTGCTTTGAGAATGGAATGAGAAATCACTAATATAAAGGATGCCTCGTAATTTTGTTTATTATTCCAGAAAATATGCATGCTTGTTTATCTCCCCTGGTCCGGATTACTGACAGAGTAGTTCTAATATCAACTGAGTGTTCTGTAGTCACTTCCAGATAGCAAATTTTGGGGCCTGGGAAAGCAGCAAGGCAAGGGTTGGGGACGGCTGGCCTGGAGGATTAATTTTACATGTGCGTTACATCAGAAGGTTCTGATATGTACTTTTTTGGTGACTGAGGCTTAAAAAATACATTTGCCAGGTCTCATATTTGTTGGATTGCTGGTACGAGATGCCTTAAATTATGTTGTCCGCCTTAGATTTGCATTCTTAAGTATTTTGGCTTTAAGGCACATATAGAAGGGGTGCTTAGGAAAAGTTAGAAACCATAGTAATATTGTGGTTTGTGCATATCAAACTGTTAGATGCTGTGGGATTTGAGAGAAGCTGGGGAGAAGAGGTTTAGTGGAGAAAACACTGTAGCCCCGTGTGCGCGTGAAGGCATCAGCAGAGACAGCCAGAAGTAGAACTAGAGCTTCAGAGAGAACATGAGCGCTTCTGAAGCCTGGGCCACTACTTTGTATAGGTAGAACGGACTGAACATTCTGCCTTCTTTTGATTTTTCTCAAGTCAGGTTTCTTAAATTGAAGTGTCATGCATATAAAAAAGTACACACATTTTGGGGCGCCTCGATTGTTAAGCGTCTGACTCGAGCTCGGGTCCCGACCTCATGGTTCTTGAGTTCGAACCTGCATTGGGCTCCATGCTATCAGTGCACTCTCGCTCTCTCAAAAATAAAAGTATGCACATTTTTTTTTAATTTTTTTTTTTTTTTTTTAACATTTATTTGTTTTTGAGACAGAGACAGAGCATGAACGGGGGAGGGTCAGAGAGAGAGGGAGACACAGAATCCGAAACAGGCTCCAGGCTCTGAGCCGTCAGCCCAGAGCCCGACGCGGGGCCTGAACTCACGGACCGCGAGATCGTGACCTGAGTCGAAGTCGGACGCTTAACCGACCGAGCCACCCAGGCGCCCCAAAAGTACGCACATTTTAAGTATAGAGTTTGATGAATGTTTACAAAGTGAAAACTCCCATATAACTATCACCAAGAACAAAAAATGAAACATAACGTTTAAAGTTATAAAAAGTTCTCTTACGTCTTTTTTTTTTTTTCCATTTAAATTTTAGTTAACAACGTTCTGCTTTCTAAAGGGCTAAATGCTAAATTCTTAGTGTTTATGTCTGTTTCTCCAAAATGGTATGTCTTCTGCCTCTAGAACTGCACATCGTAGTCCTAGTTAGACAAAAAGTATTTTGGCTTCATTAGCCTAAAATGTTAGTGGATTAAATGCAGTAATCCACACATAGCAATCACTAGGCTCCTTGCCTGACACATAACTAGTACTCAGTAAATGCTAGCTATTTTTATTATTTACTATTTATTGAAATTGGTTTTGCGTTCCCTACTCTTAGTTTACAAAATAATACGAGGGGTGCCTGTGTGGCTCAGTTGGTTAAGCATCTGACTCTTGATTTCGGCTCAGGTCATGATCTCATTATTCATGAGATGGAAACTGCATCGGGCTGTGTACTTATAACGCGGTGCCTGCTTGGGATTCTCTCTCCCTCTCTCTCTGCCCCTCCCCTGCTTGCACATTCTCAAAATAAATAAATAAACATTAAAAATATTTTGAATGTTTCATATTATCCTCTCTCAGAGAAAAGCTAAAGTTGCCGCCTTTTTTTTTTTTTTTTTTTTTTAAATCTCAATTCTTCACCCCGTGGCTGTATATAAGATACAGGTTTTCTACCATTTTTTGTTTTTTTGTTTTTGCACATCTGAGCCTTTTTATTAAGAAAAATACTTTAACATCGGGGGGAAATATGCGATGCACATTTAGAAATTTAGGAGATAGTGAAGAGTATGAAGAAGAAAAATTGTACAAAACCCCCATTCCTGAGACAACTGGCTGCTCACATCATTGGGGTGTGTTTCCATTCATAATGGATGTAACTGTTTATTTATCTGTATGTTTACCTAATTGGATCCTTTTGCATATAGTTGTCACTTTTCATTTAAAATTCTGTGAGCATTTTCCCATGTCATTAAAGATTAAAAACATTAACTTCTAGTATTTTCTCATGCTCGTGCCTTTATTTAACCTAATGATTAAACCTGATCACATACTTTGTTGTCTTTGGATGTGTAGTCAAGAGTGTATGAGCATTTAAAAAAGGTTTTTGGTATACTTTGCTACATTTCCCAAAACTGTTTATATTCATACTCCTTGTGCATGAGTATTTCCATTTTTATGTCACCCTTAGCAGCATTGAATTTCATTGAGTTTCTCTCTTCAGTTTGATAGGAGACACAAATAACATCTTATAATTCATATTATCTTTGATAGAGAAAATTGTTTCTATGATTAATTCAGACCCCGTGTTTTATTTGGTGTAGGTATCTCATTCTGAAGTGTCCACTGTTTACCTGTAGGCTTCTGTAAATTAGAGTGTGGCGTGTCGCTTGGTATTTGTACCAAGCATCATGAAGTGTGTGCCTCAGCACAGCTGTTGATCAGTCTTTACTGGAATCGTTTAAAGTTCTTCTGAGACCGCTATCTCTATTTTTAAAATTTTTATGGCCAAATGCTGGTGAGGGTGACTTAATTAGACTGTGGAGAGCTTTTCATTGTGTCTTTGTATATTAAAGACACTCATTTATCAAAATGTAACTCAGAACTACCAATTTTTGAGTGTCACTTGTGTGCCAAAAAGGTGTCAGCCTTTGACATACATGATCAAATGCCCTAAAAATAGAAATCTGTTTGGCTTTCTTTTCTTCTGACTCACATAATTTATTCTCTGCCTCCTGCCCCATATTTTCTGAGCGCTCAGGTGCAGGCAGGTATACGTGGCTACTTATTCTCTATTATTGGTGTGAAAACGAGTATGTCAGAGCCTGGGTCTTTTCCTGCACGTGACTCTTCAGCCACACACTTTTTTGTGCTCCGCACATTTTTTTTCAGCTCGGTTTTTTTTGTGCGTGTGCTGTGCTGATCAGGGATCCTGTGCTTCTTGCTGGTCCCAGTGCATGTGATCTGTTGGTGCAGTGTCGCTGTGTTCCTCACCCACTTAACCGACTACCTTATGAGGCATAGTTCACCTTTACCCAGAAAATGAGTGTCTAGGCAACTTGCTGGAATGATCCCCTTGATAATGAAGTTTCTCTGGATTTTGTTAACTGCTTGTAACACTAGTTTTAGCCGGGAGAAAACACTAATTCTTTGGTTCTGGTTGCCTTATTAGAATCGACTTTACTCCTTAGTGTACTGCACTGACTCTTTCAGCTTAATGAAACGAAAATTCACTCTACCATCAAGTCCCTGACATTCTTGTAGCCTCCATAAAGTTTGTCCATCATATCTCACTTTTCTTCACACCTGCAGGGGTTTCCAGGTGTAAGGGCTTATTGGACTGTGAAACTGTTTCTGAGAAGGCCACTGCATAAAGTAGTATATTGCATTGTGTACAGGACTTCTGTTTCCTGCTCTCGACAAGGGCTGGTGGCCTGGGAATCAATCTGGCTTCGGCAGACACGGTCGTCATCTTTGACTCTGACTGGAACCCCCAGAACGACTTGCAGGCACAAGCCCGAGCCCACAGAATTGGTCAGAAGAAGCAGGTCAGTGGAGAGAGACATCTGGATGTGGTTTGGGGGAGGCGGAAGAGTGGGGGGGGGGGGTGTTATTTAGCCCTTCCAGCATGTTTGTAAAATGCTTTTTTTCCTGGTTTGCTTTCATTTCCTTAAGTGTAGATGCCTGCTTGTTAATTAGTACAGAGAAGGCGTCTAAGGTGTTTTGGGGCTAAGATGAACTTCTTAGGAAACTGTTCTCTTTTGGTGTTTGAGAAGTACATCACCAATGGCTTTCAGGTTTACCCCAGGAAAGAGATTTGATGAATAGATTTAGAACTGAAATTTTTCTCTATTTTAATGTGGGTAAGTTGTTAAATAATCTAACATTGTTTAAAATGGCCTATTTTTATTATACATGACTGTGTTCGCTCTGAGCTATGTTGGAAAAATACATGCTTGCTTTTTTTGTTTTTTTTTGTTTTTTTTTGTTTTTTGCTTTGAGATTCCATGTGAATCTCAAAATCTGCTCTAGTATCGGGTAACGCCTAAGTTTCATATTCGGCCAGAGGTTCAGTTTTGGTGAAGCTTTTCATCAGTGAAACTGATTATTCTTAGCAAGATTTTTATCATTAGAATAGGCTATAATAATAGTTCTTTAGAGGCAGTTTTATTTAAGATTGTAACTGGTTACGGTAAAAATATTGCATCTACTCAAGCCACCTGTTTGGATGGATGGCTTATAGTCATTTCTGGTAGGAGAGAGTAAGTCTTTTTTTATTTCTCTTCTTGGTTTTAGACAGAGGTAACTTTTGTGTGTGTGTGTGTGTGTGTGTGTGTGTGTGTGTGTGTGTGTGAGATCTGGTATAAACATAACCTTTCTCTTTGTACAGGTAAATATTTACCGGTTGGTTACAAAGGGGACTGTGGAGGAGGAGATCATTGAACGGGCCAAAAAGAAGATGGTATTGGACCATCTGGTGATTCAGCGCATGGATACCACTGGCCGGACAGTTCTAGAAAACAACTCAGGAAGGTCCAAGTAAGTGCCAGAAAGACAGAGGAGGTGGTCAGAGCCAAACTGATTTTACATCAACAGTTGATAGAATTCATCCTTCTAATAGGATTCTCTACAACTGGTATTATTCATTAATTACCTAGAAAAGGCCAATCCAAGACCACAAGATGTCATTTTCATTTTTTTAATTTCTTTTTTTGCCTCTCAACCCTCTGCTCATGTGCTCTCCCTCTTTCTTGCCCCTCTGCTTGCCTTTTGGTTTTGTCTCCACATATGACATTTGACGCAGCAGCAGTGGCAGCCACATGCCCCTCCATCATACTTTCATCTCAGCGCGAAGTCGCCTTAAACATTTCAGTAGTGAGAATCTGCCAGATGGGGTTGGCCGCTGTTTACTATTGGTGAAAAATGTTTGTGTGGAGATTGTTACTTTTCCTACTAAAAACAGAAAGGTCTAGAAGGAAGATAGTCAAGTTTCAGTTGGTTTTATTTAGGAGCACAGTTATTTCTCTGATTGAGTTTACGTTTTGACCAAATTGCTGAGTGTCTTCTGAGGCCTCCCTGCAGCCTCTGTCACAAGTAGAAGTCAAATGAGCCCTTCCCTAAAAAGAATATTTTCAGGTCGTTTTCCATTCAAGAGGAACCTAAATGGACAAAGCTTGGTTCTTTTATTTTGGACCAAATATGAGAGGTTGAAAATTCTTGGTAAACGATAACTTTCTGAGTCAAAGGACAAAGAGAAAAAAGAATTCTCTTCTTTCATGTTGCTAATTATGTTTCTTAACCCTGTAATGGATGAGCCGTCAGGAAAATAATTCATTTCTTAGTCTGCTGCTAGGTTAGCTTTACCAACACAGACTTATCCTGGGGATTAAAAAAAAATGAAATCTTTGAGAGATCATTTTTCTTGGGGCAGAATTTACCAGTAATTTGACTCCTTTTTGAAGGGTAGCTATTTTATAGTAGAATTCCATAGAGGTTATTTGACATTCCTGAGAGATTACAACTACATTTTACTTCTACAGCTCAAATCCTTTTAATAAAGAAGAGCTGACAGCTATTTTGAAATTTGGAGCAGAGGATCTCTTCAAAGAACTTGAAGGGGAGGAGTCAGAGCCTCAGGTAATTAACAATGAGGAAAAAACGTTTTTGACAAGCATCCATGGGAGTCTAAATTTTTCTGGAAGCAGATTTTGAGTCTGAGAGGTGTTTATAAAGAATAGTAATTACTTGAAGGGTATGGTTTCTTTTTTATTTTTAATAGAGCTCAAAGCTCTTACTAAATAGAATAGGAAAGAATGAGAAAAGCATTTGAGGATTCTGTCTTTGCTCTTTTTCATTCCAATTTTATTTCCTGTAATTTCCTAAGTTCACCTTGTCATTTGTATAAATAATCGTTTGAGACATTAGAGGTAAAGGAATAAGCTTGAGTACTGTAAAGGTAAATGAAGTATCAGAAAGGAGATTTGGTTTATTTGCACCAAACATCTGCAGTTCATGGTGATAACTGTTGCCCATTTACCATATTGTATTGTTGGTGTCCCTTTAGGAAATGGACATAGATGAAATTTTACGCTTGGCTGAAACTAGAGAGAATGAAGTGTCAACAAGTGCGACAGATGAGCTTCTGTCACAGTTTAAGGTATGAAAATTATTGTGGGAGGAAATCCTCAGCATTGATTTATTAACTACTACTAATTATCTGTGAGTACTTCCTGTGTGCAAGGTGCTCTACATTTAATTTACCTCAGTTGACTCTTACCTTTCTTCTCCCGAGTTCCAGGTGTGTGTATAGATAGTTATTGTGAGTGTAGACTACAGATAGTCTTCTGTGTGGAGGTAGTCGCTTACGTGGTGTGTCCTGCCCAGTCAGAGTCAGTGGATAGAGAAAAGTTGGTGAAGGGGCTCAGAATATGTGTCAATGAGATATGTGGAGAAGCAGATAGTGTGGAGCTCTGGAAAGTGTGGAAGGGGTTGTGGAGAGACATTAATAGAATCAGATGACAAAAGAGGTCAAAGGTATGAAACAGAAGGTGACAGAAAGCTCTTGATGACTTGGTGGCTTTTTTTTTTTCTTAAGAGCAATATGGAGTGGTGTCTGATACAACAAAATTAAATGAGGTCAGATCTAAGTGCAGAAGCTGGGCACCAGATGAATAGGAAGGAGGTGGCAGCATTGAGTATAGACTTAATTTAAAAGCTTATAAAGAGTGTAGTGAAGGTGATTTATGAGGATAGAAGAGTCAAGGAAGGCAAGGGTTTTGAAAGATGTTATGTCTTTAGGTTGAGGAAAGAGCTTGAGAATAGGGAGATATTGGAGGTTCTAAGGAAAGAAGGAAAATTTGATAACACATTGCCTTAGAAGAGAGTAGAAGGGATATAATCAAAAACGTGGTGGTGGAGTTGGCCTTCAAAAGAAAAAGGAAGGTACGCTTCAGGGTCTAGGAGGGGAGAGAAGATGTGGGATTCCTTCCTTGGTGACTCTAATTACCAGTAAGTGAATAAAGTAGAAATGATTTGAGACAGCCATAGGTGGGGCCAAGAGTTACGGGAGGAACTGAAGGGAGGAGTGAGCTGAATTTAGAAGATAGGACTTCAAGTTGGAGCCAGTCAGCAGGGTCATATGACTTCCTCCAGTGGTACTTGAGGCCAGAGGGATTGGTTCATTTGGTGGTCCCAAGGTGGGAGATTGGCTTGCGATACTGAGGATTGTCCACGTGGCAAAAGTTTCCTGAATTCGAGTGAGAACATGGTTGAAAGGATTGGCTATGGGCTGCTTCCATACAGGTTAGAGAAGCAGGGGACATCTGAAGGTTCCAGTGATGGTTAAATGCAGTACAACCTTTAGGATTGTGAGAGAGATGGGTGAAGTGTTGGGAAGGGAGCACTAGTATGTGACGAGGTCCAAGTTTGGCCACAGGTAGAAGTTGTCTCAGAGGAAGAACACAGAAGGAATTGAATAAACCAAAGGATCAGAGTAAGTGTGTTTGAGGCTCAAGGTGAATTATTACTGTTTATACTGGACTCCCACTTCTATGAATACTACTCTCTTTTAAAAAGTAATCTTCATGATGATGATTTGGTCAAAATATTATGTGATTATTTAGGTATAACAATTTCTGCATATTAACAGGTTAATCGGAAGTGGTCAGCATATTACTGGTGACCCTTGCCTTTCTAAAGCCTTTTTGGCTGTTACATTTCAGTACCTGATCAAGTGATTTGATTAACAGTAAGAGTCTGTCTACCCTAGAGGGGCTTTTTTATTTCTGGAGTGTTTGAACTGAATTGACTTTGTTTTTCCCACAAATCCTTTTTTATCCTAATTTAATATGTTGGAAAAGATAGTAAGCTTTTTTTGAGATAACTTAAGATGACTATTTTCTTAAGTAATAGTAATTGATATTTGGATACTTCAAGCCCTTTTACAACCCTAGGATGAAATAGATATTATTTTCTTCGTTTTATAGATAAGACATCTTAGGCACAGAGGGGCTAAGTAGATTTCCTAAGGTGACACATATTAGAGTTATGATTACATCCTAGGCAGGGGGTCTGGCCTGTAGCGTGTGGCCTTTAACCACTTCGTGCTTTAACCACTTCACTTCCTGTCTGCATGAACCACTGACATATATATTTATATCATTTATGTTATTTTTATCTAGCTGTTTTAAAAGTCAGATCTAAAATAATTACAGACAGTACTTAATTTAAGAGATTGGTCAAATGATTTTATAAAACAAAAATGTTAAATTTTCAGTCTAAGAAATTATACCTCTTGTTTTTGCCTTGGAATTATAAAAATCTTATCCTGAAGACCACAGTATCTTGTGGTGGAAGTTAGAATTAATTGTGGCCAAAAGTCATAAACTTCTGGCTTCACTGTCAGTTCTAAGTGACTTTGAGGAATGGAACCTCCAAAAGCTCTTTTGTACTTAATTTTAGCCTTAAAGACTAGATGGGAGGGTGTAAAAAGGATGTGAAGCCTGTGTCTGGGGCTTGCCCACCACTGCTCAGAGGCTGACCAGAGCTGTAGGATGTGTCTGTGTGTAGCCACAGTCTGAGTCTTTGAAATGCGTACACTTAGATGATTTTTGTTCTGGTGTACGTATATACATATACATAATACGTATACATACGCGTATATGTATGTGTACATATGTACAAATCGATGCCAGATAATAAATATTTGATATGTCACAAATGGAACATTCTTCCAGGTTTGTTTGAATTTTTTGTGTTTTGTATTCTCGTTTTCATTTCTAAGAGTAACGTGCACTTTTGAGTGTATGAAATCATTGCATACCTTTAGTTTCTATACTTCGGATAAAAATGAGTAAGGCAGCTGGTTGGGTATTGATTGCTTCTGCTTTGAGTTATGCATTATTTCCAATGAGCATGACTTAGTAGCAATTTATAATTTAGAATTGTAATTTCATAATGGATTGGTATTTAAGTAACTCTCTAAATTTTCCAGTTAGTATCATATTTAAGTGTGTGTGACTTAACAACAAATCTTTGCATAAAACTTCTAAGACAGTTTATATCTTTATATCTGTTTCCCTATTTCTCAGTAATATTTCTGATGAGGGTTTGGCAGGATGATTTAGGGAGAATAAGGGAGAGATTAGCAGATAATTGATTATCTGATTATATAATGTCACAGGAGTTCTGATATTACAGTGTCTTATTTGGATTAAAAATGCTGGCTGAGTTGGAGGTTTAGCAGAAGGTGTTTGGGAAATAGGGAAATGTCAGTCAGGCAATGAGTTAGTTGTCCATTTGTTTGAAGGTTGCCAACTTTGCAACAATGGAAGATGAAGAAGAGCTAGAAGAGCGGCCTCACAAGGACTGGGATGAGATCATTCCAGAGGAGCAAAGAAAAAAAGTAGAGGAGGAAGAGCGTCAGAAGGAGCTAGAAGAAATTTATATGTTGCCTCGAATTCGGAGTTCCACTAAAAAGGTGATCAAGTGAGATCAAGATAGGAAAGTGCTTCTTACTCTGCAAAGTACTAATTATTAAATTACTATGGAAGTATTGATTATTCAAGAAAGAGGCTTTACATTGTTGCCTTGACATGGGAGGAATATTTTAGAGTAAAATTCTCAGAGAAGGAGCACTCTGCATTGCTCATGAGTGCACCGGTTTGACATTTGATCTTTATAAATTGGTTCTTTGTGAGATGGATGGATGGGATTGGGGTTTGGCAGAAATGTGCATTTTCCTGTTGAGATTAGAACCAGTAATCCTAGCAACTTGGTTCTATTTGACCGTGCCTTTGACTTTTAGAGCCACCCTCCTTTTGCCTTTAAGTGTTTGTTCATGGCACTTGGTATAAATACTTTGTAAGAGATTATATGACCGCAAACAGAGAACACATACTTCACAGCTTATAAAGCACCATTACAAGCTCCATCTAATTTAATTGTTACAACAACATTGATATAGGTAGAACAAGTTTTATTACCCAGTTTGTTGGACATAACAGATTTGGCCAAGGTCATAGCAAATGAATATTAGTAATAGTAGCTACCGTTGATTGAGCACTAATTGTGTGGCATAGTCATGTTATTGTGCCTATTGACTCATTTAAATCTTCATGAAAACCCAAATAAGAGGTACTGTTCTCCCCACTTTACAAATGGAAAACGTAAGCACAAAGGGGGTAAAGTAACTTACCCAAGGAAGTAAACATGAACCTACAATTCAGATAGTTTTATTCCACTTCACTTGGCATTACGTTTCAGTATATCTCTGGAAATGTGAATATCCCAAGCAGGTCTACCTTCATGATGTGAAATCTGCCTCCTTATTTTCTTAAAGGAAAATGGACGTGTCCGATAGGATGAAAAGTTCCGGGCACTAAAGAATTAAGATGGGCTGGCTTTGGTCCTTTGGCCTCTTGTGCTTGGCACTAGCTACAGTGTGACTTTGCCCTTTCAGGCTCAGACAAATGACAGTGACTCTGACACTGAGTCCAAGAGGCAAGCCCAGAGATCCTCTGCCTCTGAGAGTGAGACCGATGACTCCGATGATGACAAGAAGCCAAAGCGCAGGGGGCGCCCCCGAAGCGTGCGGAAGGACCTTGTCGAGGGATTTACCGATGCAGAGATCCGAAGGTTGGTGGAGGCTCTGCTGTCTCTCACTCGAGTGTGTTTGGAGGGTGTGCTGTGAGCCGTGGGCTGCTGGGATTCCTGGCACTTAAGATAGGGAGGGCAGAGGCTGACAATCTGCAAGGAAGGCAGGAGACGGAATCCTTCCCTGAGTCTCCAAAATGGTTCTTCCCTCTCCAGGGTTTTCCTCGCCTGAGCACTCTCTTGTTGGTTGCTCAGCTCTTTTTGTTTTCTTCTGTTCTCTGGTTACTCTGAGCATTTTCACAAAGGAAGTCCAGCCAAGAGAAAAGACATAATTGGAGGTAAACTTGGGCTGAGACTTTCTTTTTTTTTCTTTATTTAAGAATAGGAATACAGGGACGCCTGGGTGGCTCAGTTGGTTAAGCACCCGCCTCTTGGTTTCAGTTCAGGTCATGATCTCATGGGTTGTAGGATTGAGCCCCTGTGTCGGGCTCTGTGCTGACAACACGGAGCCTGTTTGGGATTCTCTGTCTCTCACTCTCTGCCTCTCCTCAGTTTGAATTCTCTCTCTCAGAAAAAAAAAAAAAAAGATTAGAATGCACACATGCCCAAGTGTCTGTGTATATAAAAGAAATAGTATGAATGTAAAAAATTAAAACAGTATGGATAATGCTACTTTCATACCCTTGGTCTTCCCAGCTCACTTCCCATCAAGCAGATACCCATTTGGTTGTGGTTTGGTTTATTAGTAGTATACCCAACATACTGGTTCTGCATCCTTTTCTCACTTGTAACTGATGCTCGATGTCTGTGTCCATACTTAGTGCACATTTGTTGGTATGTAATTCGTACACATCTGCCCTCCAAAAATGCTTGTAAGCATTTTTTCCCCCACTTTGCATGATGTTTTTTATTTTAGGCTGAAGAAAATAGTATGAAGATACTTCATATCAATTAGTCCTTCCAAGTTAATATAAACTGTGAGGTCTTTATTTTCCCCTGAATTGTTATAACTATCCTTTCCTTCTTTTTTTTATTATGGAACAGTGTAAATATATGCAAACATTGACAGAATAGAGTATATGTCCTCTCATACTTACGATGTTATCATCGTAACCATTTTGAATTTGTAGGTAGTCTTATATGTATACCTTACATCCTCTTGCCTCCCTACCCTCAGTATTATTTTGAAAAGAATGTGGGGGCGCCTGGGTGGCTCAGTCGGTTAAGCGTCCAACTTCGGCTCAGGTCATGATCTCGTGGTTCGTGAGTTTGAGCCCCACATGGGGCTGTCTGCTGTCAGCACAGAGCTTGCTTCAGATCCTCTGTCTCCCCCTCTTTCTGTCCCTCCCCTGCTCGTGTGCTCGCTCTCTCTTTCAAAAATAATAAATAAAATTTTTTAAAAAAGAACATATTCTGTGATAGTTGGACACAACGTTCTACAGATGTTTGTTATGCCTGTTTGTTTCCATGTTGTCTGAGTCTTCCATTTCTTTACTGATCTGCATGAATTGGCCCTTTTATCATAAGATGTTCTCTTTTTTTTTTGTCTCTCGTAATGATTTTTGTCCTAAAGTTCATTTTAACATATCTGATACTGGGGGCGACTGGGTGGCTCAGTTGGTTAAGTGTCTGACTCTGGTTTTGGCTCAGGTCATGATCTCGCAGTTTTGTGGGTTTGAGCACCGAGTCAGGCTCTGCACTGGCCGCGTGGAGCTTGCTTAGGATTCTCTCCCTCTCCCGCACTCTTTGCCCCTCCTCAACTTGCACTGTCTCTGTCTCTGTCGAATAAATAAATTAAAAAAAAAAATCTGTACCAGTGTTGCCACTTCAGCTCCTTTTGGATATTGTATGCACACTATCTTTTTCTCTTTTTTACTTCAGTATACTGTCTTTGAACCTAGGTTGTGTCTCTTACAGACAGTATGTAGTTCTATCATATTTTAAAAATCTATTCTTTCAAGTTTTTCATTTTGGAGTCTTTAATCATATTTGCATTTCATGTAATTACTGAGAAGTTAGAATTTATGTCTGCATTTTGCCATTTGTTTTCTTTATGTCTTATGTTTTTTTTTTAATTTTTTTAATTTTATTCCTAGGGCTACAAACTTTTGTGTTATGTAGGTGCTTTTTAGTATATCATTTTAATTCCCTTGTTTCTTTGTGTTTCTCATAATTTTCCCATATAGTTTCGTTTACTGTGTTTTCAGTTATTTTCCTAGTGGTTTTCTTGGAGATTATAATTAGTACCTTAACTTGAAACAGTTTTGTTTGGAGTATCATCAACTTAATTCCAGTGCTGTCTTAAAGTTTTACTCCAATATAGCTTTAATCCTCAACCCTCTTCTGTGCTATTATTGTCAAGCAAGTTATATTTTTACATGTTATAAACCCATCAACACAGTTTTATAATTACTGCTTTATGCAGTTGTTTTAAAAAATCAGCTGACAGAGCGGGAGGCTGTGCACCTGGGTGGCTCAGTTGGATAAGTGTCCAACTCTTGATTTTGGCTCGGGTCATGATCTCATGGTTCATGAGATTGAGCCTCGTGTCAGCTTCTGCACATCTCCCACTCATGCTTGCTGTCTCTCTTAAAATAAATAAAACTTAAGAATGAATGAATGAGGGCCTCTGGATGGCTCAGTCGGTTAAACGTCTGATTTTAGTGATGTGGCAGATTACGGTGAGGACTATGATGTATCATGACATCCTGCTTTTTAGCTGTTGGGAGGGAAGCAGATGACACATGAGCCAGCATAGAACATAGTTAAGGGTAGAGATTTGTGGATCGATTGGATTTTTGTTTGCAGATAAGGTCGCACAGGAGGAGTCAGTAGAGCTTCCAAAATAGTTTTACCTAAGAACTTTTAAATCATGTATTTACTTTGCCTTGTTCCCAGAAGTATTTGAGGCAGTCTTAAAAATCTTACAGTTGTGTTATTGACCAGAAAAGAATAAAAAATATTACCATGTGGAATGGATAGTAACAGTATTGGACTGAATAGAGAGGTTAACCATATTGGAGTCTTATCCCAAGAGTTGTGGTGGTTGAATCATTTACTCCATATTGAACTCCACAAACTTGTACCTTCTAAAAAGGGTATTTTTAGAGTTAGGTCTCTGTTCTCTATAATGACCCTTTTCAGTTTCTTGCTCAGTCACTGAGAGTAAAATTGATCTTTACTTTGACTACATCTTTAGCACTCATTATTTTCAGTTGACAAGTTTCAGAGTCATTCAGCACTCTTTTAGTTAGTGGCAGTTGCAAGGATTGGGCTCAGTCTGTTTTGACAGTGTGTATGACGTGTTTCATCACAGGATGTGTTGTATTTGCATCAGCAGAGCTAAGAGCCTCTTTTTTAATGTGTTTTATTGATCCTGTTCTCAGGTTCATCAAGGCATATAAGAAGTTTGGTCTCCCTCTTGAACGGTAAGCTCCTTATCCACCTGTTTTTCGTTTTTATTATGTAGCAGGGTTTTTTTTAGGGCGGGGGAGGCACTACTTTCCATTTAGTACTAACGCTAAGAACATTTATTTTCCTGGAAACATTTTTTAACAAATATTAGCGTGTTGTGTGATTGTACACGGCCTTTTGGGGAGGGACGACAGAGATGACCATCTGAAGAGAGATTTTGCTGGAGTGGAAGATGTAGCAAGTACATTCAAAACTGTAATGCAAAGAAATAATTTCCAGAAGCGATGCTCACATAATTCCATTTGAAAGAATATATGTAGTAACTATTTGCATCCTAGTTCTTATTCAGTAATGTAAATATGTGATTTTGTAGTCTTCTTCTTCTTAATAGGGTGTCATGAGGATTAAATGCAAATAGCTTGAGACCTTTCCAGTTGTAACTTACTAAAGGTTGACTGTCATTACAATTTCATTATTTTACGTGCATTCTGAAAATGAACTCAGAAGTTGGATTTCAGCAAGACTCTTTCAACCTAGTTTAGTACTTTGTCCAGAATTAGCAATATATCCTATAAATAATAGTACTGATTTGAAGGGAATACCAGATTCCTTTCTCTTATTCCTGATAAACTTCTGGAGTAGTAGAACATTACAAGCCTGTGTGTTTTTTGTCCTGTTTGGAGAGGAAGCAGTGACGTGTAGCAGTAGCAACAGTGAAACCAAGAAAGTCAGGTGCACCTTCCCAGGATTGTTGCTGATCCTCCAGGTCAGAATGCTGGTCTTTGAGCCTGGTACCATAAAAATCATCAGGGTCTGGGAAAGTGTGTCTAGCTCCTTTGGGCAGACTGATTTTTAGACGTTAACATATTTGCATGCTTCATGTGAGATCAGTGAAACATACTGTAGCAGTAACTGTACTTTGCTTCTAGGAATATTGTAATGAATGAGAGTAGGGCTGGAGAAAGGATTGTGAGCTTGTCCAAAGCAGCAGAGTAGTGCAGTTTTTGGCACTTGACCTGCTACCATTGTCAGACAGCCCATCTAGTTAGTAAAGGAAGCCGACTCCTTTCCCCTGTGTTTTTTGAAATTACTTTGTTTTGTGAACTACTCCAAGGCACAGTTCTTAATGATGGAATGCGTACATTAGCCCTGCGTCACTGTTGGAGGGCTCTTGGTGGAGCCTTGACACAACCAGTGAGGAAAGGAGAGAAAGATGTCTTTGCAGGAGCAAGCATATAGGGGACCAGGTGGTAGCTCATGTGACATTAGAACAGTGGCCACAGGGCCTTGATGTTGTCCCCATATCTGTCCTTCCTCAGGCTGGAGTGCATAGCCCGAGATGCAGAACTGGTAGATAAGTCCGTAGCGGATCTGAAACGCCTGGGTGAGCTGATTCACAACAGCTGTGTATCAGCAATGCAGGAGTATGAAGAACAGCTGAAAGAAAATGCCAGCGAGGGTAAGTCAGCAAGTCCCTGCCCATGGTTCTCCTGGACCTGGCACTTGGGAATGGGAATTGTGCTAAGGGGCTGGTTTTTGAAGAACAGACTTCTATCCCATGCATCCCTAATCCTTTGAGGTGTGTATTCTGACCTTCCTTTCTGTGAGCTCAGTGTTGTGAGATCCCAGAGCTCAACTCACAAACGAAGTTGATTTGCAGAAGGTGGAGGTAATGAACAGCGTGAGTGCTTTCTTCTGATGTTGCTCCAGAAACCTTAGATTTGTGTTAACGCTCTAAAACCCTGAGTGGGCAGAGCTGACTGTATACATCTGTATTTCAGCTACAAATGAGGACCTTGTTGACAACGATCATCTCTAATTATCTGGGATATACAAACATGAGTTGTGTTGTGGCAGACTTAAAGGGATTAGAGAATTGGAATAAATAAAATAGGAGATGAATATTGTAAACATTTCTGTTACAGCGAGATTTTCGTGGCACTAGAATTTGTTACAGTTATGCGTGACAAGTTATACCCTCTCAATGGTCTCATTTGCTGAGAGTAACGGTGCCAGCCTCAGAGGTTAGAACGATTATCACTGCGTAATCCCATACCTGAAAAGGGCCTATTAGCATGTTGTCTGGCTTGCAGTGTTAGCTAAGATCAGTGAAGAGGTATTTGTGCTTTAGATTTTTTTAAGGGCATTATCGAAAGTAGTAGAATTTTAAAATATCTTCAGTTAGATGGGCGCCTGGGTGGCTCAGTCAGTTAAGTGTCCAGTTTCGGCTCAAGTCATGATCTGATGGTTTGTGAGTTTGAGCCCCCTGTCAGGCTCTGTGCTGACAGCTCAGAGCCTGGAGCCTGCTTCAGATTCTGTGTCTCCCTCTCTCTGTGCCCCACCTCCACATGTGTGCATGTGTTCTCTCTCTCTCTCTCTCTCTCTCTCTCTCTCTCAAAAATAAATATTAAAAAAATTAAAATATCTTCAGTAGAGTCAAAAATTTCTTTAATGTCTTTTCCTTTTTTGTGAAAGAAACTTAAGTGGTTTGGACAGTGATCCCAGTTCGTGTTTTTATAGCACTCAGAATACACCCAAGAATAAACTTTAAGTTTACAGTGTTTTCTTTTTTCATTGTAATTGTTGTGAATAAATTTTACATTCACAGGGTTCAAAATTTAAAAACGGGTACCCTGTTTCTTGTATCTTTCTAGAAATAAGAAAATACATATTACAAAAAATGAAAAGATGATATTTTTCCCCTTATTCCCACAAAAATGCAGCACATGTTCTGTACCTTGCTATTCCTATCTCCCAGTATATTTTGGTGAGATTTCCTTGTAACAGTTCCCTGCCTCCCACATCCCTCTTTTTTGATTCATGTTCTCATTCTGGATCCGGTTAATTGCTTCCTCCTGCCATTGGGTAACTTGTTCCCCCTATCTGTATTTGCCATGAACTCTGGGTTCAGGATGACATTTCTCATTCAGATGTAAAATTGTCGATAACTCTTTCCTTAAGCGGGAAATTTTTGTTCCTAAAAAAGCTAACATAATTACGTATTTGTCTTATCCTACATTGGACACATTTCTGAATATCAATACCAGTCTTACTCCTCAAAGTTGATTTCTTTGCTTTTTTTCATCCCACTGGCTCTGGGCGGTCAAAATACTGTGTTTTAAAATTATTTGAAGTTCTTCTTTTCTCTCTGCTGTTAGCTCACCCACTTAATAGCGCAACCCCTTTAAGTTTCATTTATTTTCAACTTTCAGGCGTTGCTTTTCTCATGTTGACTTAACTCTCATTTACATGGTCCAAAGCTCCAAAACTCTGAAACAAGTTTCATTTAGAGAATCTTACTTTCATCCCAGCCCCCAGTCCTGCTTTCTTCTTCCCCCATAGGTCGGTGTTTCTCATAATACTTTAGGGTTTATCTTTTTACTGTTTCTCTGTAAGAATTTCAGTGTGTGTGTGTGTTTCCCCTGTTGTGTTCCTCGTATTTTCACGTGCGGAGATCACTCCTTCCTTTTGCAATTGCAGTGCTCCGCCATGTAGTAAATGTTAGTTCGGACTTCATTGTTCCCGAGCAACAAATATTTGGGTTGTTTTTAGTCTTTGGCCATTTTAAAGAAAGCCACAGTGAATTTGTAGTCTAATGGATATGCTGTTTCGTATCTCTGCCAGCATATCTTTTGGATTGGTTTCTGGAAGGGGTTTGCTGGGTCCTGGGGAAGTATGACTTGGTTGGAATTTGCTAAATTCTCCTCCAACCGTCTGTTACCATTTATACTGCCACCAGCAATGGATATTGGTGGTGTTTACAGGCCTCACAAACAGGATATTGTCAAATGGTTGGGTTTTTGCCAAGATGATAGGTGAGAAATGGTGTCTTGTTTTTCTTTTAATGAGTAAGGTTTTTCTAAGAGCCATTTGTGAACCACCCATTTTCAACTTTGTTTTCTTTTGAGCTGTTGGTCTTAATTTTTAGGATCTCTTTTTCTGATGGAAGTTCCTGGTTTTCCCCTATAGTTTGTAATGTGTCTTTTTACTTTGCTTATGGCATTTTAAGAAAACTTAAATTTTTTATATAATCAAATGTATCAGTCTTTTTACCTTATTGTGTTTAGGTTTTGAGTCCGTTAAAAACATTTCCTCTACTCCCAGGATAAAAAGGAATTCACTGTGACTTTTTCTCCTCTTGTATGATTTCATTTACTTTTATATCTCTGACCCACTTGGACTTACCCAATTTTATTTATTTTTTGTATGGTTACTGTATATCTCAATACAATTAAAAATGATTCATCTTTTTCCCACTGCCTGATTTTTATTCTTTTTAAGACTTGCATAATCTGTTACTGATATACCATATGTTAAGGGACATTCAGCTATATAATCTTTTGCTTTACAGTGTTGTGGTAGATAATTGTGTATGCTTTCCATTTTGCACCATTCTCTCCCACCAAGCATTGAATGAGGGTGTTGGTCTCACCAACATAATTTTCTCAAATTTTTGAATTTTTCAACATGATAGGTCAGAAATGGCGGGGCACCTGGGTGGCTCAGTCGGTTGAGCGGCCGACTTCGCCTCAGGTCAAGATCTCGCGGTCCGAGAGTTCGAGCCCCGCGTCGGGCTCTGAGCTGTCAGCTCAGAGCCTGGAGCCTGCTTCTGATTCTGTGTCTTCCTCTCTCTCTGACCCTCCCCCGTTCATGCTCTGTCTCTCTCTGTCTTAAAAATAAAAAATAAATGTTAAAAAAAAAAAATTAAGAAAAAAAAGAAATGGTATGCATATATATTTAATTTGCATTTTTCTTCTTGTGAGTGAGGTTGAGTATTTTTCAAATGTTTAGGAATCATTTGTATTTGCTTCTCTGTGAGTTGTCTCTGTCCTTTGCCCGTATTTCTGTTGTAATCCTTTTATTTTAAGGTGGGGAAACTGATACTCAGGTTAATAACTAGAAGTGAGAATGAGAAAAGGGAAGGGAGGAAGGGGTACTATGTGCAGATTTGGGAATAAATCCAGATTTCTGAGTTTTAGAGAAGTGCCTTTCCCACTTCCTCACATTCTGTTCCAACTCTCTTCTGTATTGGGAATAGCATTTGCAAGTGAATTCTAGTGGGTTACAGAAGAGTATCTAAATAATGGTTTATAATCATAGCATCATTTCATCAACTTGAATGTTAACAAAAAAGAAATCTTTTTTTCAGGCTCTGAGCCATTTTTTTCTTTCATAGACAAGTGTCATCATCTTGTGCTGGACTATGACTAGATTTGACTGGGTTTCATCTTTAATTCTAAGATTATTTTAATCTGGCACTAGGGCTAAAGAAGTCTTTCCATGACACCTTATGTTCATCATTTCAGTTGGTATTAACTTGATCTACTTTTTTCATGGAGAAGATCATCTTTGTAACACTGGAGTTTCCTTGAGGCTCCTAGGTGGCTCAGTCGGTTAAGTGTCCTACTCTTGATGTGGGCTCAGGTCATGGTCTCTCAGTTTGTGAGCTTGGGATTCTTCCTCTCCTTCTCTTTCTGCCCCTCCCCTGCTTGCACTCTCTTTGTCTGTCTGTCTGTCTGTCTCTCTCTCAAAATAAATAAATAAACATAAAAAAAATTTCAAGTTTTCTTGAATTGTTAAGAGGATAGTTAGAAAACGAAAGAAATCAGTATTACTATTCATCCTTCCAAATCTTCTTTTTTACTTTTAATTTTATAACCAAAGTATAAAACAAACAGGAAAGTTAAAAGAGAATTATAAATACCAGTGGATTAAAAAAAAATCCTAAATCTTAAAAATCTGAATTATTTGGAGGCTACTTTATAAACATTAATTGAGAAACTTTTGATTTTAGATTATATCTTTGAACTATAACAATAAACCACAGATCGATTTCTAGTGAATAAGAGTTGGAACTCCAGCAAATTCTCACTTAACTGATGTCAAATTGGTATTCTTCAGGGAAAGGACCAGGGAAAAAGAGAGGCCCAACAATCAAAATATCTGGGGTTCAGGTTAATGTGAAATCCATTATACAACATGAGGAAGAGTTTGAGATGCTGCATAAATCTATCCCCGTGGACCCTGAAGAAAAAAAAAAGTGAGTCTATCCTGTGCACACTCATGAGTGGTTGTGTTGTAAGAAAGTGGATTTGGGGTTAAGTCATGGATTGTCAGGTCATGCTTTCACTGTCTTTTGTAAAATGCATCAGGATACTTTGTGTCCCAAATTTGAAAGGGCCCCCCTCTCATGTCCTCCTGTTTTTGAAATCCCTCTAGATACTGCTTAACCTGTCGAGTGAAAGCTGCACATTTCGATGTCGAGTGGGGGGTAGAGGATGATTCACGTTTACTCCTGGGAATTTATGAGCATGGCTATGGAAACTGGGAGTTAATTAAAACGGATCCAGAGCTTAAGTTAACTGACAAAGTAAGTAAATCTGTGATGCTGGAGATTTCCAGATTTGTTGAATAATACATATTTTTTGATAACTTATTTTTAACTATTTTCTGGGGGGTGGGGGATCAAATTCGAAATTAGTACAGTAGTAAATTCCTGGGATTTCTTTGTTTTGGGGAATATTACCATCTTTGGTGGACTGGGGCACTGTTACATAGATGAAGATAATAGCCAGGTGAGATTTTGGGGAAATCACAGGAGAAATCTTAAAATTCTAATTCTTCTTGAAGGTACATCAAATGTCATTGCAACAAATACCAGGGTAAGATTATTAGTAATACAAGGATTCTTCGGCCTTAATTGTTGGCCGCTTGTTTAAAACTGTATTTGAAGCAGTCGTATTTCCATTCTGCACACAGAGTGAGCCACACCTTGGTGTTTTTTGTAATGGGATTAAACCTTGGCTGTACGTCTCCCACAAAATCGAGCCTCCCACCCTACCCGTTGCAGTCAGGCTACCAGACAGTGAGGCCGTGCTCAGAGCTGTAAGCAGGGAAAGCTGACTGGCTCAAACTTTAGTAGGACGCGCTCCACGTTGTGCTCCTGGCAGGGCTTTTCCTGGCACGTCAAACAATGCTCATCCCACGTGTGGTGTTCTGAGAGGGTGACAGCACCCTGCCATAAGCACTGAGACCAAATCCAGTCTGGCCCGAGAGGTCCCACCATGGTAGCAGGGACGGACCACGTCCTGGCATAGCTCAGTGCTCTCCGGCAATGCTCTAAGAAGCATTTTCAATCTAAAACGAAGCTTTAACCTAGCTCCAGGGATTCCCTGCTCCTGGAAGGAGGAAATCCACGACGGCTGGGATGCTCTAGCAGATGAAGCCAACAAGCCCCTCCTACCTGAGTTGTTCTACCCTGTTAACAGCACAGGTAGGAGCCAGTGGGAGAGCTGGATTTCTCCATCCCATTTTGTAAAACGAGAACGGCTCATGAGGGATTTTCAGTGACCGGGAGCCATGGACGTGAGATAGGATCTGAGGTTTTATCTGTATTTCGGGTGGTTGGGGAGGGAAAGGACTGCTCAGTTCTTTGTTGTTTCTGTGTATCTGGATCCACTAACCGGGACATGGGTGGTGGCGGGTGCTTCTCTTCCTTTCCTGTTGAAGATTCTGCCCGTGGAGACGGATAAAAAGCCGCAGGGGAAGCAGCTACAGACCCGGGCGGACTACTTGCTGAAGCTGCTCAGGAAGAGTCTGGAGAAGAAGGGGGCTGTGACAGGCGGGGAAGAGGTGAGTGGGGCAGCCGACCGGGCATCCTTCAGCGGGCCGAGGCTCCAACCCTGCAGAATTAGGTAGGAGAAGGGATGCTTGCCCTCTCCAGGAGGTACATTCCATAGTCAGGTGTTGCTTTTGAGGGTGCAATAATGATGTTTTGGTTGGTAATAATAGAAAAGTTCATTTGGTAATTGACCTAAACATCTTGGCACCTTTCTTACAAGCCCACTGTCCTCCAGTATTGCCTCAAAATAGTCCTCACCTCTCCCAGCCCCACTCCAGACATATGCTTTTACTGTTTCTTTATGCTGCTTCCTCAATTTTGGAACAGGGTGCCGGTTGTTGTATGAGTACCACCAGGTTTACCTGGTGTAGCTAACTCTGGGCTGCTTGAATGATGGGTCCCGTAGGTCTAATGGATGGTTAGTGGATTCGGTGGATTCAGAAACTGGCCTTCAGTTAGGACTGCCTTACCTGCAGAATACCAGGTGAAGAATACCAGCAGAGTTGCCAGTGAACTCATCTAAACCTTAATCTGCTTTTATTTTCCCAATTTTTCATTTCAAATGAGAATCACAGTGAGGAGGAGAGAGGTTACATTTGGTACTAGCAGCCTTTGTGGGTGCTGGTTCCTAGTCCTCTGAGAGCTCTGCCGTTTGCATTCGTTTCCCTGTATTATAAACAAAACAAATTTTATATAAAGTCACATTTCATTTCTGATCATTTTTAATCTTATAGTGTCATAAGTAGTGCCATTCTCCAGATAGCATGTTGAGTATGAAGTGTACATTAGGTTCTGGAGGGACAGATTAAGTCATGTTTATACTTGTAGATTTCTGAACCATGTTGGAGTGGATCCATATTTTAACCTTTTTCCTAATATTTAGATAGAGTGTACTTCTCGATTTTCAAATGTCACTGTTATGTCTCACATTAAATTTATCGGTATTTTTGTGCATAAAGGTGCTTTTCCTTCTTCTGTATTCTATCTTTAGTGTGAATTCCAAATACTGGAATCCATAGGTTCAAGGATGTGGAGGCTTTTATGTGGCATAGGGACCTGTATAGGGCCTACACGACTGTTCTCCTTTTTTTTCCCCCAGGTAGAATAAGTTGCATGCTTTGAATTGCCTTTGAATCTTCTCGTTTGAATTGTATGACTGCTCCTGCTCCGAAGAGTCCTAATGTTACCTGGTCATGCTTTTTAAGGGACTTGATTTGTGGTTTTAACATCATTTTCTCTCTCTTCCAGGCCAAATTAAAGAAGCGGAAGCCTCGAGTAAAGAAAGAAAACAAAGAGCCCAGGCTGAAAGATGAGCATGGGATTGAGTTTTCATCACCTAGACACTCAGACAATCCATCGGAAGAGGGAGAAGTAAAGGTATGCGGCTGGATTTCAGTTGACAGCTTGCTTGTAGGCTACATTTATTTTGCCAACTGGCATATATAAAACCATTCAAGATGTGTTTGGTTTATATGCAGAGTCAATAAAGTGAAAATAGAATCTATATGTCTTTGCTTAACCCGTGAGAGGGGAATCGGTTCATTTAAGTCGGCCATTGCAGAGTCCTAGATAGTGGAAGTAAATGAAGGGACCCGTGCAAGGTGAAGTGATAAATGGCACATGACACCAAGCCTTGCGGTGAGAAAGGTTAGGGAGTGGTGGGGACTGTGGCTCACCAGGGGCCTTGTGCCTGATGCTGAGGGGCAGCGGCTCTGCTGTTCAGTGCGTCGTGGGCTAACAGAACGCTTCTGTGGGTCAGGTTTGGCCCGGGGCCTGGCAGCTTGTGAGACCTCTGGCCTGAGCAAACTGAAAAATTGGTAGCATTTGGTGTGTTGTTTCAGGGAGTAACAACTTTATGGGATTTTATGTCGTTTCCCTTTGGGTGTGATGGTACTTTGAGATTAGCTCCAAGAGGATCAGCAGTGAGTGCAGAAAGTGGCACGGGTTTGTCATGCATACGCGAATTCAAAAACTAGCGACCTTGACAGTTACTAGGTGGCGGGTATATAACATCTCTGGGCCTCAGTTTTTTCTGTCTGTAAAATGGGAATGATAATGCCTCTGGTTGAAGGGTTGCTGTGAGAATTAGAGAGATGTGAGTCAAGAGCATCTGCGGCT
This sequence comes from Neofelis nebulosa, assembly GCF_028018385.1. Taxonomy (NCBI): domain Eukaryota; kingdom Metazoa; phylum Chordata; class Mammalia; order Carnivora; family Felidae; genus Neofelis; species Neofelis nebulosa. The sequence goes on from NC_080788.1 coordinate 12,335,853, forward strand.
CCAGGCCTAACTGGTTATTTATCATTGGGGAGTTTAGAGTTGTGTGAGTGCATGCATTAAGGCTGTAAGCGTGAAAACAAGCTTCCAAGTGTAGATGTAGTGATGAACCAATGCAGACGGTTGCTCCTCTCTCTAGAAAGTAGGTGAGTAGATACAAAGTTTGTGGCTAAAGCTCATAGCCCTGTTTGTTTTCTAGGATGATGGCTTAGAAAAAAGTCCAATGAAAAAGAAACAGAAGAAGAAAGAGAACAAGGAGAACAAGGAGAAACAAATGAGTTCTAGGAAAGACAAAGAAGGGGACAAGGAGAGGAAGAAGTCAAAAGATAAGAAAGAGAAGGTATCAGTGTCCTTCTACTTACTGAGATACCCACAGCCTCTGAAATTTCTTCTAGGATTTAGAATGGGGTTTGAGGGTCCGGAAATCATCGTCTCTTTATGGGCACATCTAAGAAGGAAGGGTGGGGTTGTCAGGGGGATGCTCGCACCTCCTCTTACAGAGAGGGGAATGTGCAGTTTGGGTGTTTTTTTTTTTTTTTTTTTTTTTTTAATATAGAAGGCCTTTGATCTCTCATAACATTTCAGAGGGGAAGTTTTGAATGACATAGGACAGGTGAGAGAAATCTGCATTCACAGGTAATGACTTGAAATATGTTCTTACGTTCATGGTAGAAGAATATAATCCATAGATGAATTTGAATATTTGACGGGTTTAGGAGTTGAACCAAATATATCCAATGAAGTGTTTAGAGTAGAAATGGATGAAAAACGCTACTATTCTAGAACCTTTGCTTTGGGAGTTTTAAGAAGTTAATTCTAAACCACAGACTTCTGGTAGAGTGTTGCTTGTATGCTTGCTGACTTCTGATGAAATTATTTTGTAATTCACTCTTAATCATTAAAACATACAAATATCTACTATAATCCCATCATCCAGTGATCTCTGTAGTAGATTTCTTGATGAGTCCCTTTTGAACTTTTGTTTTATACGGATGAGTATAAAATGAAGATCAACTCAGACTCTTTGGGTAGTCCTTTCTCCCAAATTCAGCAGTACATCAGAAACAACATTCCAAGTGAATAAGTGTTAAAATCACTTTGAATAAAGAAGGTTCTGTTTGGTTATATATCTTGGAAGCAATTTAAGCTTCCCATATTGAAATCACTTTGAAATTTTTTATGTTAGGAAAACCTGTGCCAGATACCTTTGCATCTGTGCTCCCGCAGAAAGATACTCAGTTTTTTTTTGTAAGTGAAACATTTCCAAAATAAAAGCACGAGGAACAGTGTACCAAACATCCCCTCATCCACCACCCATGTATAACTGTTACCAACATTTTTTCATGTTTATTCCAAGTGCCTTTTGTTTGGCTGGTGTATTTTGTGTTTTGTGCACGCCTTACCGGCACTGTTGAAGCCCCCTCCATTCCTTCTACCTGATTTCCTGACTCTGCCTTCCTGTTTTTTCCTCTCATGGTTTGAAACCTTCCTATCTGTGTTTTTATACTTTTACCATGTATTAAAGAATCGTAAACAAAGCATACTATTAGGTTTTCAAATGTTCATACGTGAAGTCAGTGTATAAGTATGTATCTCCATCCTTCTGCATCCTTTCATGGATAAATGAGATTTATCCATGTGGATTTGTGTGCATTTCAGTCATTTACAGTACTAAAGTTAATACAGATTTCTTGATCAAAGTGTATGTTCATAAGCTCTTAATAAAAGTTGCTACGTGATACTTTACAAGAGCTTTGGCAATTTATAATCTTAGCCTGTTGATGACGTTTTTGTGCATTTTATGGTGAGGGGATAGAAGCCAAAATAGCATTGTTCTGAAGCTGAAGTTATAATTGGTTTTTTGGAGAAAGAAATGGAAATGATGTGTGATTAAGCCATTTGTTAATTGTGTAGATTTGATTACATGGTGTTTCTGAAGACTTCATCTTACCCTTTTTATAAACTGAGTCCGTCACATTTCCCCACTGGAGTGATGTGACATAGGTAAGAAGTCCAGCTTACAAGGCAGGATTGCACAAATGACAATGATTCCTTGTAACTCTTTTTTAAAAGCCTAAAGGTGGTGATGCCAAATCTTCAAGTAAATCAAAGCGATCTCAGGGTCCTGTCCATATTACAGCAGGAAGTGAGCCTGTCCCCATTGGAGAGGATGAGGACGATGATCTGGACCAGGAGACATTCAGCATAGTAAGTCTTAAAATTGAGGGGTGCTGGTGTGTTTGGCCACAGTGCTTGCCGTGGCTCCGTCTTTCTCAGGTCAGCCACACAACCGCAGTTGGCCTGAGTGTTTGTATATTACTTTGGAACACATTGCTTCTACTGTCTAAAGACCTTTTGCTCTGGAACAGGCTGGAAGGAAGAGATTTTCTTACTCACTCTCTGGGGAGAGAGTTTGGGGGATCGATTTCATATCTTGTGCTCCCACTCAGAAAGGCTGCAAGCGGCCCTTAGAGGCATTTGGGAAACCCTAGTGTTAACTGAGGTAACATTTCCTAAATACTTTCTGTGTGCCAGCCCCTGGAGTTAACCTACTGTGTTGCAAAGGGGACTGTTTCTGTCACTGCAGACTTTACATTTGAGTGGGGGAGATAGTCAGATAGGCACACAGATTGTGCTTGTGCTACTGTGATGGGGACGTGCGGGAGGGACAGCAGATTCTCTGAAGATCCTGTGAGAAGGGGAGCGGACCCAGGCAGGGGCTATTGGGAAGGCATGTTTAAGGAGGTGATGTTCAAATTGGGTTCTGAAGGAAGAGGAAGAAGTCACAGGAGACGAGGGCAGAGAAGAACGTGCCAGGGCAAGGCAGCAGCATGCACAAAGGCTGTGTGACAGAACTGCCTATGGTGCAGTAAGGGGGTTACAGAAGGCCACTGTGGCTTGTGTGGTGAGAACAAGGGGACAGCATGACATGAGACGCGGCTGGGGTCCTGGCTGAGTGCACTGGAGCAGTGGTGAGCCTGGTGTTACCTTCCATGCTCTGTACTGCGGTGCTAGGGGCTAAGTCACGGCCCAGGTCTCATGTGGGATTGGAAACAGTCCAGTGTGTCCTTAAGGGCGACCTTAGCCCCTCACCGGAGCTGCAGGTTCTTCACTGGACTGTGTGCTCCATGAGTCCCCTCACCTCCTCTGCCCAACCTTGCATAAATCACAGCTCGCTAGAGCAGTTAATTCAGTCTCAAAGAGAACCTGGTCTTCCAAATCTCAAAATACTCCTGCTGTGTGGCAGCAGAGGGTAGGATACTGACCTCATCCTGTAAGGTAGTCTTCTCGTTACTCCTGTCTCTGTGTTCCCCCAAATCTATACACACATACCTATTTTTTTTTTTCCCCCAACGTTTTTTATTTATTTTTGGGACAGAGAGAGACAGACAGAGCATGAACGGGGGAGGGGCAGAGAGAGGGAGACACAGAATCGGAAACAGGCTCCAGGCTATCAGCCCAGAGCCCGACGCGGGGCTCGAACTCACGGACCGTGAGATCGTGACCTGGCTGAAGTCGGACGCTTAACCGACTGCGCCACCCAGGCGCCCCCACACGTATCTATTTTTTATTCTTCCTTCTCTCATTTATCTTACTCCTCTGTTACTGTTCTGCCCTGAGCTCTCTGATGGGGACTACTTTCTTATGTCAAGTACACTTAGGTGTAAGAAGTGTATCTGAAGAAGTATCTCTAAAGTAAAAGATACATCAGTATTTGAGTATTTAAGCTATCTGAAAGGGGTAAGTTCACTGTACAGCCAGCCGTCTGATCTGTATCCTGGTTTGTCCTTAGCCCAGTATTTCTGAGAGGAAACCCCAGCTAGTGCTTCTGTGTACCATTTTTGTTTTCAGAATGATCTTACATATTGGCTCTTTTAATTGTGCTAAGGATTATGAAATCCTTAAAAAATGTAGAAAAATGTAAAGAATACGAGAGACATTGATACAGGTACCATGAAGCCTTGTCAAATGTGAGTTTTTAAGACTGAGGGTAAAGTTGAAGTCCCTGGTATTTCTGACTCTAAACCCACACCTCTCCTTTCTTACCTCCCCAGGAATAAGGGTGGTTTTAGGTCCAGTTGTCATTCTTGTGCTTGGTTTGAGAGTTTTAGGACTTTGTTTATAAAGACCATAATGGGTCACATAAACAGCCAGGCATTGTTTGTGTGCATTTAGGTCTTTTTCTCCACAACAGTCTTATGAGGTAGGTAGTTATCTCCACTCTACTTATTAAAAAATAAGGTAAAGAGAGTCACATAAGTTGTCCAGTGTCACCACAGTTAAGATGTGGCACAGAGGTTTGACCCAGACAGTTGGGCATGAATGCCTGGGTTCTTAACTGTTCTACTGCACAGCCTCCTAAGTTCCATACGCAGCACATTATCTTGCTCTCCGTATTCAAAGACTTGATATAAATGCCACGCTGTGTATGTCATGTAACTTGATTTTCCTCTCTCAGCATCTCTATTTTTTGAGGTTTATCCATGTTAGTAGTTTAAACTTTCGGGGCGCCTGGCTGGCTTAGTTGGTATAGCATGCAACTTTCGATCTCGTGGTCTAGAGTTCAGGTCCCACGTTGGATGTAGAGCTTGCTTAACAAAAAAATTAAAAATTAAAATAATTTTTTTCGTATTATTCTGTATTAAGACTTCTATAATTCATGGTTTCTCCTGTAGATGAACCTTGAGGTTTTCCAAATGTTTACTACTAAAAATAGCAAAATTGTTTTAAATATTTTATTAAAAAAATTTTTTTTAATGTTTATTTATTTTTGAGAGACACAGAGACAGAATGCAAGTGGGTTAGGGGCAGAGAGGGAGGGAGACACGAATCCGAAGTAGACTCCAGGCTCTGAGCTGTCAGTACAGAGCCTGACGTGGGGCTTGAACTCACGAGCTGCGAGATCATGACCTGAGCCGAAGTTGGATGCTCAACCAACTGAGCCACCCAGGCGCCCCCAAAAATGTAAATATTTTCATTTACACATGTAAACGTTTCTCTAGTTCTGGGTCTTCCTAGGGCTTGCATGCACACCCATCACTTTCCTAGGTACTGTTGAATTAACCTTGAAAGCAATTATGGAGATTTATACACTCCTTTTCACAGTGAACTTGAGTTCCAGTTGCTTCCCAGTCTTAGAAACACTTGGTAATTTCTGACTTCCTAATTTTTGCTTATCTGAGAAGTATGAACTATTGATCAGTGGCATAGGTGAACACTTGTTTTCGTATCTGTTAGGCATTCATGTTTCTAATGAATTGCCTGTGCATATCCTTTGCCTATTTTAGGGTAATTTGTTTGTTCTTACCTTTTCTATAGTGCCCTTTATACATTCATGATAATTTGTTACTCATAACAGTTGTTCTAGGTATCTTCCAGGTTGTGGTACACTTTTCTATTTTGTGTCCTTTTTCTTAAAATTGAGGTATAACTCTGAAAAGTAAACAGAAGGAATTATCACAGAGTGATAGAAGTTTGTGGGGTTTTCATCATTCTGAAATGTCATGATCTTGTGCCTTAGTAGTTTGTTGTGCCAAGTATCTAAGCCATTGACAACCATTCTCTATGTGTCCGAAAAAGTTTTCTTGAATTATTTTGTGGTAATTTCCTCCTAATTCTTGGTTTTAACTTTATGGAACTTTCTGTTTTGGATATTGAACTCTTGGGATGGTTCCCAATATTACTACCTTTTTTATTTTCCATTTCTGCGTTTTAGATTCTACTTTCTAGGAGATGCCCTTCACTTTATCTCACATTATGTCTTTTCTTCTTCTTTTTTTCTTTTTTTTTTGAGAGAGAGCACAAGTGGGGGAGAGAGGCAGAGGAAGAGAGAGAAAGAATCTTAAGCAGGCTCCATACCCAGCACGGCTTAATGCGGGGCTCAATCCCATGATCATAAGATCTTGACCTGAGCTGAAATCAAGAGTTGGATACTTAACCGACTGAGCCACCCGGGCATGCCTCACATTATTTCTTTCAGGCTTTTTACTTCTCTTGTCATGTTTTATTTCCCAGATCTCCCCCCCCCCCCACCCCCACCCCTTCATGGTTCTCTTGAATGTTTTTATATTTCTGTTGAATTTGTTTTCCATCATTCATGTTAGATATTTTTTCAAATGGCTTGGTTATCATTGTCTGCACACATATTTAGGAGTAGGGGCCTAGCCATCTGACGTGGGTGGAGCCTGATCAACTTTGAGTGCTCGCCATGGGTGATGTGGTAGGGCTGCTGCCTTGGGAGGCTTCCAGTGTGTAGTTCCTCCTCTTAGATGGTCAGATTTTGTGGAGAAGAATCCTCCCATCTCCTGAGTGGAGGGCGAAGGCCTGGCTGTCTTCATTCTGGAGTCTGGGAGGCAGAAGGCCAGGTGATGGCTCATCTAGTGTGCATATGTCCATATGCTCCTGTTTCAGTGCGGCAGCCTTGCCTCTTGGCTGTGCCCACGTAGCCCAGTTCAGAGACCTTTCCTTCATACTCTCCAGAGAATAACTTCCACATCTTTTGCTGGGCAGAGTTGGAGATTTGGGCGTCTCTTGTGACTCTGGGTATCAGTTACTTCTAAGCATTGTTGAAAAAACCCAATCCTTAGTTTTCACCCTCTCCTACTTGCAGAGGTGTCTAGAGAGACTCTGGGGGGAATTTTGTAGTATAAACCAGGTTGGTTCGCCTGTTAGGTCTGTTGGGTGATTTCCCTTGCTGCCAATATTTTGTGGCTCTTGTTTTCTCTCTCATTTTCCCTTGTCTTTATGGGCTTATCTCTTTTTAAGACCTTCCCTTTACTGTTGTGTTAGTGGAGTTGGGCAGGAGGAGAAAATCATTCTGGTGTTTAGCCCACCATCTTTATCTGGAAGCTACCCACGTAGTTCCTTATAAGCCTGAAGGACTTGTAAATATTTTATCCTGCAGTTTTAGATAGTTTAGATGGTGGTGAGAAGTTTCTAGGTTAGGTCTGTAATTTCGCTTCTCATCGGATCTTCATAATGGACTTAAGAGGCATTATCATGCCCCTGTTGCAGGTGAGGAAACAGAAGCATTTTGAGCTATAATAAAGGAAAGGTGTAGAGGTCTTCACTCTAAGAGATGCTGTTGGGACCTGCACCTCAGGTTTTCCTGACTTAATACTTACACTTGTTCCCCTGACTCTAACCCATTCCTCCTCTAGAGTAACATGGCGTGAGAGTGGGCCGGGTTTTCTCTGGGAATTTAGGGCACAGGAACCAAAGACAAGGTGTCTTTGCTGCAAGTGTTTTATATCTCTACTCTGTTGGCCTGTTCCAGTGCAAAGAGAGGATGAGGCCCGTGAAAAAGGCACTGAAACAGCTGGACAAACCTGACAAGGGGCTCAATGTGCAGGAACAGCTGGAGCATACCCGAAATTGCCTGCTGAAAATCGGAGACCGGATAGCCGAGTGCCTTAAAGCCTACTCAGACCAGGAGCACATCAAACTGTGGAGGAGGTGAGTGGCCTTGGTCTCAGAATGCCTTGTTTGATTTGACAGTGTATGGGGCAGCGGGGGGGGGGCGGAATCTGTTCTTGTTTTATAAAGGGTGACATAACCACCTAATGAAAATCTTTCCCCCAATAAAAATCATCTATTGGCAACATACCTGCAGGCTTCAATTTCATTTTCCTGCAATAGGTCATTCCACTGAGACCAGTCTTTGAAATAGGTAGGATGATGTCATTATTTTACAAGAGAACAGCAGGAGTACCGAATTTGCTGGCCTATTCTCAGAACAAGGACTTGGTCTGTAAGCCTGGAAGGGATAAAAATCATCTGGTCTCACTACTTCACCCACCTCAGGGTGCTAGTCAGATATAAAAACTATTTGATCAGTTCTTTACTAACACACGAGGTGAAGCAAAGGTTAAAATCACCAGAACTGTGATTTCTCTATCCTCTCTGATAATTAAAAAGAACGCTAGTAGTCATTTGTATTAATACGGTTTAATACAGAACTTCAGTTTTCCCAACGTTTTTTTTTTTTTTTTTTTTTTTTTTTTTATTTATTTTTGGGACAGAGAGAGACAGAGCATGAACGGGGGAGGGGCAGAGAGAGAGGGAGACACAGAATCGGAAACAGGCTCCAGGCTCCGAGCCATCGGCCCAGAGCCCGATGCGGGGCTCGAACTCACGGACCGCGAGATCGTGACCTGGCTGAAGTCGGACGCTTAACCGACTGCGCCACCCAGGCGCCCCCAGAACTTCAGTTTTTAAGGCATATCATGGCTCGTATATATTCATTTATGTATTCACTTAACGATATTTTACAAAAACAACTGGAGTGTCTTCCTCAAAAATCATTGTAACACTGAGTCTCTAAAATCCACAGTCTTTGAAATCCTATACTTCATGGTTAATATAATTATTTAGGTATAATATGCCCAATCTCAGTGGATTGGTTTTGAGTGAAAAATAGATTTAAGAAAACTTCGCCATGATGCTATCTGTAGCATGCTTCACAGCCATTAAAAAGATATTAAGCTTCAAATGTTACTTTTATTCCCCTTTATGCTGTTAACCAGCTTCTTCCTGTACCTAGCTAGCCTCTGGGATGTATTTCTACCCAACTTAATCTCTGTTGGAAGATAACAAAAGGTCATCCTAGTACATAGTCTGTGAAGCTAGGATTCCTCCCGTGACCTGGGGCCTGTCTGTGTTTAATTGTGCCAGGTACTGTGGTCCTGGCTAACAGTAGTTCGTAAGAAGGTCTTTGTCCGCTCAGAAGAGACGGCCCTTGATGAAGTGGTGATTGTGAGACCATGTGTGTGGTAGGTGTTCGACAAAGAGGAAGGGCCTGCAGAAGAGCAGTCGGAGGAAACTCTCTGAGAGGCAGGCGAGTGGGCATGGGCAGGGTGGACTTGCTTAGATGAGGAGAGTTTTCCGGCTTTGGCGAAGGCTTCAAAGTGAGACAGTGAGAAGGGGGGCTGGGAGGTTTTTAGGGTTTAAAGGCAGTTTGTTAAGACCACTGATGGCTTTGCACCTGATGCAGCAGGTTTACTACTTAGGGAACCCGTGGTTCCTGTGGGTGGCGTGACCTGGTGAAACTCTTCTCTTCAGTGTGTGGAGAGAGGTGAGACTCCTTTTCCAGCTCACTGCCAGTACCCCTGCCTCCTTGTTCTAGACACCTGTTTTGCCCAGCACTCTCCTGTTCACTGTAATGCCTTGCTGGGGTGGATGGGGTGGAACTACAGTGGAGGCGCCCCTTGGGAGTTTTCAGGAAGAAAGGATAGACTTTGTGGTGACAACTGGGAGGAGAAGGGGCAGGAGCACGGAGATGCCCGAGTGTATGGAGGTCTCCACCTGGAAGATGGTAATGACGGGTTGGGTGGCAGAATCCAGGAAGTGTAGAACGTGGAGGAAGACTCCAGGGCTTTCCTGAGTGCCAGTGAAATAAGGGATTTTAGCTCGGAAACAGAGCCTTCGTCCCCAGACCCCTCAGTCAAACTCTGTGGACACGGCATCTGAAGGAGTGTTAATGAAACACAGACCTGAAAGAATGTTTCTGTTATTTAATTTCTACACTTGGAGAGTATCCATTGCAGAATTCAGTAGCTTGCCATCCATAAGGAGAATAAAAAGTTATTTAAAATTCTGTAATTTACTAGAACTATTATTATTTTTTTTTTTTTAGGAACCTATGGATTTTTGTTTCCAAGTTTACAGAATTTGATGCTCGAAAATTGCATAAATTATACAAGATGGCTCATAAGAAAAGATCTCAAGAAGAGGAGGTAAAATACAAATTTAATCCTAATTCATACTAACAGATAAAAGCCAGTTTTGCACAGAGCAATTCGTTAGTTACTGTTTTTGCCTGGGGAGATGGTCATGGAATGATACTTTTGGTGCTAGAAGGGTCCCTGGTTCTCTGCCCTCCCCTCACAGACGGATGTTCAGGTCCACCACAGCCCTGCCTCCCTGTACTGTGTGCTCCTATGCCATATTAGCTCTGCGCTTTCTCAGCACACTGCACTGGTAGTGAAAGTGACAGACTCGGTGGCTGAAATAGCCAATCTGTTAGAACCAAAGAGTGTTAAAATTCTGACAAGGTGTTGTTACCTGCATTCTTTTTTTTAATTTTATTTTTGAGAGAGAGCAAGAGAGTGAGAGAGAGAGAGAGAGTGAGGGAGGGAGGGAGGGTGAGGGGCAGAAAGAGAAGTAGACACAGAGTCTGAAGCAGGCTCCAGGCTCTGGGCTGTCAGCATGGAGACTGACGCAGGGCTCGAACTCATGGACTGTGAGATTATGACCTGAGCCGAAGTCAGACGCTTAACCAACTGAGCCACCCAAGCGCCCCTACAGTGCGTTCTTATGCCCATAATCCTATATTCTCTCGTCTTGTGGTAGCTTATAAACGTGGCTCTTGATAAGTCATGTGGGCAGAAAATACTTGTTTTGTTCTTTTCTGGGTCACGTATACTTGGTGTTCCTTCCCGCGTTTGTATGTAACGTCCCAGCTACTCACGTAAAGGATCCAACATGAGAAGGTGCCCAGAAGTTCCTTCCCTTCTTTGGCATAGGGGGATGGGCACATAAATGCCTTAGCTGAATTTGAAGACATGCCCATTCACAGATCTGCTGACCTGCCACATCAGCCCTTTAGGGCCCCCAAATCAGCCATTTAGAGCCAGTCTCTGGACATTTAATACCTCCTCCACTAACCTGTCAGCTCCTCAAAGGCAGAGATATTATGCTTCTCATCCTCTGCTATATCCTCAGTGCCTGGAAAGGTACTGGGCACAGCGAAGGTGCTTAGAAGTATTTGTTGCATAAACTTAACATGCTTAGTAGTGTGTTGTACTGTAGAATAGTATGCTCAAGTAGCTTATAATTTAGAAGAATATGATATGGTAGTAATATATAGAGATAATATACTAGTATCATTGAACGTTAATGTAAATTTTAAGCAGTATAAAAGTTTGCAAGGATAGTCAGGAAAAGCCCGAGGAGGGAATGAAATAGTGGGAAAGACCCTGTAGTGGGGAGTGAAAGTTACGATGAGGGTTTATAGCTGAATACACGATGGTAAAGGGGCCACATTAGTCTAAGTATCAGCAATTAGCATATTGAACAAAAATAGTGGTCCTGCTGCTGGGGTGTGCACTATCACAGCCTTCTGGAGGGACAGTTCAGTCAGATTTGTCAAAAGACAAAAACAGTTCTTCTGAGAATTTAATGAGGTAATTAAGGATTTAAACATGTTTATTGTGGAAATGACTTGAATGCCCAACAATAAAAAATAGATTAACTAGATTATGATATATTCATAATGGGGAATATTATTCGGCCATAATACAATAGTGTAAGTAAGTGTTTACATGAGAAAATTTTCATAATGTGTTAAGTGAAAGAAGAATACCAAATAATATTTTTGTTGTTAAAAAAAAAAAAAAATAACACACACACATATAAACACAAGCTTAGAAAGATATGGACCAAATCGCAGACATTAATTTCTTTGGTAGTGAGATTTTAGGGCACTTTACGTTATTTTTTGCTGTTGCTGTTCTTATTATATTTTCTAATATTTTTCTATTACATATTCTTGTGTGGTAAAGAAGTAAATAAACATTGAGATGTTTAGCTTGATGACTTTGGCATAGGAACTAGTTCCCACTGGGCTAGTCAGAGGTTGTTTGCTCTAGTTAGTCTAGGAAAGTTGTGTTCCTACTTTTACATGGTCCAAGATGAGTCTCTGAGAAGGCTGACAGCCTGGGCATCTGTCCTGGGCGGGCCCTGTGCAGTGGCACCCAGCAGCCCATGCACACGGTCTTACAGTGACTTGCCAGGGGAGCGTGACTTTCTTGTCAGAGCAGCAGGGGGAGTTCAGGGAAACTTATGAACATGGTTTATAAGAATATAGTAGATGGCAGGTTGGAAGCCGGAAGAGGGGCAAGAGGGTAATACTTAGAGGTGGTGACCTCTGTACTATTCTTGGGAATTCAGCCTGGGGTCTTAAGATTCTTTGGTTTCCTTTTATTCTCAGGAGCAAAAGAAGAAAGATGATGTGATTGGTGGTAAGAAGCCATTTCGACCAGAGGCCTCAGGCTCCAGCCGGGACTCCCTGATATCTCAGTCCCACACCCCACACAACCTTCACCCTCAGAAGCCTCACTTGCCTGCCTCCCATGGCCCACAGATGCACGGACACCCAAGAGATAACTATAATCACCCCAACAAAAGACACTTTAGTAATGCAGGTAGGTCATTAAGTGGAGTTTTAAAAAGAGATGCCAAAAGAATCATTGTATTTTCCAAAAATAGCTAGACCTTTGTACTTTATTCTCCTTCAACACTTTACTGTCTTCTTTTGTCTTAGTGACACAGCACATGAAGTAAAGATCCAAAAGCCTCCAGCTCTAAGAAGAACATGGCCACCATCATAAACAAATGACAGACTGAGAGAAACAATTTACATTATATAGGACAGTCACATGGTTAAAACTGCTAATACTGAAAGAGCCTTGTAAATTGGTAACAAAAGAATAACCAAATAGAAAAATGGGCAAAGGTTAGGAGTTGGGAATTCATACAGAAGAGGAAATTCAAATGGCCAATATGACAAGATGGCCAGCATTGCTGTTAGGGAAGTGTAAATTAAAGCAATGGTAAGCTAACCAATTTTTTTTTTTTTCGGCCATTCAGATCAACAAAAGTTAAAAGGGTGAAATACATACAAATTGCTAAGAGTGTGAATTGCTACAATCTTTCCAAGAATTAATCTCAAATATCTTAAATACATAAGCCCCTTTTCTGTATGTATGAGGATGCCATTCAGTCTTAGAATGGCAAAAAGTTGGAAATAACTTGAATATCCATTAATAGGAGAATCATTGGATAAATAGTAGGACATTTGTACTCTAAGTATTATCATCAATTATTAAAAAGAATGAGTTGACTTTATAGATCAACAACAAAATCTATATGTGTTTAAATTTATTGAGGTGACAATCATATAACATGAACTTTACCATTTTATTTTTTATTTCTTTTTAAATGTATTCATTTTTTTTCCTGTTTTTGACATTTAGTTTTAATATTTATCTACTTGTTTATTTTTAAATTTACATCCAAGTTAGCATATAGTGCAATAATGATTTCAGGAGTAGATTCCAGTGATTCATCCCCTATTTATAACACCCAGTGCTCATCCCAACAAGTGTCTTCCTTAATGCCCCTTACCCATTTATCCCATCCCCCTACCTATAACCCCTCCAGCAACCCTCAATTTGTTCTCTATATTTAGGAGTCTCTTATTTTGTCCCCCTCCCTGTTTTTATATTATTTTTGCTTCCCTTCCCTTACATTCATCTGTTTTGTATCTTAAGTTAAACTTTACCATTTTAAATACCCAATTCAATGGCATTTAGTACACTCAGTGTTGTGCAACCACCACTTCTATCTTAGTTGCAAAACATTTCCATCACCTCAAATGGAAATCCCACATCCAGGAATCCCACATTCCTTCTTCTCAGCCTCCGCAGTCCCCAGTCTGTATCCTGTCTATCTGGATTCATGTATTTTGGACATTGCATATTAATGGAATCATACTATGTGTGTCTGACTTCTGTTTTCAAGGTTTATGTTTTGTTTGTTTGTTTTTATAATATAACTTTATTTTTTACTTTTAAAAATTTACATCCAAATTAGTATATAGTGAAGCAACGATTTCAGGAGTAGATTCCTTAATGCCCCTTACCCATTTAGCCCACCCCCCCCTTCCCACAACCCCTCCAGCAACCCTCAGTTTGTTCTCCATGTTTATGAGTCTCTTTTGTCCCCCTCCCTGTTTCTATATTATTTTTGTTTCCCTTCCCTTATGTTCATCTGTTTTGTCTCTTAAAGTCCTCATATGAGTGAAGTCATATGATTTTTGTCTTTCTCTGACTAATTTCACTTAACATAATACCCTCCAGTTCCATCCACGTAGTTGCAAATGGCAAGATTTCATTCTTTTTGATTGCCGAGTAATACTCCATTGCATATATATACCACATTCATCCATCGATGGACATTTGAGCTCTTTCCATACTTTGGTTATTATGGATAGTGCTGCTATAAACATGGGGGTGCATGTGTCCCTTTGAAACAGCATACCTGTATCCCTTGGATAAATGCCTAGCAGTGCAATTGCTGGGTCGTAGGGTAGTTCTGTTTTTAGTTTTTTGAGAAACCTCCATACTGTTTTCCAGAGTGGCTGCACCAGCTTGCATTCCCACCAACAATGCAAAAGAGATCCTCTTTCTCCACATCCTCACCAACATCTGTTGTTGCCTGAGTTGTTAATGTGAGCCATTCTGACAGGTGTAAGGTGGTATCTCATTGTGGTTTGGATTTGTATTTTCCTGATGATGAGTGATGTGGAGCATTTTTTCATGTGTTGGTTGGCCATCTGGATGTCTTTGGAGAAGTGTCTATTCATGTCTTTGCCCATTTCCTCACTGGATTATTTGTTTTTTTGGCTGTTTTGTATGTTGTTTTTTTTAAATAGTTCATTATTCTTAATGTATGTTTTTAGTTTATTCTCAAGTTAGTTAACACACAGTGTGGTCTTGTCTTCAGGAATAGATTTCTGTGATTCATCTCTTACATATGACACCCAGTGCTCATTCTAACAAGTGCCCTCCTCAATCCCCATCACCCATTTTCCCCATGCCCCCCAACCCCCTACCCCATCAACCCTCAGTTTGTTCTCTGTATTTATATGGTTTGCTTCCCTCTCTGTTCTTATTTCTCTTTCCCTTTCCCTGTGGTCATCTGTTAAGTTTCTCAAATTCCATATATGAGTGATATCATATGATATGTATCTTTCTCTGACTGACTTATTTTGCTTAGCATAAAACCCTCCAGTTCCATCCATGTTGTTGCAGATGGCAAGATTTCATTCTTTTTCATCATCAAGTAGTATTCCATTGTGAATGTATGTACCACATCTTCTTTATCCACTCATCAGTCAATGGACATTTGCGCTCTTTCCATAATTGGACTATTGTTGAAAGCGCTGCTATAAACATTGGGGTACATGTGCCCCTTCAAATGACACCTGTATCCTTTGGATAAATTCCTAGTAGTGCAATTGCTGGGTCATAGAGTAGTTCTATTTTTAAGCTTTTGAGGAACCTCCACACTTTTCCAGGGTGGCTGCACCAGTTTGCATTCCCACCAACAGTGCAAGAGGATTCCCCTTACTCCACATCCTCGCCAACATGTGTTGTTTCTTGAGTTGTTAATTTTAGCCATTGTGACAGGCATGAGGTGGTATCTCAATGTGGTTTTGTAGGTCTGTCTGTGTTGTAATGGGTATCAGTACCTCACTCCTTCCTGTGGCTGAATAACATCGCATTGTGTGGGTACACACCACAGTCTGTTATCCATTCATCTGTTGGGGTTGTTTCTACTTTTTGGCTATTGTGAATAGTACTGCTGTGAAAATCTGTGTGTAAGTTACTTTTGAGTACCTATTTTCAGTTCTTTTGGGTATATACCTAGTAGTGGAATTGCTGGGTTATGTGGTAATTCTAATTTAATTTTTTGAGGAACCATCAAACGTTTTCTGTAGTGTATGTTTGAATGTTGTTTTGAATGCTTATTCAGAACAATACTGTGTTTGAATTAGTATTGAGAAAGTTGTGAAAACACACACTATATATAGCATACATAGAAGTCCTAGTATAGGATTTTGCAAAGAATCAAATATTCCATAATAATCTTAATGAAGTGTACATTTCTTTCTAAACTTCAGTTTTAGGATTTCCATTTGATTTCTTTTGAAAAATACATTTCATTCTTCTGGTAAAATTCTCAGGCTTTTAGAAAACTTGATTTTCTTCATCTTTTCCTCTGTTTTTGAGCATACGAATTAAGTTATTTAAAAATCTTTGCTAAGTCCAGTATCTCAATTCTTGTGAATCATTTTCTGTTGTGTGTTTTATTTTTCTTGGTTTTCATCCATATATTTCTGTCTTTGGCATGCCTAGTTATTTTTGATTAAGTGGGGGAACCTATGTTTTAAAAATTGTGGAAGCTCCAGGAGCACCTGGGTGGCTCAGTCAGTCAAGCATCCAATTCTTGATCTCGGTTCAGGTCTGATCTCAGCGTCGTAAGTTCAAGCCCCATGCCAGGCTCCATGCAGGGTGTGGAGCCTACTTGAAAAAAAAATTATGGAAGCTTCAGATGGTGTTGCTTTCCTAGAGAGGATTCATTCTTTCCTCCCCAAGAGCACATGGAGTGTAAGGCGATCATTCTGGTCTAGTCGTCTAGTCTGCCTCTGGGCTCCCCTGTTCCTGGGGCTTAGCTCTTCAGAGTGCTCAGCAGAGGGCCTGGAGCATTTTCTGCCCCTCATCTTCTGCAGGCCCTAGACTCGAATCTTGGTTTTCTCAGCACCATGAGACTACCTGGACTGCTCTGCTCTTCTGAGGCTTAGGTCTTCAGCCTTCTGCTCCCTGCAGATTCAGCACTTATCTTAAGGGAAGACTGGATGTGTGTTTGAGCCCTTCAAGTCTGCCATGTCCCTCTAGCCTAGAAAGACCACCGAAGGCTCAGCTTGTGCTGGTAAAAGCTCAGATATTCAGCCCCTTGCCTGTGCTCAGAATCACAGGCCTCCCCAATGACTACAGCGGTCACCTTACCTCTCTAAGGTTTTCTGCTCTTCAGTCTTAATGCCTTCTAGTCTAGTCCTGAATGCCCTGTCTACTCTTTGATGTCCTCAAACAGGTAATTTTTGTTTATCTGGCCTTTCTTACTGTCCTTGGCGGAGCGTAATTCTGCTGTAAGCTACCCTGAATTGCCTGGAAGCACAAGTGCCAGGTCTTCTAATGTTACAAATCTAAGTAGTTCTGAGTTAATTGATCCCCATTTGATTCAGGGGGACAAAAGGTAATTACTCTATAAGAGTAATTCCTCTCGAGAGGAAGAGAGGGAGAGGGAGAGGGAGAGTGAGCGAGATATATCCATGTTCGTAGATCTGATTGTATTATCTGTATTGACTTTTTCCTGGGATCAGACTGGTTTTGTGTTATTCGTGTGATGTCACTGATTTTGTATTCTGATCCTTTGAAAGAACTCTTCTTATATCACTGTAGTCTTTTATTTAAGTCTTGGATTCTTCACCCATCTCCTAAATAGCTCAGTACTTCCTAACAGCGACCTACCTCATGATGGGTTCAAGAAGAAAGAAAAGCACTGTTCAGTTCCTCTGGAAATAAATGAGTTGGCTTGATTTGTAAGCCTCTCCATGATACCGCAGACACTGACACCCCATTTGAAATACTACTTTCCATTTGAAGCCATCGCCAAGTGATTGGTTTTCATGTTGTGAAGGTGTCTCTTTTTGTTGTTGTCTGTTAAGTTATTAGGTTGAATAGTTAAAGTTTTTTTACTTCTTGGTCGTCTGGCCTGATCCACAACCAGAGCAGCAGGGAATTTAAGCCACTGGCTGAGTGTGTTATCAGTTCCTAAGCTGTCAGGTTCCTTCATTATTCTTTGGCTCTATAGAAAAGTATTTAGAAGACCAGCAGCATGAGTAGAGGGGTATCTACTTGGTGGCTTATTTTTGGTGTTAATATAGTTGTAGATAGAAGACGAATTTCCCATGAGGCCACGTAGTTCTTCTGGGTAAGCCTGTGTCCCAGTTTCCTAAGGCGCCACAAACTGGGAAATGTATTTTTACACACTTTTGGAGGCCAGAAGTCTGCACTGAGTGTCGGTCGGGTTGTCTCTCTCTGGGAGATGTGGGGGAGGATCTGGTCCCTGCCTCTCTCCTGGCTTGTAGTGGCCACCAGCAGCCCTTGTTGCTGCTTGACTTCTGGTTGCATTCTTCCCGTCTCTGCCTCCATCTCTAGTGTCTCCTTGTCTCAGACCTCCCTCTGCCTTTCTCTTAGAAGAGTATCTGTCATTGGGTTTAGGGCCCAACCTACATCTAAGATGATCTCATCTCAGAATCCTTAATTACATATATAAAGACCCAGTTTCCCGGTAAAGTCACTTACAGATTCTGAGTGGACATACATTTTGGGGGTCACACTTAAACCCACTATAGCCTCCATTCCTGGACTTTTATGTGTTTACTGCCTTTCTGATTAAAATAAGTGTGATTCTTCTGAAGGAAAAGGGAGGCTATAGAAGCTGAAATAGATATCAGTTTGGCCCTACCTTTGAGAGTTAGTGTATTGATCCAAATCCAACGTTAGAGGATTCACTTTTTATAGGAGGAGGTTTATCTCCTTGATGTGGGCTGGGAAAGAGTAGTAGTAGAATCAGTATGAATAGCCTGGAAATATTTTCAGAGACCAGGCACTGGCTGACCATGTTATCTGTAGCAGTGGGTAAATAAAGTTGAGATGTGTAAACAGAAGATACCAGTTTATGGCTATGAAACTCAGCAGTTCTGTTTTCTGAATTAATGTTTAGGTTTTTTTTTGTTTTTTGTTTCTGGGTTTTTTTTGAGTGAAATCTCGTTTTAAGGGTCTGCCCCAGATTGGAGGGTAAAGAGGCAAGGAAAAGAAAAAGCAGTAATTTTTATGATTTCATAAGGAGAAAAGCAGTGAGTTTTCTTTTGCCTTCAAAGTTGAGGGAGAGAAGGTTGGGACTCATTACTGGTATGTTTACCAGCAGCAAAAAGGCTAGGAAGGAGGAAATTTAATGTCTATTTATATAACGTGTCAGCCTTTGAGTTTAAACTTCAGTGGGTGTGAAATTCAGCCATTTTTTGAAGTCATGAAACTGTTCTTTCTTTTCTTGCAGATCGAGGAGACTGGCAGAGGGAAAGAAAGTTCAACTATGGTGGTGGCAACAGCAATCCTCCGTGGGGTAGTGACCGGCACCACCAGTATGAGCAGCACTGGTACAAGGACCACCATTATGGGGACCGGCGACACATGGACGCCCACCGCTCTGGGAGCTACAGACCCAACAATCTGTCCAGAAAAAGACCTTATGACCAGTACAGTAGCGACCGAGACCACAGGGGACACAGAGATTATTATGACAGGTAGGCAGAAGGTCCCGAGACACCAGGCCGACCTCTGCCAGGAGTCTCACTGGTTAAGGGGAAGAGATAAGTGACATACACATTAATGTACTTATTAAATGTTCACTGAACATCTCATCCTGTGCCAGTCATGGTCCCTAGTCTGAACCAATGTTTTTGCCATCAGGACATCCTCAGGGTGTTGGGGAGGAATTACGGTGTAGACAGCTGATATGGTGTGCTAAGTGGATGATTGAAAGTAGAGGTTTTGAGTTTTTCCTGAGGACTGAGGCAGAGAGGAAGTTGCTGATTGTTGATTTGAGCCTTGAAGAGTCTGCTAAACAGAAAGGGGAATGGGTATCACAGGCCCAGGCCAAGGGTGAGCATCCAAAGAGGGAAGTCCAGAAGATGGACACATTGGATAGTAAGAAGGCCTTGAATGCCAGATTATAGGTCTTAAGTTGTGTTCTCTGGGTCATAGGGAGCCATTTGCAGTTTTATCCTTCTACTTGTACAGGAAAAGAGTTTTGTGTCTTCTTCTGTGGAAATGTAGGAAAGTGGTAGCTTTGAAACATTAGAGCCCACGACCAAAATTATTGAGCTTGATGTGAGGCTCTCAGATACACTGGGTAGCAGGGATCCTGAGATGGGTCCCAGCCTGTGGACCTTGCCTGCCACCAGTCCACAGTTTAGGGGTGAAAGACTTGTGAAGTTTTACCCTGTCTACAACTATACACTACCATTAATGAGCCAAGATTGTAACTTGGGAGAGTTGCCAAGTATATAGGAAGGGCTAAAGTTTTCTGTATTCTTCCTAGAATAGGACTTGACTATATTTTAACCTCACAGCAACTTTGGCTTTTCTTAGGCTAACAACATGCTTTGCTTGGACTTGAATTTAAATTTGGAAAATTTCCTATTCAGCATCTCCCTTTTTGGAGGATCTGGTAACACATTATATAGCCACGTAGCAGCTGTCTCCTTTAGAGGAGGTTTCAACTGAACCCCTTTGCCCCCACCCTTCTGTCTCATCTTGTGTGGCTCCAGTGGGCATTTGCCCTGCATTTCTTTGTGTAGATCTGTATTTCTATTCAGCATCACTCTTTTTCTGCCCAAAGGACTTTTATTTTAGTATGGGTCCGCTGGGGATAAATTCTTCCAGCATTTGTATGTCTGAGAGAGTCTTTAGTTTGCCTTCATTTGTGAAAGATACTTTGCTGGGTATAAATTCCCAGGTTAACACTTTCCGTACTTTAAAGATGTTCCTCTTCTGTCTGCTTGCTCTGTTTCTGATGGAAAATCTGTCATCTTTATAAAACATGTCTTTTTTTCCTTCATTACTGGTTTTTAGCCATTTGGTTGTAGTGCTGCATCCTGCTATATTTTTCCTCATGTTTGTTTTGTTTGGGAAGTGTTGAACTTGGATCTGTGGGTTTGTCTTTCCTATCAAATTAGGAAGATTTTTTTTTTTCAACCATTATTTCATCAGTGTTTTCCTGTCCTACCTCCCTCATCTCCTGTGGAGATCCCACTTAAACCTGTATTAAGCTGTTTGCATTGATTGCTGTCACAGCTCACTAATGCTCTGCTTATTTTTTTTTAATTTTGTTTTCTTTCTGTCTCAGTCGGATAGTTTCTGTTGGCTGTGTCTACAAGTTCACTAAGATTTTCTTTTTCAATGTCTAACCTGCCTTGAACCCCATACAATATATTTTGCATTTCATACATTATAGTTGTATTTCTAGAAGTTGTATTTGAGCTTTTTTTTTTTTTTTTTTTTTTTAACTTAAATCTTTCTAACCTTTTGAAATCTGGGATATAGTTTAAAAGTAGTTTTTAGGGCACCTGGGCGACTTGGTTGCGTGTCCGACTCTTGATTCAGCTCAGGTCATGATCCCAGGGTCGTGGGATCAATCCCCTTGTCGGGCTCCATGCTCTGTGTAGAGCCTGCTTAAGATTAAGATTCTCTCTAGGGGTGCCTGGGTGGCTCAGTTGGTTGAGCATCTGACTTTGGCTCAGGTCATGATCTTGCAGTTCATGGGTTCCAGCGCTGTGTCAGGGGCTCTGTGCTGATAGCTCGGAGCCTGGAGCCTGCTTCGGATTCTGTGTTTCCCTCTCTCTCTGCCCATCTGCCGCTCACTCTCTGTCTCTCAAAAATAAATAAACATTAAAAAAATTAAAAAAACAAACTTCTTTCTCTTTCTGCTCCTCTCCCACCACTCTCTCTAAAACAAATAAATAAAATGAAATAAAAGTAAAAGCAGCAGCTCTCAAAGATGATAGTTCTCCTTTTAAATATAAAAAAAATAGTTTTTATATCATTGTTGTCTGATTCTACCATTTGGATTAGTTGTAGCTGATTAACTTATCTCCTCATTATGGTCCTTCCTCTTTTTTCCATGCCTAGTAATTTTTGATTAGATGCCTCACTGAGTGCTGGATATTTTGTATTCCTATAAATATTCTGGAACTCTGTTCTGAGAAATAGGTTATCTAGAGGCAGTTTGATTCTTTCAGCTCTTGCTGTTAAGATTTGTCAGAATGAGAACAATGCTCTGGCAGTCTAATTGTTCCCCCTCACTAGGGTAAGAACACTTTGTTGTACTCCACTGATGTCCCTTGAAGCTTGAGGCTTTTTGGTGTGGCTGGTGAGAACAGGGCCCTTGTACCTCTAATCTTCTGGGTGGTTCTTTTCCTGGCCTTGGATAGTTTCTTCACATATACACACTTTATAGTGCTCAATTGAATACCCAAGGGGAACCTTTGCAGGTCTTTGAACTTCTTTCTGTGTGCAGAATTCTCTTTTGCATTCCATCCTGTGAGCTCCAGCTGCCTTGGTTCTGCCCCCTGCCTCTCAACTGAGGACGTCTCCCCTTCCCTGTGCTGAGGCCTGGAAACTGTCTCAGGGCAATGAGTGGGGTTGTTATAAGCCTCATCTCACTAGTTTTCCATCCCTCAGGGAATCGCTGGTCTTTGTTAATGGACATCTGGTATCTTTAAAACCATTTTTTGTCCCTTTCTGCTTGTTCCAGGTAGGAGGGTGAGTCTAGTTCCCCGTATTCCACCTTGACTGGAAGTTGAAGTCACCAGCTCTCTCTCTGTTGTTTAATGAGGGGAAATTCACATAAACTGAATTAACTGTTTTAAAGCAAACAATTCAGTGACCTTTAATACATCCACAATGTTGTGCAACCACCGCTGGTGTTAAGTTCCAGATGCTTTCATTGTCCTGAAGAAAACCCCATGACCCTTAAGCAGTCACTCCATTCTATCTCTGCAGCTCCAGATAATCACCAATCTGTATTTTGTTTTTGTGGATTTACTTGTCTTGGATATTTTGTATAA
Source organism: Neofelis nebulosa (assembly GCF_028018385.1). NCBI lineage: Eukaryota > Metazoa > Chordata > Mammalia > Carnivora > Felidae > Neofelis > Neofelis nebulosa. Next base: position 12,358,165 of record NC_080788.1, read on the forward strand.
ATGAAATCAAGCAAGATGTGGCCTTTTGTGACTGGCTTCTTTGGACACTTAGCATAATGCTTGAGTCTCATCCACACTGTAGCTTGCATTGTAGTACTTCATTTCTTTTTGTGGCTGAGTAATATTCCATTGTATATATATGCCACAGTTTGTTCATCCATTCATTGATGCACATTTGAATTGTTTCCACCTTTGGCCATTGTACATAGTGCTGCTATGAACATGAGCGCAAAATTATTTGTTGGAATATCTGTTTTCAGTTCTTTTGGGTCTATACCTAAGAGGTAATTGTTAGTTGTATGGGAATTCTACATTTGGCTTCTTAGAAACCACCTGTTTTCCACAGTGGCTGAAACATTTTACATTCCTACTAGCATTGTATGAGAGTTGCAATTTTCCCACATCTTTGCCAACACTTACTTTCTGTGTGTGTGTGTGTGTGTGTGTGTGTGTGTGTGTGTGTGTGTGTGTTCAACATGACCATCCTAGTGGGTGTGAATCCGGTAAGTAGCTCCTTGTGGTTTGATTTGCATTTCCCTGATGATCAATATTCTTTAAAGATGTTGAGCGTCTTTTCATGTACTTAGTGGCCATTTGTAGATCTTTGGAGAAATGTTTGTTTCAGTCCTTTCCCCATTTTTGAGTTGGGTTGTTTGTCTTTTTGTTGTTGACTTGTACCAATTTTCTTTTAATAAGATAACAAGCAGTTTACTGTGGTGCTAAGTAAAAATTTTACTATTCTTTACATGGAGTCAATTTATTAAATACTTTATTTAACTCTTCATTTATTGTTGAATGTTTGGGTTGATTGTGGCTTTTGCTGTTACTAATAACTTCTCGAATAATTTCTGTGGCTCTTTTTCCCCTCAGGCCAGGTCAAAGAATATGAAAATGTCTGTAGGTCTGGCCAGTTTTCCTGAAGGGAGTGCATCTTTACAGAACCTCCAGTGATTCAAGGGTGTCCTTGTTTCATTGCAGACTTGAGGTGTATGTCATTTTGTAGGGTAGGATTGGCCAATAAGTGTAAAATAGCCCTTTGTTATTACTTTTGTTTTTTTTGTTTGTTTTTGATTCCTAGTAATGTGAACATTTGTGAACTCTGAGTCCTTTGGAAGGGTCCTTGGGTATGAGCGTGTGAGGGTGAGCCAGGTGGGCGAGGAGGAGGGGGTGGGCTTGAGCTGTCAGCTAAGCCTTGTGTCTCTGTTTCAGGCACCATCATGACTCCAAGCGGAGGAGAGCCGATGAATTTCGGCCTCAAAATTACCACCAGCAGGATTTCCGACGAATGTCTGATCACCGCCCCCCTGTGGGCTACCATGGCCAGGGACCCTCGGACCATTACCGCTCTTTCCACACAGACAAACTGGGGGAGTATAAACAACCCCTGCCCCCCCTGCACCCCGCCGTCTCAGACCCTCGCTCGCCCCCTTCTCAGAAATCCCCCCACGATTCCAAGTCACCCCTGGATCACAGGTCTCCTTTGGAGAGATCACTAGAACAGAAAAACAACCCAGATTATAACTGGAATGTTCGGAAAACATAAAGGACAGCTGGGAATGAAGGGGAGAGCAAGAGTCATTAAGCACCTGGATATTTTTGGTCTGATCTAGTAGGAGCCAGTTATCTAGACCAGTGAGTGGAGTTTCTGGACATGCTGCTGCTGTCAGCTCGCCGGTGGAAGGAGCACCTCAAGGAGCGGGGGGCCTTTCACTTGGTCCAGCTTGGGTTTAGGTCGCCACTCCTGCACTTTGACACCCCCTCCCATTCCAGCCTGGTCCTGGCCTCCCACTGCGAGGAGTGCTAGGAGGAAGACGTGACTTTTGCGTCCCAGCTTCGTGGGCTGTGTTTCCCCAGTGAAGGAAGAAGGGATCTCAGAGTCACGAGGATTTTGTTGCTGGGTCCGTGTGCTCTGGGCCCATGTGCAGTGGGCTGGGAAGGAACGTGTATGTGAAGGTTGACGGGACCTGCTGGGCCACGCGTGATCTGCTTCACTGTGATGTGACGGATGCTGCTGACGGGGCGGGGCATGGGTGTCGCCTCATAAGACTTGAAGGGGAGCAGGTACACTCCTCACATGTGTTCTTGGGAGAACCATACACTTGGGCCTCCTTGTGATGCCTTTGGTGCAGGGGCTGGTGGGGAGCAGCTTCCACAGTGGCCCCTTCCCTACAACACTAACCTTTCCCACACTATCTGGACATTTCAGAGGTTCGGTCTCCTGAGTGGGTCTCCTTTGCCCTGGTCCAGGGGAGAGTCAGGCCCATCTGGCTGACGTGTGCGTACTGTGAGTTTTCGGCAGTGTTGGAGCTGGCGTGGGTCTTCCTTGGCTGGGAGTGGGGGGAGAGGGGTGAGAAAGGGGCTAGAGGGGCGGTGTGGCCAGGGACCCGGAATCCCCGGTGGGGTTCTGATTCCTGGGATGAGTAGTCTGAGGGCAGGGCCTGGAGAGGAGGGGAAGCTTGCTGCAAGCACACGCCCAGGCAGGGGTGTGGGTGGCAGGCATGCTTCCCGGGGGAGCTGGGGGGGGGGGGCGGGGCTTCAGTGTTGCGCCAGGTCAGCGTTTGCAGCCACGCTCGTTACTTCAGTTCCCTTCGCACAGCTTGAAGAAGTAGACTGCACAGAACATGCAACTCCTGACGCCACAGGGCGGGTGGACAGATGAAGTCTGGGTCCCTATTGGGAACAGGCTCCCACTCCCAGTCGGAGATCGTTAGAATTGAACTCCATTGGTTTTAGAATGAGATCAGATAAGGCGTACACCTAAGGTAAAGTTTTTCCAAAATAGGAAGCCTCCAAGGACAGGGGACTGAGCTGCAGACGGTAAGAGTCCTACTCGGGTTGAACAGAGTCAGAAGTGGGAAGGCGAGTCAGTCGTACCAATTAATCACGCTCCTTTCACTTTACATTTTACGGATACTGGGCCTTCCATTTTATTCCCTTTAAATATAGCTTGCCAGTATTGTTTGACTGTCCAAAGGCCTTTCTAGGTGGAATAACTGACTTGAACCTACACTGTGCCTATATGCGTCCAGGCTCAGAGCTGGTGACCACCTTTCCATTGGGTGTGCACAGGGTTAAACTCCCTGAACTGACCTGTGAGGACTTCATAAAACTGTTATCGCTTACTTGCTGGTAACCTGGGCAGCACCATTTTTGCCTTTACTGAGAAATTCCCAAGTCAGCTCGCCCTAGGGAAGCAGATGTGGCTTTGGTGGGTCATCGCTCGTGGGGCTGGCCGGGCGTGAGTTCCACATGAGAGTCTGGGTCCTCACAGCTTATGTTGGGAGCTTAGTAGGTCTGCCCCTTCCTTATTTATCTCCTCTCGGGACTGGGATTGTTCACTGTGGGCTCATATCCGGTGAACATGCCCTGGACCACGGCCCAAAGAATGCCCGGGAGCCTCTGGCCACAGCCACTCCACTGGGCACATGCTGTGACTGCTTGGGAGAGAAGAGGGTGTCTGCTGTGGCCTCCACCAGCTTAACTTCTTGCTGACACTACCCTGTGTCTTTCTTGCCCAGGCCAAAGAGGAGGGCTAGGTTGGCTTGTCCCTTCCTGTGGTGGGAGGAAGGGAGGGAGGGATGAGCCCCAGGATGTCTTCCCCTGTGGGAGGGAAGTCAGGCTGTGTCCCCTGGGAAGCCAGGAAAGTCACTGGAGGCCCTGTGTTTCAATATTCATCAGGGTTTTTTTTCCTCTGAAGTTGATAGGAGATGTGAGTTATTCCCAAAGATGTCTCATCATGAAGAAAAAGGAACTTCCTTTTGTTTACATTCAGGACTTACTGTGCCATATGATGTAGCAAAAGGCAATATTAGCCAGATCAGTGTTAAATTGATTATAAAATTACAGTATCCCCATAAAAGCATCTATTTTAGGTGTTGAGGTATGTTTAAAGAGTCAGGAAAAAGGAGGCATTTCCTCACTGACCTAAATCAGTATGAATATTGTATGCTTTTATCAAAAACAGATTTGCACAGATAGGAATTCTCTCCCTTGTGGATAGGATAAAGTACCCCAGGAACCTGTGAGGGCAATATCACAGAGCCTAGCTTTGAAAGATTCAGTAATTGGGTGGAGACTGCAGGGGTTGAGGAAGAGGGGAGTTGGCATCACGTGAAGTCTGAGTGTGGAACAAGGGTTAGCATGGTATCCCACAGCCCTGGGAAGGGGTGCGGTGAGAGCCCCAGTCATCACTGCGGTCTTTCGGAGATGCTGGAGAGAAGCCGCCAGGCCCTCTGCAGAGCCCCATCTTACGGCCCCTGGTCCCCCTCTCTCCTAGTCCTTGCGTTGGCCCTTTCACGGGAAGCCAGAACACTTCTCGCATCGTGCTGCAGGCACTCTAGCCTGATGGCTGAGAGCTATATCAGGATGTGTGGTGCACACGCGATTCGGTTACGAATTCACATGGGGACACTGGAATCCTACAGACCAAATTCCCCTCGTCAGCAGGAATGGTGGCCCGGGGCCCAGCACTGGTGGTCTTCCGGGCTCGTCTGAGGGCCGCAGTGTCAGGCGGAGAGAGCCAGGCCAAGGGTCCAGGCTGCTTTAGTCCATCTGACCCCACTCATTTGGGGACAGATGGTTTTTCTTTATTGTAAAATTGTGGACTTTTCAAACCTGTTGACTAAACAGTAATTAATTTATATTTGTGAAAAATGCCACTGTCCTAGTGATTTCTGATGTAAATAATGTTGTTTATATAGTATGTATTAAATTTTCCTACATTGTACAACTGCTGTACTTTTGATTCTTGTATATTAAACAGTGTTACTAAGGATTTTTAGAATTGGGCGGACACGTTGCATTGCGTTGCATCGGCGTGAAACGTGACCAGATACGCGTCCAGCTCTCTTCCCCTGGCTGCCGGGTCATTTGGCCTGTTCGACAGCTTGTGAAATGGAGCCTTTTGAAGTTGCAGTGTTCTTCCTACCAGCACCAGCGTGTTGCTGGGTCTAGGACCCTCACAGGTTCCGGAGGTTTTCCCTGCGTGGCCACTGCCAAGGGTAGTGGTTCCTGGCTGGGCAGCTCCCCGCATCTGACGGGATTGCCCGGACCAGTGACAGTCCCTGGTGGAGCAGAGCGGCCCACCCTTTCCCACGTTGGTTGTGCCAGAGAAGGAGCCCTGGAGACCTGGAAGGTGCATTTTGAAGACCTGTGTCATCCAGACAGGGTCCTGTAGCTCCCCTTCCATCCAGAGGAAGTGAAAGCACAGTGTCTGCCAGTCCACAGCAGTGAGGGTGATTTAACAGTTGGGTTATATATTCATGAAGAGGGAAAAAGGCATTTTATAATGGAAACACTGACACGAATGTTAACTCTAGCAATTTGGCACAGGGGCAGGCCCGGCTCCTACGAGGCCCAGACAGGAGGGGTGGCCCAGCCCTCGGGTGGAGATCCCGTCTGAGTAGGAGCTGGAGAAGGTTGCCAGACCCAAGGGGTTTTGCTAATGCTTGGGGGGATTTCAAAACCAAACTCCTAGTCTTCTCGAACCTCCTTATTCTTGATACCCAATAAACCCATAACGTTCGCTCAGTTAACTCCCCTGTTGGGACTCTCAACCCGGGAGACCCGGCCGCGAGGGCCCTCCCTCAGCCTGTCCTGTGCGGGAGGGAGAGGCCGGGATATTTGGTGCACAAGAGTTCTTGAGTCCAAGACTCAAAAGAAGAGTTGAGGGCTCCTCCTGCCGATAAACAACTCAACAATCGTGTTGCAACTCACAGCTCAGCTGGAACATCTTTGGGAAACTTTTAAGAACAAGCACTGCAATAATCAGCTCAGGATTTACAATAGCAACGCGGCTTCTACACCGACCGCTGCCAAGAAGCCTGCCTTTTACTGGAAGAAGCAGGCGCAAGGCCCCCTCCCTCCTCCCTGGCGGGGCCTCAAGTGTCTGGCATGAAGGCAAGCCCTCCTCAATTAGCACCGACTGAAAGGTCACTTACTGAAACACAAGGCCCTGTGGTTTGCCAGACCAGTCTGGACTCCGGATGCCGACCTGTGGCTCTTTAAAGGAGCAGGACCGGGTTTGCCACCAGAGGCTGTGCCTTTGCTGTGTCGGCATCCCCCCAACCCCCTGCCGGTCACATTCGAAGGCTGCAATGCCACTCAGCCCGTCGCCTCCCAACCTGCCTCCGCTGTTTGTTCTGCTAGGTGATTTGGGAAAGGGACAGAGCCCGAGTGAATAAAAGCTCTTCATCCCGTAGAAGCCTGGGCCCTCGTGGTACATGGGGCACCCTGTCCCAGGCTTGACGTCTGGGAGTTTCCTGGTCAGTTCTGTGGCCATGTGATCTGGCTTTGTGTGGGAACATGACACATCTGCCCTACAGGCAGCCTTCTCACCTCAGAAACAGGCAGGGTTATCTACTTCTTGGGGCCAGCTGCCTCATGGAGTGTTCGAACACGGTATCTTCCTAAATTTTGTGTGCATGTGTGACCCCAAAGGGGGCTGTCCTTGCTGAAACTCAGTCCTTGCCGATCACGTGCACCATGGTGGCTTTGGCGGGGGGAGAGGGGACCTCGATGGTCTAAAGGGGCTGGCAGGAAGGTCAGTGTGTTGTCTCCGTGGGGGCCCTGCCCTGTGTGCAGTTGGGCAGATGGCCTCCACATCCACATCCTCATTTGCACACCAGGAAGGCAGCTTCTAGACGTGAGAAGCTCACACAGTGGAAAAGGGGAAGGTTTGTAAACCCTTAAAGCTGCCCAGAGGGAGACAGTGTTCATCAGTCCCTGCTGGGAGGTGGGGGAATATGGGGACACCGTGGAGGGCACTTGCTGGGCAGGCCCAGCTTAGCGTTCTGCCCCAGCAGCCGTCAGCCCAGGACCAGCTCATCAGAGGGGCCCAGGAAGAGGCCTTGCTCTAGGGGGAGACTGGACCCCAATAGCAAGGCCCTGCAGGGAGCTCACAGTCCGATGGGGACGGGACAGTCACTAGAGAGAAAGTTTGTCCCTCAACCAAGATCTTGAGCATCTCCTGTGGGCCAGGCCCTGTTCTAAAAGGTGGGGACGCATGCAGGGTGAAGCAGGACGAGGGCCCCACCCTCTTCAACGGAGAGGTGGTGAGGCACACCTAGACCAACAATAAGAGGACAAAATGTCACTTCAGTGCCGGGACATGGGAGCGGGAACAGGTGGTGGTAGCGGAGCCCAGAGGAGGCGGGGAAGGCGTGCGTGTAGGAAGTGGGCAGAGCTGGGTCTGAACCAACTGGCATTCTTGGGCTTACTCTCTAGCTCTCTGAGCCTCCCTGTTGGAGAATACCAGCCTGTGGCGGGGGGGGGGGAGGGGGGGGAGATGGCTTGGTGGCCATCATCAGTGTCGGAGGGCGGCCTTGGAACATCCTGAGGCTCCTCAGAGACCCCTCATGCCACCAGACCTGGGGCCCGAGTTGTATTTGGAAAGTGAGCGGTAGTTCCCCGTTCATTCCCTGACCGAGGGTCCTGAGTGAATGTGGTTCTAGAATCTTCCTGCAGGGGGCAGAAGATTTCCACGAACAGCCTGCCTCACTGCCAACACCTACATTTACAGGACCCCCCCCCCCCCCCCCCCGGGGAGGCTTACCGTCGTTTCTCCGCCCTGGTGGGGCCGCCTCCCTTGGCTGCGGAACCCACGCTGGAGCCGGAGACGTGGAGCCACCTCATCCCCGCAGGAAGCGTGACAGGGGATGGGGAAGAGGAGAGGCTGCAGGAAGAAGCCAGCCTCACCTGCTCCACGAGCAGGAGGCCCAGGGGGCAGTGCTGGCCAGTGGCGGCCTAGGCCTCTCAGCCAGCACGGGGGGGGGGGGGGGGCTCTCTCCCCACCAGCCAGCCCCGAATGTACTGACACGTCCAGCGATTATTCCGGGATACACAGGCTCCTTCCTGCCCCTTCCGGATCCAGCCTCTCCTCCCCCTCCCCTCCCTTCGGCCGCCAGAGGGACGTCCTGAGCCGCAAGGCCCAGGCATCACTCTGCTGCTCCCTGTGTGTAACCTTCACCTTAGCCGCAAGCTCCCTGGCTTGGGTCCGAAGCCCTCTACGACCTGCCCTTGCTGGCCACTCGGAATGTCCCCGTCTCTTGGAGCCCCCTGCCCGCCGCCAGCCAAGCCTTCAGGGAGCTGAATCTTAAAGGGTGATGGCCAGAGCGGGTAGTAAGGAGAGGCAGTTCACCAGCCGCCGTGGTACTGTTTCAGTGGGGCAGGGTCTGGGATGGCTCCGCTGGGGCAGGGGGCTGGCTCCATGGCCCCAGCTGCCTTAGCCCAGGCCCTGGCCGGGGACTCTGTGCAGCAGGCAGAAGGGTGAGGAGGCAGGAAGGTGTGAAGGTGGCGGCAGCAGGCGCAAAGCCGAGTGGGCTCACACAAGAGGGACCTCAGTCCCAGCGAGGAGACCCAGGGCCCCGGCGGCAGCTGAGCTGAGAGCATGGGCTCCGGAGACAGCGTCCACCTTCAAGTCAGGGTTCACCCCCGACTGTCGCGAGCTGGGCCAGGGGTTAACCTTCAGAGGGAATAGTTCCACCCAAACCTGGTGGGGGAGCAGTGCCTGGCACGTGCTAAGGACAGTGCAAGGTGGACCGTCATCACTGTGGCCAACTCCTTGAGGCTCGGGGTCCTCGGCGTGGCCCCGCCTAAGCCTGGTAACCTGTCCTGGGGTCAAGCCCACACCCTGCCCCTCCCTGCCCCCGAGAGCCTAGAGATGAAGCCTCTGTGGGCCTCCCTGGCTCCTCTTCCCACATTTCAGGGGGCCCCACCACAGAGCCTGTGGGCCTCCTCTGAGCCCCATCCCACACGTCACTGTGTCCCCACTGCCCCAGAGCGTTCTTTCCTTCCCTGAAATCCTCTCTGAGGCCTGCTCTGCCAGTGGGTACAAATAGTAATCAGATGAGCTAATTCCCTCTGGACTGCACACTGGCTTGGTGTTTCCCAAACTTGGGGCCTACAGACGTATGATGGGGCAGGTCGTTCTTAGAGATACCTGGAAGAATTTAAAATTTTTCTGTTTTCCTTTTGATGAACATTAAAAAAAAATACTTTGAGAGAGAGGGAGAGAGCTCAAACAGGGGGACGGGCCGAGAGAGAGAGAGAGAGAGAGAGGGCTCAGTGCAGAGCCTGATGTGGGGCTCGATCCCATGACCACGAGATCATGACCTGCTGAAATCAAGAGTCAACGCTTAACCAACTGAGCCATCCAGGTGCCCCTTGGTGAACACTTTAAAGAATTAATCTAAGCGAATCCTGGATGATCTGGAAGAATGGGGAGAAGAAAGGAACCCAGGACTCTGGTGTTATATTGGCACAAAGCGGTCAGTGCTACTTACCCAGGTGGACAGGGGGACACAAGGCAACAAGTTCGACGGGGTCTGAAGAGTGAAAAGAAGGCGGGGTCCGGAGTCACTGCCTGGCAGCAATGACAGGGGCCGGACAACCCCACCTTCGTCACACGAAGAGGGCCCACTTGGCGTCCGCAAAACAGTGTCATTCATCACTGCAATTTAATGCGATTTGTTTGCGTTTGGTTTGGGCTTGATTGGTAAGTGTGTCTGGATTTATAGTTGAAAGGAGCTATAATTACAATTCATTACAATTAAGAATTTATACCTAGCCTCATGAATTATAAAAACTCCAGCCATGGGGGGACTGGAGAAACACTGGCTCCCGGAAGGGGTCTGCATGTCATGTATGTTTGGGAACCTTGAGCTGTTTGTGACCTGAACTTAAGAGTAAATGAAGCAGCCCCATGGGATGTGCTTGTGAGAGCAAAAGCCACCGTCTGCAGATGGCTACTGGGTGTCAGGCTCCAGGCCCTTTTCTTGATTGTATTTTTTTAATGTTTATTTATTTTTGAGAGAGAGAGAGAGAGAGAGAGAGAGAGAACATGAACAGGGGAGGGGCAGAGAGAGAGAGGGGGACAGAGGATTCAAAGCCGGCTCTGTGCTGACAGCCGCGAGCCCCACGCGGGGCTCAAACTCACAAACCGTGCGATCACGACCTGAGCCGAGAGTCAGATGCTTCACCGAGCCACCCAGCAGCCCCTGCTTTATTGTATTTTTAGAATCACGTCCTCATGAAAATGCTGGGAGGCAGGATTTATCCCCATTTTCCAGTTGAGCATCACGAGGCCCCGAGACTTTAGAAAATGTGCCCAAGATCACACGTCTAGTGAGGGGTGGAGCTCAGACTCCACGCCAGCTCCCCCCACCTCTCAGGGCCACCTTGTCACTGCCTCCTTCAATGGCTTTCCCTACTGTCACCCAAGTACCGTCCCACTGGTGTCATCTTATCCCTGCAGGCCCTGGGACTCAGCCCTAACCTTCCCCCTGTTATCGATGAGCAGGCTCAGAAGTCATGTGTGACTGGCTCGGGGACAGAGGACTAACAAGTGGGGAGAACCGGTGTATCATCCCCGTGGCCATTCTGCACTCCCTTCCCTGCTCTGCTCACAGCAAACTAACTCGTGCACTGTCTGCCTCTCTCTCAAGAAGTCGGTCCTGCTCGGTCAGGCACATTCATCTGCTGGGGTCAACTGCACTGCTCGATCCCCAACACGGAGCCCCATGCCGACACCCCACAGGGCCTCAGTGATTATTATGTGGAATAAACAAATGGATCCCCCAAGCCCAGACCATGATGGGACACATAAGGGATGCTCCTAAAATGTTTGTGCAAGGAAGGGAGGGAGGGAGAGAAAGGAAGGCAGGAATGCCTTTGTGGCTGTGTTAGACCTACAGAGTGGACACCCCAGAGGGACGAGGCTGGGGCCACTTGCCTTAGGGGTTCATCCCTGATTGTTAGCAAAGGAAAAGTTGTGTTAGGTCAACATGCAGTTGTCCTGCAGTGCCCAGGGGAGAGGGGCCCTGGCCCTGTACCTTGGCATTTGGTTTCTGGTGGTCAAGGCTGGGGGCCTGAAGGCCACTCAGGAGCCCTGCTCACCAAGGTTCTAGGATGGAGCCTGGGCTTCAAGCCACCTGAACTCCAGGAGGGAGGTGGCTAGAAGGGGGCTCCCCCATGATAAATCACTACTGGAATCAAACACTTGGCAGGGTGCCTGGCAGGTGGCAGGTGGCCAAAAAATTTAGCTGTCATGCTGGGGTGACTCCAGTCTCCATGCAAATGGGGGCGGGTCCATACCAGCAGCTGGATCATGTCTGGGATTGCTGAGAAGGCTTGTCCCCCACCTGGGGAAGCTGATGACCACCCCTGGACTGTGGTGACTCAGCCAAGAACTCTCTGGAAACCTGGGGCCATCTCCTTCTTGGACTCTAAGCCTCTCAGCCTTCAGATCTGAGGGACCCTCTCTCCCATCCTCCTTCTCTTCAGGGTCCAGGTTTGAAGTCCCTCTACCCACCCAGCCTCCAGGCAGGGGTCTGGCCCCAGTCCCTGCTCACCCAGGACCAGAACCCTGGGTTGACTCCACCGATGTTTGGGGGCTCTCGAACCCCTTCTCTGCCCTCAAGAGAAGGGCAGGTAGGTGGCATGGGTGTGGGTGTTCATCTGGAAACTAGGCAATGGCAACTACCTTCCAGGGTGTCGTGAAAATTGTCAAGGCAATTGCAAGACTCAAGGTCAGGTTCGTATGTAGGTATTTCATCTTTAGGAGGATCTCATGGTTGAGAGGGAGCTGAGGCTGAGAACAATTACATCTCACCCTTGTCACACGGTCAGTAGGTTTGACCACTGCTTTGGACAAAGCAAACTCATCTGGCCTGGAGAAGGTTCTGGCTCCTGCCAGAGGGAGGCATCAGGTGAGTTGGGATGGCTTCAAATGTGGAAGAATCTGTGGGCCATCACAGCACTCCTCTGGGCAAGGATGAAATGAGGCCAGGTCATGTGCCCTCATTGGCCTCAGGATCTAGGCTGCCTGGGACTGTGTCCCCTGATCCTAGAAACCCCCACACTTCCACCACACCATGCCTTGTATATCCACCACTGCCATCTCTTAATTAAGTCCATTCTGCTGGAACTTTCTGAGAATACTCCTTTCTGTTCCTCTCCTTCAGGGTATTAGGCACTTCCCCATGTCCTAGGCAGGAAATGATTAAATGGTCAAAGGTGCAGAAAGCCCAAAGTTAGCTAAGAGGAAGCTGTTGAAACAGGTGGTGGGGTCCTCAGCCTACACATTCAGGAGGTGGCGGTTTCCCAGGGCAACAAGCGCCTCCATGGAATTAGAGGTCCTTGGACTCCTGATTAGGGTGTGTGGGTTTCCCACTGACCCCTGGCCAGAACACCAAGCTTCTCTGGCCCAAGTAGGAGCTGGATAAAGAGCTCTTCAATTCTTTCTTCCTTCCTTTTTCCTTCTTTCTTTCTTTCTTCCTTCCTTTTTCCTTCTTTCTTTCTTTCTTTCTTCCTTCCTTCCTTCCTTCCTTCCTTCCTTCCTTCCTTCCTTCCTTCCTTCCTTCCTTCCTTTCTTTCTTTCTTTCTTTCTTTCTTTCTTTCTTTCTCTCTTTCAGAGAGAGTGAGCAAGCCAGGGAGGGGCAGAGAGAGAGAGAGAGAGAAAGAATCCCAAGCAGGGTCCACACTGTCAGCACAGAGCCTGATGCGGGGCTTGAGCTCATGAACTGTGAGATCATGACTTAAGCCAAAACCCAGAGTTGGACGCTCAACCGACTGAGCCACCCAGGCGCCCTGCTCTTCAATTATTTCGGGAGTTGGACAGCTAAAGCTAATCAGACCAAAGAGATGTGATTTTAAGACCACACCTAAGAGACGAACACACGGAGCAGAGTAGGGTCCCCACCCACCTTTAGTGTCTGGTGGGAGACACAGAACGTATGAGGCTACAGGCTGGGCCTTTGCTTCAAGTGCCCTCTCTCCAGGTCTCAGTCAGCCTGGGGGCAGGCAGGACCAGGGGCTTCCCCCTGGATGCCAGCTCAGGCCGTGAATCCATGAAGGCGGTGTGACCCGTGGGATGGGAAGGGGAGGGAGTAAATGCTTGTCGGGGTCAATGGCTTGCTTGGGGAGCGCTCCCTATATTCTGTTATTCCTTGTACCGGTCTTCCCAGGTATCCCTGCGGGACGGCCACCACCTTCATAATGCAGACGAGGGGACTGGGGTTCCAGGTCACTCAGCCAGCAAGTGGCAAGGCCAGGAGCAAGTGGCCTCCTTCTAGCCCACGGAGGCTACCAGCCAGGAGCCGCGGGGAGTTGATATCGCCCCTCCCAGGGGTCCTTGCTATTCTCTGAAGTTTGTTTTACAGTTTCAACACCGTGCTCCCCACCCGGATCAGAACTTCAGTCCGTGCACAATTGGGTATTTGGGGTAAAGCCCCATCTCGGTCAGCCAGTTGTCCTTTCCCACGCACGTGGCCCAGGGTCACCCGGAGCCGCGGGGAGTGTGGCCTTGGGCCTAGCCACCAAGTGACAACCGGTAGACCCCCCCCTGCCAGTCTTACCAACCACAGCCCTGCCACCGGCTTGTTCAGCGACGGCATCTTCCCTTAGCTTCGCAAGTTTCTTCTATGAGGGCTGCACCCCTTAAACATTTGCTCCTGGGAAGTGTACGTCATTTAATTGAACAATTAAAGACAGTCCAGCTGCGTGTGGTTTCTGATGTGTCCCAAAGTACGATTTTTGTCCCCAAATAACGTGTCCCAAACCCGCTGCTCCCGTGGCTCAGTAAGCGGTGCCACAGTTTACCCAGGCGCTCAGCGCCCACACCTGGTTTTCCCACTCGGCCAACCGGCCGGCAGCACCTCCATATTCTACCCCAAAGCAGATCATTCCTGGCACCTCCGGCACCACCCCGGCCTTCCCACTTCCCGCTAGCTTTGCGCTGGCACCCCCAGCCTCCTCTCTCTCCCCCACCTCACCATGGCCGAGACGATCCCTTTAAAACCCAAGTCGGACACGTGCTGCCCCTGCTCAGAGCTGCAGATGGCTTCCTCGGACCCCTGGCACAAAACATCACGCCCCCCTCTCCGGTCCGCCAGTCTGCAGTGCTACCTCCCTGGGCCCTGCAGCCTCACCAGGACCCCGGTCCGCCTGCTCACTGCGTCCAGCCCATTATATTCTGCTGCCCCTGAAACTCTGCCGCTGCTGGGCCAGGCTCCTTGTGCTCCCCGACTTCTCTGTACAGAAGGCTCTCCCCGGATCTTGGCCAGGCTCATTCCCAAAATCCACCCAGGTGATCTGGAAAAAGGTGCCCCCCCCCCCGCCCCGCCCCAGATGGAGGCTCCTCCCCGCCTGCCTGCAATCCAGGTGGGCCTCTTGCAGATGAACCTGCTTCCCTTTCCTTTGTGGTGCTGGTCAGCACGGGACATTCGACCGTGTCCCTGTGCTGTGTAGTGACTGGTCTCCCCAGAGACGTGTGGCCTCTGCCGAATGCCCTCAGTGCCCGAGATCATGAAAGAATTATCCAGTGAAGGGGCGCCTGGGTCGCTCAGTCGGTTAAGCGTCCGACTCTTGGTTTCTGCTCAGGTCATGATCTCCCAGTCCCGTGAGTTTGAGGCCCGTGTCAGGCTTTGCGCTGATAGCGTGGAGCCTGCTTGGGATCCTCTCTCTCTGCCCCTCCCTCACTCGTACTCTCCCTCTCTCAAAATAAATACACTTACAAAGTTTTAAGAATTGTCAAATGGATACAGGAACACCTGCCCCTGCAGTGGGAGAGGACCTCCATTTCTGGCGGCCTCTCTGGGCTGTGCTAGGGCCCAGGTGCGAGGCAATTTATGAGCATTAGCTCGTTGGATTTCGATAATGACCTTGGGAGGCAGGTACTCCTAATTCTGTTTTACAAATAAGGAATCTGAGGCTCCAAAAATCCGATGGAGACCACACAGCTAGCGACAGGCAGAGCCAGTTTGGACGCCAAGTGGGCCCACAGCCCAAGCCGGAGGGCCGCCTCCTGCTCCACGCCGCTGGCCGGCATCGCTCTGACGAGCCCCACTGGTGCCTGGCTCCACTGCTGCCCTGCCCAAGGGTCCCGGGAACTCTCTTCATCCCAGAACCCACCCCCTTCGTTATACAGGACCCTCCTTTCATTTGCTTCCCCCCTTCCTTTCTCCCCTGTCTTCTCTCCTTACAAATTCTAGTCCGCCACCCAACGTCTCCGAGTTTCTGCCACACGTCGGAACGCCGGGACACAGCGAGGTATCGCACCTCCAATCGCCAGTGCATTTCCCTCCAGGCCGGCTGGCCTCCGACCCACGGCCACAGAGGATGCCGCGCTCTGAACCCAGCCCGCGGTGCAAGACGAAGCCACTTCTTGGGTGTCTTTTAGCTGAAGACTGTGTTCCATATTCATGATGAAATGCAAATTTCCATGTTCACGGGCAACTACCAGCATGGTACTGGGAAAGAATTCCAGCTGGTTAAATTTAGGGGCCTGTACAGATTCCAAACCAAGAATACTTTCTGGCGAGGGCCGTCGCATTTTCATCTGATGGCGAACGGGATTTTTTATTTTCAATCTTGTGCGCCCTGGCTTCTCAGTAATCGGTTCTTCTGCACCGGCCCAGTGCCAGGGGCTCTGTTGGCCCCGTGTCGTTCCCTCCCGGCTGCTACTGACAGACAGAGAGCCCTGTGGGTGCTGACAGTTCGGGCAATGGGGTCAGATGCATAGGTACATTTGGTCTTGTTAGTCTGGTTCTTCCTCCCAAAGCCCAGGAGTCCCGTGTTCCTTCTGGGAGCCTGTGTGAGAGCTGGGTTCTAGAAAGTTTTCCCTTCCTGCCTTTGACCTTCTTCTCCCGTTTGGACGGGTTACATGCTCATTCAGTGGATTCCTTCCCTCACTAGCTTTTCGGATTGCTTCTCTCCCAAGGTTCCAAGGGCCTGTGTGGCCCTCCCCACTCTCCTCCCATTCAGTGCCTCACGCGACCCCTCCTGCTTTGGGAAAACAGACACCAGCACTGGACGCCCCCACTGGACGCCCCCACGTACTTTGATAGGAATTAACCCTGTGTGATAGATACTCCCCACTTCACAGAGGCAGAAACAAAGGCTCAGAGAGGTGAAGTGACTTGCTCAAGGTCACAGGGCCAGGAAAGTGGAGAGCCCAGGATGTGGCCTAGCTTAACAGTGCTGCTATCGTACCTCATATTTGGCGTTAAGAGCAGACACAGGGCAAAAGGACCTAGGTGTATACTTGGTGGCCCTGCCCTCCCTAAGGACCCTAGGCAAGTTGATCCATTTCTCTGGAGTCTCTGTTTCTTTGTCTGTAAAATGGGCATGAATTTGTTCCTGATTCATTGGGTAGTTTTAAGAGATGAAATGTGATGACAGCCAGCGGTGAACCTGGCCCCCCAAGCAAGCCTCGGTCCCCTCTGTGGAGCCATCATTGCGTACCTGGGCTATGTGAGTAGGGGACCTGCAGGGAGGGTGGCGGCCGAGAGGGCGTCACCCTGGATCTGAGGCCAGCCCACCCAACCTCGCGCCCCCCACCCCCTTCATGTTCCTCTGCCACGTGGCCATCTGTCTCCAACACTGTTCCAGCCTTACCAAGGCAAGAAAAGTCGGACGCCTCATGCCCCGTAAGAAGAAAAAGTAATTTCAGAGAAGTAGGGGCCCTGTGTTAAACTGCTCTCCCCTCCACAAGCATGCACGACTGCCGCGTAAGCGCATGCGTGCACACGCGCTAAGCCCCACCCAAATGTCCGCACGGTGAGGGGACGCCCAGCAGTGTGCACCACTCTCCACCCCTGCAAAGGATCCAGTCTATTCAGAAAGCAAACTCCAACACGCAGTCCAAAAGGAAATAACAAAACAAAAAAACCCCAAACTTTACTTGCATTTAGCCGTTAATAAATAATTTACAATATGTACATGCGGTGACACTCTACACAGGTCGCAGACACAAGGACGCAGTGAGGGGTCCCCACTTCCAAGCAGAACGCGATCAAACACAACCAAAATAAAGTGCTTCACTTTTTACTTCCGACATAGGGACCATCTAAAGACCAGCAGGGCAGGCCGGGGCCGTGCCTCCCACCCGCCTGCCCTGCCCAGGGTTGGGCAGAGAGAGGGGACCTCTTGGGGAGGAGGCGGGGAGCCTCCCGGGCCAGTGTATGAGAGGTCCCTGGGGAACAGCAGAGGGGCCGGACAGTGCGGGGCTGCGGGAACCGCCCGCCGCGGGCACCGCACCCTCGGGCGTGGAGCCCAGCCCGGGGTCGGTCCCTGGGTTCTCCGGAACAGCAGCAGAGGCGGGACCGGTTCGGGGCTCCTCGGATTGGCGGCCTGGGCTGACAGGAGGTGGGCGCCGGGGCTCTCGGAGGCAAGCCTCTCCTGGTTTGTGCGGCCATGGGCTTAAGGGAGGGGACTAGAGGGACGAGACCGTCCAGGGACGCTCGGGGCAGGGAGCGTCTGACCCTGACCGGCAGACGCCGCTCCTCTCCCCAGCACGCAGACCTGGGTGGACGGGCGGGGAGCAGGGCTCCGGGGAGCAGGTGAGGAGGACGAAGAGAATCAGGGCAGGCCAGCTGGCCCCGTCCACTGCGCCTCCTGCCCACGCCCTGCAGCCCACGCTCCCCCCACCCAGGAGGCTCTTGCCACCTGCTGGAGAAGGGAACAGAAATCGAGGTGGGGGCGTGGAGAGTTCTGTTTAGACATTTAGAAATGAGGACGAGACCTCCTAAGCACGGTGGAGAATGGGGGACGGGGAGGGAAGGAACCAGAGGAGGGCACCTGAGCCCACGAGTGGCGTCAGCTGCAGGCTGTCAGGCAGGGGGCCTGGGAACCAAAGCAGGGGCACAGCGGCCACACTGCACACGGTCTCCTCGGCTCACAGGGAGGCCACGGGCGGGCAGGATGGCACCAGGCGGGCACAACCTCTCAGTCAAAGGGTCACGATTCCCGGGGGGTCGTCCTAAGGCCCAGGGGGAAAGGAGGCCCTGCCTGGGGAGGGAGTCCAGCCTCTCAGATGCCTCAGCCCCTCAGCTTAGTGTGCGCGAGTGTGCTCGTGTGTGTGTGTGTGTGTGTGTGTGCGTGTGGCGGGCGTGGGCAGCAGTCGGCTGGGCCTGTTTCAGTGCATTGCGGGGTGGGGGGGGCGGAGGAGCTCGACTCTGATCAATCCCAGTGTCTCTGGCGGGGCGGGGCGGGGTGGGGGGCTTCGGCCCGAGGGGCTCTGTTTTGCACATTCACACTGCGGGGCGGTGGAGGGGAGCGGCTCCCCCTCTCACACAGCTCTATTGTCACAAACATCACAGCACCGGTCACCACAACCTCTCGCGGCCTCCCCGCCGACGACAATGACATGTTGGGGGCAGAGTTGGGGGGGGAGGCCGCCCCCCTGCCCCAGCCCTTGCCGGCAGACGGCCCAGGGCAG
The DNA here is from genome assembly GCF_028018385.1 of Neofelis nebulosa. NCBI lineage: Eukaryota > Metazoa > Chordata > Mammalia > Carnivora > Felidae > Neofelis > Neofelis nebulosa. Next base: position 12,376,379 of record NC_080788.1, read on the forward strand.
CTGTGAGGTAACCGTCCACAGTCCACTGGCCAGCGGCCGCCTCGGCTCCTGACCCCCCCCCCCCCCCCGGGGGAGGATGCCCTCCCTCCCCCCGATGGCCCCGGTCTCCCTGCAGCCGCTCCCCCCATCCCCCCCCCCCCCCCCCCCCCCCCGGCTCAGGGACAGGCAGTGCCCGCCTCTCTGCCCTACGCGGCGACAGCCTCCAGGACGGCGGGGAGCAGCGTGAGGAGCAGGAGGCTGCCCAGGAGCGACCGGGGGGCGGGGGGCATCCCCACCGCGGCGGCCCGGCCCGGCGGCTCCCGAGTCCTCTCGTACAGGTGAAGCCTGTCTTTGTTGGAGTGCAGCATCTTGACGTCCTCCAGGGCGTAGTAGGCGGCCAGCGTGAAGTTCACGTCGCCCGTGGTGAGCAGGTCGAAGACGCAGGCCTGGTAGTAGAGGTCCTCCACGGGCAGCTTCTCCTTGCACTTGGCCACGGCCGTCTCGTACGGGAAGGTGTCGGGGGCCGCGGGCGCGGGGCTGGCGGCGGCCGGCCTGCGGGTGCCGGGGCCCTCGGCGTTGGCGCGGAAGGCCTGGAAGTCGATCTGCTGGTTGAGGGGGCAGCCGCGCAGGCAGAGGTAGAGGCCCTGGCTGTCCCGGTCCTCCACGGCGTTGACCACCTCCTCCGGCATGCGGACGGCGAAAGTCAGGTATCGGCCCACCTGGCGGACCACGATGGTGGTGCCGATGTACTTGGCCTGGATCTCCACGTGCTGGCCCGACACCTTCTCCGTGATCTTCAGGCTGTTGGCTCCGTGCTTGTCCCCACCGTTCTTGGAGCCGTCGGCGAAGGCGGCCGGGAGCTCGTCCATCTCGGCCTGGTACACCTTCTGGTCCACGCACTCCTGGAAGTTCTTGAAGATGATGGTGAGCTGGGGGGGAGGGGGGGCAGGAAAGGGGTGGAGAGAGGGGGTTAGGCGGTGCTGAGATGGTGGCGGCGGGGGGGTCAGAGGGGAAGGCCCAGCCCCATGCTGGCGATGCTGGGGACAGGAGGAGCCCCCAAGATGCCCCAATTCCCCATTTTGGTCACCTTTCGGTGCCACCTGCATTATTATGCACTTAGTACTTTTCCTTAAAATGACTAGTTTTACTGTAAGACAAAGGGGGGACAAAAGGAGAGAGGGAAACCAAGAAACAGAGTCTTACTAGAGAGCAAACTGATGGTTACTAGAGGGGAGGTGGGTGGGGGGATGGGGGAAATAGGTGATGGGGATTAAGAGGACACTTAATAGGGCATCTGGGTGGCTTAGTCGGTTAAACGCGCAACTCTTGGTTTTGGCTCAGGTCACAGTCTCATGGTTGGTGGGTTCAAGCCCCACGTTGGGCTCTGTGCTGATGGTGTGGTGCCTGCTTGGGATTCTCTCTCTCTCTCTCTCTCTCTCTCTCTCTCTCAAAATAAGTGAACTTAAAAAATTAAAAAAAAAAAAACTTAAAAAGAATATGCTTATCATGATGAGCATTGATTATAGAATTCTTGAATCACTACATTGTACAGCTGAAACGAATATAACACTGTATGTTAACTATACTGGAATAAAACTGAAAAACTTTGGGGTGCCTGGGTGGCTCAGTCGGTTAAGCATCCGACTTCGGCTCAGGTCATGATCTTACAGTTTGTGAGTTTGAGCCCCACATCGGGCTCTGTGCTGACAGCTCGGAGCCTGGAGCCTGCTTCGGATTCTGTGTCTCCCTCTCTCTCTGCCCCCCCGACCCCCGACTCATACTCTGTCCCTCTCTTTCAAAAATAAACATTAAAAAAATTAAAATTAAAAACGAAGTAAAAAAAACCCCACACTTGTTTTACTTTAAAAAAACAAAACAAAACAAAACAAAACAACTGACTTAGAAGGGGAACTTTAGATCGCTACCCTAAATAGGACACCAGATCATTTACTACATAGAGAGGTGAACCATAAAAAGAAAAGCATAGCTAATTAAAAATAAAAGTTCATTATCTACTATAGTAGGCTGAGTAATGACCCTCAGGATATCAGGCCCTAATCCCCGCAACTGTGAATGTTACCTTATATGCAAAAGGGACTTTGCAGATGTGATTATGTTAAGGATACTGAGATGGAGAGGTCATCCTGGATTATCTGGGTGGGCCCTAAATATAATCACACGTATCCTCCTAAGAGGGAGGCAGGGGGAGATCTGACCACAGAAAAGGCGAGGGCTCTCTCCACGGAGGCGGAGACGGGAGGGATGTGACCACAGCCCAGGGGTGCCGGCAGCCACCGGAGGCTGGAAGAGGCACTGAACAGATTCTCCTGGGAGCCTCTAGAAGGACTGGCCCTCCTAACACCCTCGTGTTAGCCCTGAAAGACTCATTTCAGGTTTCTCGCCTCCAGAGCTACGAGAGATAAATCTCTGCTTGTTTGAAACACTGAGTTTGTGGTATTCGTTACAGCAGCCGTAGGAAACGAATACGGTCCACAATCATCTAGCACAATCTTTCAAGCCGCCGGCGGACCTGCAGCCAAATTCCTTCGAGAGGACTGTGAGCCACTGGTTGAACATAACAGAGAAAGAATGAGCAGGCAGAGGCCAGCAGAGGCTGCTGTGGCAGGGCCTGCCCTGAGGGCCACCTAGCTGGGCCTTGGAGGTGAGCAGGAGGACGTGGAGGAAGGAAGACAGGGGTGGGGTTCCATGCTGAGCATGCAGCCCTGGCCAGGGCCGGAGCAGGAAGGCCCATTTCTGCTGGCGCCCGCAGCTGGGGGTGAGGGGCTGGGCTGAGCTGCTGGGGGAGAAGCAGGCGGCTGGGTGGCTGGGTGGCTCCACCAGTAACTGTCCTCCTGGGAACCACAGACATGGGCACTGCCGCTGGCTGCATCTGCCGTGCCGGGCCCTGTGTGTTTTGCTTCTAGCCCTGTGTGTCACTGCCAGGGACAAGGACAGGACCTCCCATTTACGGTGCGGGAAATTCAGGCTCAGAGAGGTACAATGGCTCACACAGGCAGCAAAAGGCAGAGCTGGGTTTAGTCTCTTGGTTTCCAGCCCCTGTGCTCTTTTCAGCCACAAGCCCGCGGGGTGGGAGGCCTGGGAGAAGGAGGAGAGACAAACGGGACGAGGGAGTGAGTGCTTTCCCCGCGTTGTCCTGGGTGAGGTGCTCCCTTCCCTGCTCCTTCCTGCATGATCCCAACCGGGAAGACGGCACGGGCTGGAGACATGAGTCAAATCTGGGAGAGCAACCACCACCCCTCCTTCATTCCTGTTCCCAGGTGCCAGCTTTTAACCACTGGTGGCTCCGGGTGCCTCTAAGGCCACTGCCCCCTGAGCCAAGGGCAGCTGGAACCCGGACTCCAGACCAAACCCAGGGAGGCAGGTGGGGTCATGGGGCAAGATGGCACCCAAGGCCTTTTGGGGCTCCCTGCTTACCCCCACCCCTAATCCCTGCCCTCCCCCTGGCCACTATTCCTAGAACTTGTCCCTCCCTTCTCCCCGCCCCAGCCACCAAGCCCCAACCTCCTGCCCCCCAGGAGCCACCCTCCTCGCCAGCTGAGGGGGTAACACACCTCAGAGGGGCCGCAGGTCCAGGGGGCCCTGGTAAGAGGCAGGCCGCTGCTGACAACACGGACACCCTGGCTGTGGCTGAATTCTGTGCCTGGCACCCTGGTCGACGTGGCAGCGGATGACTGCCTGGGGGGTCCTCGGGGTAGAGGGTGGGTGACGCTGTGAAGCGCTACGGGAGTTTCTGGTCAAACAGTGGGTGTATGACAAGGGCGAGGCCCAGGCACGTTAGAAACTGCAAGCAGGTCCTACCGGCAGGGGGAGGCAGGACAGCTGTGAAGGACCTCAGCTCAGGCTGAGGGGCGGGAAAGGCCAGGGCTGAGGGTGGGGTCTGGAGCCGGCCCCAGGCCAGACGGTGCGGCTGCAATTCCGGGGGTGCGGGCGTGGCCCTGGGGCACAGACAGGAGGCTGAGGGGGACGCGGCCGAGAGCCATCAGCCTGGGGCCTCGGGAGCAGAGCTAGGGGAACAGACGAAGGACTGGACGGGGTGGCCCAGGGGGCCACAGAAAGTTCTAGGCCGGGCAAACCGACACGGTAGCCAGGGCCCAGCTGGAGGTGTCCAGGGCTGTCTCATCGCTGCTCCGTGGGCGCCCCCACACTGTAAAGCGTAGGGGTGACCAGGCTGGGAGAGCAGGAGGGCCTGGGCCTTCAGAGAGAAACTCCCCCTGGTCACCCCAGTACTCAGAAAGGTGAGGAGGAGAGATGGACAGTTGCACTTTTGGGGGCTCCAGGCTCTTGGGCCTTTGTGGGCCCCTTCCTCCCTCCAAAATATTAAAACTACATTTTGTGACTGCATTGGGATCCAGGCCAAGACAGTCTCCGTTGGCTTATGCTGATTTTTTCCTTCCAACTTTAAAACAAATGAAAGCTTTCTCGCGGGTCCCCGGCAGTCTTGGGGCCCTCGGTGTTGTGTGTTGTGCCTGTGGGGCCCGGGGAACGGTCAGGACGGAGGGGGGCACATTCTGCCGTCCACACGGGACACGAGGAGGGGCTGGTGCTCCCAGGCTGGAGGCCGGGGACCTGGCCAGAGTCTATGGAGCGCCGCACCAGAGGCCCGGCTGTGCACAGCCCATCGGGCACTGGCCCCCAGTTCCCCAACCCTCCCTCTGAGGTCACCGCCTGGTCCCGGGAAGCAGCGCACTTCTGGTTTGCTGTGGGATGTCAAAAGTGGCCACGGCTTCTCCATCCTGCTTTGAGCCCTACTCTCTGAGCCCCGGGGGGGGGGGGGGGGGGGCCTCGGCCACTGCCATCTGCCATCGCTGGCCTACCAAAAGGGCGACCTCACAGTTCCACCTCCTGCCTCTACCTCCTGCTGTTTCCTTCTCTCCATCCCGAGGCTCCCACCCTGATGTGGAGGCTGCCTGTGGGGGGCCGGGAGGTGCAGCCAGGGTGGTCTGGACAGTGGGTGGTCCTGCCATTGGGAAGGGGGTGAGGGACGAGAGGGGCTCCGGTGTCCCTGCCTGGTGTGCTGGGGGGGGTGGGGAGAGGGGGTGCTGCTGCTTTCCAAGTGCCATCAGCCTCCTGGAACAGGAAAGGCTGGTTTCCCTCTGACCGTCATCTCTCGTGGAGACAGACTCCTGGAAGGCTGACAGGCTGCTAGACTCTTCTTGGTACCAGTGCCAGGGACTCAACCACAAGTAACAGCATGAAGGGGCCTGTCGAAAGCCGGGCGGCTCGCTGCCAGCATGGCCACGGGTGCGGCTGCCACTCCTGTCTTTGCTGCCCCCCTGCCCAGAGGGGTCTGAGCCCCCCCCCCACCAGGCCCGGCACTGGGAGCTGTATCCACATGAGGGGGCCGAAAAGTCCAAGACCCCTGTCCTCAAGGAGCTCACACTCTAGGGGTGACACATCAAATAGATGAGTGGGGCAGTGGGACACATGGTAAGTTCTAGAGGGGAGGGGGAGGGCAGAGCAGAGACCCCAGGTCCTCTCCTCCCTGAGCCTCAGTTTTCACATCTGTGCAATGGGGTGCTACCAGCACAGTGAAGCTGGGGGCTGGGCACAGAAGGAAGCCGGGGGAAGTGGGGGCGGGAAGCTGGCTAAAATGTCGGCTTGGGCTAGAAAACCCTACATCTTGATCACCTATGAGAACATGGGGCCGGGCTGGATGATGCTTGTATCACAGGAAACGAGCCAAGGCCCTCTGGGTGAGGGGCGGGCCGAGAACAGCGGGTTCAAGTGGGCAGAAGAGACAAGCAGAAGGCTCTCGTGGGGAGGCACGAAGGCCCCTCAGAGATAACAGCCTCTTGGCTTCCACTGCCTCCCCTGAGGTTCCAGGCTGCCCTCCTATCTCTCCTCCAGGGTTCTGCTCCCGTCCCTCCATGCCAGGCTCCGCAGAAGGACGTGGAGGAGGCCCCGCCCGGTGCTCTGGGCAGAGCCGGGGGCACCCAAGGGCGTCGGCATCCTGCACCCACCTCAGGCACCCCTCGGCCAGCTTTGTTCTCCATCCTCGGCCTGGGAGGTGCCAGGAGGGGAGGAGGCACCTAGCACCGAGGCTGCCGCAAAAGGGGTGTTTCGTCAACGTTTGCCGAATCAATGAATGAACAAAACCAACACACCTGCGTGGTGCAGACCTAAAAAAACAGGCGCGGGCAGGCCCAGGGCGCTGGAAACCGGCCACCGATGTTTCTCAGCCGGGTACCCTGTGCCCCGAGGCCTGAGACAGACTGAGCCCGTCACAGCCGGGTGTCCGGCCGGGCCTCCTGCTGCCTCCTGGCTGATGAGGGCGTAACAGAAGGTGGCTGGGCTCTCAGCCTGCCGGATGACCGAGGTGACCCCAGGTCACAGCAGAAGGGGGCTGGGTCGGTCGAGCTGTGCTGCAGAGCTCCCTACTTTCTAGAACTTCCATGCCCGGACAGGGCAAGAGGTGCTCCCATCCCTGTCCGGGCACCTCTCCCGGCCACAGGGCCCAGCGGGCCTCTGGAGCACGGCGGGCGTCTGAATAGATAGCACACAAGAACGAATGGGCGACTGATCCACTTGGTCTGGGAACAGCATCGCTGGGCTCGGGGTCCCAGCGTGTGCCAGTGAATAACGGGGGGTGGCATCCAGGGGTTCTAAGCCCAGGCACGTCACCCCAGCCTGTACGACCCAACGGGAAGTGGCCTAAAGGCTCTCGCTCCAGCCTGTCACGCCCCCCTCCCCCACCCCCACGGGGCGGTGGGGAGCAGAGGCCCACGATTCCTCCCACGATTCTTCCCAGGTCTGTGCTTGGCTCTGTTATCACATTTGGTGCTCACACCGCCCTGGGTTAGGAGGGGCGGGGCTTCCATGGCCCGCGTCGCTCTCACACCCTCAGACTCCCCTGTGTGGCCCTGCCAGGACGGGACAGGGAGGCGAGGTCCCCTCCCGCGGGATGTTTGCTGCTGGATTTAGAAGCTGCAGCCTCAGGCTCCTGGCGTTCGTTTATCTTGGCTCTAGGGAAGGAGGGAGGTGGGTAGGTGCAGGGGCCGCAGGGAAGGCGGCTGGGTCCTTGACGTGGGCCCTGCTGTCCGTGGAGGGCTGAGAGGGCGGACAGGGTGGAGAGGGCGCTGGCCACAACCCTGCCGCCCACTAGGCTTCACGGCCTGGTGCCAGGACCCTGCTAGGGCAGCCACGGGGCAAAGACCCACTTGTTGCCGCCCCTGCAGATGGGCCCGGGGAAGAGACCCTCTGGAGGCAGCAAGGGCCACCGGAGCAGGGGGAGATGGCGGGAATTTTCCTGGCTGCCAGGTCACCTCACTGTCCTCCTCTTGGGCGTGGAGGGACAGGAAGGAACAGAAACGCCCTTGTGGACCAGCCTGGCATTGCCCAACGTGCCGCCTTGCAACGTGCTCTTCCTAGGAAAACAGACTCACTGCCAACCCGGAAAGCCCTGGGGGCTGCGGTGGGCCAGGCCCTGAGGAGGCACACGTATCCCCATCCCCTGGGCTCCCAGAGCCCACCAGCCTCCTGGCCTTGAGGCTGTGCCCCCTGGCCCAGTCTCAGAAGGAGGCCACAGGAGACTCTATTGGAAGTGGGGAGGGGAGGGAGGGTTTGTGGAGGATGGGGATAGCCAAAGGCCTGGGCCACAGGCCACATTCGTGGCTGCTTCTGGCTGTGGCCCTGTGAGCAGGACTTGAGTCTTGCCACCCAGATACTGAGGCCTCCTTGGGTCAGAAGACAACCGGCTGTCAGCGGCCTCTGGGGCTCCAGATGGTTCGGAAACACCTCTGATGGCAACGAGAATGTGGCCGACTTCTAGAGCCCAGGGTCGGGCTAGCTAGTTGACCCGGCCCAGGTCAACGCTAGCTCGCTGTTCCCAGCCGACTGCACTCTGGGTGGAGAGGCACATCCCATTTGGGGGCTGGCCCGAAGGAGGAGAGGAAAGCTGTGTGGGTGGCCCCTGGGGTGCTCTGTGAGCTGCTTCTCCGTCCTCACCTGTTCCACCTCCCCCTGTTCCCAGACACGACCGCCCTCTCTGCTCTGGGGCTGCGGCCTCTCCATATAGGCGTGGGGCAAAGGGAGGGCAGGACGGTACCCCACGGCCCTGCTGACCCCATCAGCGTCCTATAGCCCTGGCCCCCAACCCGGCGTCCCTCACCTGCTCCACGAGCCAACACTGGGGGCTTTAAAAAAAGAACACGTGCCTGACCCAACCCAGAGATCTGGTGTCACACAGGCCTGGAGGGGGTGGGGGTGGGGCCAGAATCACCATCTTCTAAAATCTGTTCACGCTGCAACAGTGCAGCCACGTGAGACGCCCCGGGCAGGACCGTCACCTCCAGGGGCTGGTCGGGGACACTTGTCCAGGGCGGACAGGAGTTCGCCCTCCTTGAGAGTGATGATGGAAACATACCTGTAGAGAGGCTCCTCTTTCATTGGGTTTTAATACTGGAATTCTACCACCATACAGTCTGGGGGCAAGAAAGGAATATCCCAAAAGTCCGAAACTGAGTACTCTGGTGAGTGTTTCTAAAATTTGTGGACAAGTGGCAGAGTGGATGGGGGCGCCACCTGCTTCGGCTCAGGTCATGATCTCATGCTTTGTGGGTTCGAGCCCCGCGTCGGGCTCTGTGCTGACAGCTCGGAGCCCAGGGCCTGCTTCGGATTCTGTCTCTCCCTCTCTCTCTGCCCCTCCCCTGTTCACGCTCTGTCTCTCTCTCTCAAAAATAAGTAAACAAATAAATAAAAGTTGTGGATAATAACCCCAGTAAGAAATCCACGTTAACAGCCGGACCCAGCATTTGCACTGATATGCATACATGCATGCACACATACTGAGCTTCCTGAAACGTGTCCCCTTACCACGTACAATGCATTCACAACCTGCCTTTTCTATTGGTGTTGGGTTATGCCATCTTGTTCTACCCTGCTCCATTAAAAAAAAAAAAAAAGGTGACATTTGTATGCTGGTTCCTGACCCCAGAAAACTGATGTCACAAACCCCTGGTGGGCAGTATCCAGCAGTTTGAGAAATACCAGACTCCAGGCAGCATGAAGAGGGGGTTCCTGGTTGGTTTATCTCAGGACAAAGATTCTCTGGACATTCCTAAGTCTTCAGCCCATTTACTGAAAATAAGAACACTGGGAGGTTGCAGGAGGTGTCTGGTCTGGGCCCTGGTCACAGCAGGGATGCCCACGCGTCAGCCTCAGCTTACCTTGCTGGTGGCGGTGGCGGCCGAGCCGGGCAGCACGGGCGTGTTGGTGACCTGTACGTTCAGGTAATTGTTGTCGATGAGAGGCCAGGCGCCCTGCACCTTGCAGGTCTGGAAGCGGTCAGTGAAAGTCCTGAGGTGCGGGTCCCCGAAGAGGCCGCAGTGCGTGTAGTTGGGGGCCGCCGCATGCTTGTGGAAGCTCTTCTCGTAGTGGCAGATCTCGGGGCTGTCGGAGCGCTCCTGGCTGTCGCCCGGCGGCGGGAGGGTGCGCAGGCGCGGCTGCGACGTGGGGCCATCCTTGGAGCAGTTGTACTGGCTCATGAGGTCCTCTATGCCATGGACGGCCGAGTGGTAGGCCAGGTCGCCCCGGCAGGTGCGGGCCGTGCGCCGCGTGCACAGGGCGTAGGTGCGCAGGGCCGCGCAGAACTCGGGGGCGTCGTCCGAGGTGGGGGAGTGGCTGCCCGCCGTGGCGCTCCAGAACTCAGAGTTGCACTTGAGGATCTTGCACGCGGACGTGGCTGTGGGGAAAGGGAGGGACACGCCGTCAAGATCCCTGGGTGAGCTCTGCCCCCTCACCCCTGGGGGCCAGCGCCGCAGGCGCACGCACAAGGACATCCCTTCCCAGGGGGCGCCACCTACGCTGCACGTTTGCACGCAGAAGGCAAAGAGACCCCCACCCTGCCGCCTTGGACATCTGCTGATGCTTTCACAGCGATCCGCAAGCATTTTGGCAAAAGCAACAGAAATTTGGCTGGGAATTAAGCCCCACTATTCAGTATGTGGCCTGGCCTCTGCTACTGTGTGACCTTGGACAAATCACTGGACGTCTCTGTGCCTCATTATGCTTCTGTAGAAAACGGGATGATGGTAGCATGTACCTTATGAGGCTGCTCAGAGTGTTACGGCACTAAGGACCGCACTGACGTAGATCAGAAGCTCCATGAATGTTGGCTAGTTGACGGTGAGCTTTGGTCACAGAAGACCCGGTTACCGTCACCCTGTCTGCAAAGCAAGAGTAGCTTCCCTGTTGGTCGCCACAGTTCCATCCCTCCTTTATCCTGCTCGGGAGGGGACGCTGGGAAGCAACCGACAGTAATAACCTTGGATCTGCCTTAAGTTGTGTTTTTAAAAAAGTCACTGACAAGCTTTGAGACCTTAGTGATAATTAGCTACAAAAGACCGCGCCTGAAAAACTGGGGCTTTGACACACCTGCATCTTGTACCTGGACACGTAGAACCTGCCCTTTCCCGGCCTCCCAGATTCCTTTGCACAGTCTGTAGTGACTTCAGTGGCCAGGCATGCAGCCCAGCAGCAGGAGAGAACATTCTATGCAGCCTCTAGCAGTGAAAGGGGCTGGTGGACCAGCGGAGGTGGGGGGGTGGGGAGGGGGCAGCTGCAGCCCAGGGCTGGAGCGATCAGCAGGAGAACGGGGCTGTTGCTTCAGCCAGTCCTGCCCAGGCCACTAGCCTGGCTCATGAACCCTTGGAAAACTGCTTCTCTGGTGCTGGCTTCTGACCTACAAAATCAAGTTGCAAATAAAACCAGGGACAGAAATACGCGGGGGAGGCACCTGAACAGCTGCCCTGTGCGTGGGCACCTGGATGGCCCATCTCTGGGAGATCTGCCACCTCCATAGGCACCTGCCTGGAGCTGAGGCTGACCTGGCCAGGTCACACACCTGGGTACGGGCAGCCAGCGCTTGTCCCGAAATTCGGGCCCCTCCCCTAACTTCTCCTGTGTTTGTCACACTGCCGGCCAATTCAGCTGTTTCAGGTGGAATCTGGGTGGGCGTTTTTTTTCTTTTGAGAAGTCACATATTTACTTCAACGTGTATGAGGACAGATAAAACCAACAGAATAGAAGAGCCGTGGATTTTCCATTTTAATAGCTTTCAAGTTGACGAAGTGTGCTGACTTAAGCAGACTTGGCTAATAACAGGGCACCTGGGGGAACACGGGAAAAGCTGTGGGTGAGACAGCCACCCCATCCCCACCCTGCATGGTCTCCCTCCCACAGAAACCTGCTCCTGGGGGTAGATGTCCTTTGAAAGGCAGCTGGAAGAGTCTCCAGCCATGCTGTCTTCCTATTTCTTTTTTTTCCAAGTTTTTTCTTAATGTTTATGTACTTTTGAGAGAGAGAGAGAGACAGAGGACCAGTGGGAGAGGGGCAGAGAGAGAGGGAGACAGAATCCGAAGCGGGCTCCAGGCTCCGAGCTGTCAGCACAGAGCCCCATGTGGGGCTTGAACTCAGGAACAAGGAGATCATGACTTGAGCCGAAGTTGGAGGCTTAACTGACTGAGCCACCCAGGCGCTCCTGCTGTCTTCGTATTTCGCCAACCTACAGAAGACACCCAAGACCCAACCTACCCCAAATGCTAAGGTGGCCTACTTGAGGGTAGGTAGAGGAGCCCCTCGTGGTGGGGGGGGGGGGGGGAAGAGCGGGGGGCTCTGCAGCGCCCGCTCAGGCAGCCTCACCCATTCCGAGTGTGCTGACCCGAGACGCTGCTTTCTCAGAATCCTGGAGACATGGCATCAAAGACAACTGTCTGAATGGGGCACAGGCCGCTGCTGAGTGGCAGTCGCCTGGGCTACGCCCACCGCTTGCCCACCAGCCTCGGGAGCCCGGCCCACAGCCGGGTGTGGGCGCCCCTCCGGCCCTCACCGTGCCCAAAGCGGAGAGAGGAGACCCCTAGCCCCTTTACAACCAGACCACTGCAGCCCGAGCACAACTTGCACCGGCCTCAGCTCCTGCTGAAGCTGACCCAGGACGTCCGGCAGAGAATGAAGTCACAGCTACTCAGTCTCGGGCCAGGGCCTCACCCCAGCCAGCCCTCCCGGCAGCCCCTGAGGCCAAAGCCAGGCTCAGCACGGCTGCTTCTCTGGCCCGAGGCCTCCCTGAAGAAGCTGAAGCAGGACTTGAATCTGGCCTGTTGGGCCTAAGAGCCCATGCAGTGGGCAGTTCCAAAAGTCATCACATAAGTTAGCACGTTCACGACTGCCCCCGCCAGCCGCCGAGTGGGGCAGGGGCACGCTTTGCCGCAAAGCGACCCTCAGCCTCTCCCCGAGGACCCCACCAGCTGGCAGGCCCGTGGTCCGCAGGCTCTCTGTGGCCTTGCCCCCAGTTCCCAGAGGCCACAGCTCAGGGTCCAGCCCACAGGCTGGGCAGGGGCTGGAAGGCAGGGGGCAGGACCAGCCTGCACACAGACAATGTGGGATAGGCAAGGTGTCTCACTCCTGATGCCACTGGTGGCTCTAACCCCACAAATGGGGGACCCACCCCCCCTCCCCCCGCCAGGGGTGATGAGAGTCTGGTATCTTCACAGCCTTGAAAATGGCCCTGAGCAGGGTCCCGGCTGCAGAGCTCTCCAGTGTGTCTGGAGTTCATGCCTGAAGTCCTACCGAGGTGCCCCAAAACGGGGTCCCTTGCATGCTCTGGGGTCACCACAGATGTGGCCCTTACTACTCTGTTCAGAGCAGCGTTCCTGGGATGACGCCTTGCACCCCAACGGCCTGGGCTGGGGCAGCAGGGCCTCCGCGGGCCCGACGTGTCTGTCAGGGGCCCAAGGGAGGCCCATGCTGCTGGTCTGCAGGCCACTCTTCTTTAGAGTTGGGCCATTTTCTTTTCAAACGGTCACTGAAGGGCCAAGCTGGAACCCCGCTGGAGACCAGCCAGTCTGGAGTGTGTGAATGGGGCATTTCCTTCGGGTGGGGGGGGGGTGCAGAGGGGGGCAAAGAGAAGAGACAGTTCTCCCAAGGAGCAAACCCTAAGCAGCCCTGGACGACCCCAGGCCCCCAGCCCTTGGAGACCAGGCCTTTCACCTCTCAGTTCAAACTCCGCAGGGCTCCTTCACCTGCTCCCCTCCCCCTCCCAGAGCCGCAGGGGAACAGGGCCACCCCGCCTCAGAAGAGCCAGCTCCGCCCACCACCCGCAGGGGGCGACCCTGAGGTCACTCTTGGGCTGCCCTTGCACCCAGGAGCTAGGCCTTCCATCTGAGGCAGGGTCCACACAGAGGTGACCTGGGACTCCTCCAACCCCTCCCTCCCCCTAAGTGCTGCCCATCCCAATTCTCAGCCATCTACAGAATGTTCCCGATGCTATCACCCGGGACTAGGATGGAAATGCAAAGGTGTGAGGGTGACAATGGCCAGATGGGGTGGTGGGCAGTGGGCACTGGAGGGAGAGTGGTTCAAAGTCCCGCTCTGTCCCCTGCCAGTAGTTGTGGGAAATCGGCTCTATCTCTGTGTCCTTATCTGTGAATCGGGGCTAGCAACCGCCTTAGAGAGCTGCTGAGGGTTAAACAGGATGCACGGAATCTGCCTGGGACCCAGTGGCCCTGACAAAGGTCCCAGAGGGAGATAAACACTGCCCCCGCCCCACCGTGAGGTAAGAGGTTAGAAGTCACAGGTGGGGACAGGAAAGGGACAGGAAGGGGGCTGGAGCATCCCTCCCTCTACCCCTCCCTGGCCACCACACTTCCCAAGGGGGGCACCCAGGATAGCTTCACCGCCACCTTGCTCACCACCTCTCACCAGCGAGGGTGCTGTGGACTGAATGTGTTTGCCCCAAATTCCTTCGCTGAAGCCCCAACCCCAGTGTGACGGCAGTTGGATGGGGGGTGATGGGCCTCTGGGGGATGATTAGGGTCAGATGAGGTCGTGAGGTGCAGCCCCCATGATGGGATTAGGGTCCTTCTAGGAAGAGACACGGGGGCACAGGCACACACTGTCACGTGAGGACACGGCGAGAAGGCGGCCGTCTGCAAGCCAGGAAGAGAGCTCTCACCAGAACCCGACCACGCTGGCACCCTGACTTGCAGCCTCCAGAACTGCAAGCCTTGCCCCCCATCTCTCCTCCCCTTCCTGGGCCCTCCGGCATCCCCCCTGCAGAAGCCAGGATCACTGGAGACGTTCGCGTGGCCAGGGGCCAAAAAATCAGGTGGGTTCCACTTCACCTATTCCATTGTCCCTTCTCCTCACAAGGACCTGTGGTCGCAGGGGTGACCCAGGCTGGGACGACTCTCCTGGCTCTTGAAGGTGGAGAGGGCATCCAGGAGGAAGAGACGAACCGAGCCCTCATCTCCTGCTGGCGTCCCTCTGTCCTGCCAGCCTCTGTGACCCAGTCTCCACGTGTGGCCCTTCCTCCTGCCACAGTCCCTTCCCCCCTTGTTGCCAAGGCGCCCACAATCCCTCTTCCACCCATTTCCTGGGAGATGGCGCAATCAGAAACTTTGGGTCCCGAAGCACAATTTCTACAAGTTCGCCTTTACTCTTGTTAATGAACAAACGCACAGACCTCGGGTTCTGTGAGAAAAACGAAGGCCCTGGCAATTTCGCTATCCAGAGACCAGACCGGGGTCAAGTCAGTGTCAACAAGCTGCCTGTGACAGATTTTGTGTCACTGGGCACTGCCGAGTTGGAAACGGGGGCCCTCGCTTTGGGAGGCAGTAGTGGTGGGGAGGGCTTCAGGGGATGTGCCCTGGGGGCAGATGATTGTGGTCGAGTCGTGCAGTTGTGCAGCTCAGTGGCTGTGTGGCCAGGGGCCACACGGCGCTGCTCTCTGTGCTGCCGACAGGCATCAGTGCCTCGATCAGTATACACTTCAGGGACCAGCGGAGCTGACGGCAGCAAACCCTGAGAACACTGGAAGGAAGCTTGGTGGAAGGCAGCTTTGTGTTAACTTTGGTTAAATGAGAATTTGTGGGGGAGGCTAAGGTCTCCCTAACAGCTAATGTGTACTGAGCACTTACTAGGTACAACGCATTGTACATGTACCTCCATTCACCTATGACAGCCCTAGGACGATCTGTTATCCCCATTCCACAGACAGGCAAACTGAGTCCTAGAGGCATTAAATAGCCCCCTCTTCCCAGGTGCTCTGATAGAGCCCCCCAGCCGCTTCCCCCTCTTTCACCTTCTGTACCTGCGCGCACGCGCGCACACAGACACAGACACACACACACACATACACACACACACACACACACACACCAGGCTGAGCCCATTTGCTGTGAGGCCACAAAGACAATAAAGAGGAGGTTCTGCCCTTCGGGGGGTTGAGCGCGCAAGGGCGGTGCACCCGTGGGTCGAGCTAGGGGTGGACACACAGGCGGAGCCTCACCTCCAAGAAAGAAATAATGGTAATAACGCCCGGACTTCCTGAACCTGTGCAGACTACAAATTGCTTGAAGGCCAGGCCCTCACTGCTATTCTGAATCAACGGGCAGGAATTTTATCCTCATTTGATAGACGCACATACATGTGGCTCACACCGCCACAGGCTTTGGGGCTCTTTCTATGCCTTTCTTTCTTTCTTAAAATTTTTTTTTAATGTTTATTTACCTGAGAGAGAGAGAGAGAGAGAGAGAGAGAGAATATGTGAATAGGCAAGGGGCAGAGAGAGAGGGAGAGACAGAATCTGAAGCAGGCTCCAGGCTCTGAGCTGTCAGCACAAAGCTGGATGCGGGGCTTGAACCTACAAACTGTGAGATCATGACCTGAGCCAAAGTTGGATGCTTAAACGACCGAACCACCCAGGCGCCCCTCCTTCTATGCTTTTCAAAGTGCGTTTGCCATACCTTTCTTGGGACACCAGCCAAGAATGATCCAGGTCCTGAAATCCCCAAAAGCAAGATGTGTTTTCTTTGACCACGCCCAGTTCCTGACACACAGTCATCGCTACCTGTCTGTTCCCAGGGCAGTGACCACCCTCCAAGTGGATGGCAACCCTTCCCTGCAGAAAGGCCTGCATGGAGATACCAGGAGCAAGTCCTAATGCAAAATGATCCCCCTGCCAATTGCTGGGTTTCCTTGGCTGCCCCAAACCCTTGGGGGACTCTGAGCCAGCCTTTCACACCTTCCTGATAGTTTAAGGGCAAGTCCAAGTACCTCCCACCATAGATGGAGGAGCTATAGCTCAGGGTTGGGGGGTCAGTGACTGCCCGGGACCAAGGTCGGGGGCTCCCGTGCCCCTCTGCCTTCTTTCCAGGCAGTAACCCAGCTCTCCTGGGCCTGTCTGCCTCAAGTGGTCATGCATGAGCTGTCATTTCCTGGGGGTCACAGAAGGGCTTTAGGCATGCCAGAGCTGGACGGTCCCCACGGGTGGCGAGCTGAGGGGCCCTTGACCCCTCGCTGGAGTCATCCTGCCGCCCCGTATCCACTCCACTAAATCACGGGCTGAAGGCCACCCCAGGTCAAAGACCTGGATGTAATCTGGCCCAGCATCAAAAGGAAAAGCTTGTAGCCACAGTGTCACCTGCCAAAGAAACCACAGAGGGACTGATTTTTATGTACCGTATCTTAAAAAAAAAGAAAAGAAAAAAGCAGGAGACTTCGTTCCAGGCAGGAAACCTTGGACTTGTTTCTGCTCTGAACATCCAAGGAAGGAAGCAAGGAGAGGAAAGTGTGTTTGCAACTCACACAGGCAGAAGGGGAGGCCAGCTCTGCAGGGAGAGCCACCCCTTGCCACTTTTGGGGTGACGAGAAGGCCCTGGCTGCCCCTTCCCTGCCTGGTTCCTGCAGGCGGCAGAGCGGACCCTTCTGGACCTTTTGGCTACCCCTGGGTGGACGGACCCAAGACAGCCAATATGCACAGAGCCAGGGGAGGAAGAACCTGATGGGAAGTAAGAATTTCTCCTGAATTTCATTTCTATCTTAGCCACTCTAGTCCTCGGGCAAGGCTCCTCTGGGACCTGGGGCTCCACCTCAGACACCCAGGGAAATGCAAAGGTGCCACACAGAAGAACTTTATGCTCCTTAGAAGCACAATCTGCGTTGTCTGGGTTTGACCCAGGCCTCGGGAGACTGAGAACTTCAGGATGAGCTAGTGGGGGACAAACCGAGGGGAATGCAGAGGCGAAGACAGTGGCTGGCTGGGACTCATGACAGGAAGCCCCTGAACTCCCTCCAGTTCCCCTGAGGTGGGCGTGTTGGCTTTAAGGGTGGGGTGTAGGCAAAGCCTAGAGGGTGGGTGGCCCCTTGGGTCTCAAACGGCCACCCCGGCAAGCATCAGACCCATCTGCCTCCAACTGCAGTTGGGGCTGGAATCCCTTGCCTCTTTGTGCAACCTACTTAATCAAGATCACTTTATCTACTCAACACTTGGTGACCAAACTATGTTGGCTTCTCAAGATCATGACGTGTGTCGAAGTCAGATGCTTAACTGACTGAGCTACCCAGGCGCTCGACTGGATGCCTTTTTAAAGCCCCCAACCCAGTGCTCTGCTAGGTCTGCGGGGGAGGCTGGCGGCTTCCACGTGTCCCGACACCCCACATATGTAACATTTCACTTGTTGGGGGGGTCGGCTCCGGACCTCCTCCTTTGTGCACGGAGACGTGCCAGTGGGAGAAATCACAGCCTCACAGCCTCACAGCCTGCGCGACTGAATTCCTTTCCTTTAACTAGCGGCCCAGTGCCTCTCAGAAACAGACGGGGGCTGGGAGCTCGGAGTATCAGCTGCACTTACCCGGGCGGGAGGGAAATATTTATGCACCAGTGCGGCATTAGCTGCTTTCAGAGACCTCCTTTGAACTGTTAATCAAGCCCAATCTTTCAGAAGAATAGCCTGATTATTACCGCCCTGTTTGCATAACAAAGAAGCCCAATAAAACTTATTTCACTGTGCACCGAGGGGGTGTGAAGGATCGCCCTGAGAAGCGAGTCTCAGGAATGCGGTGAGCCGCTCCGCCGCCCGAACCCAGGAATAAAGACAATGCAATTTGCCACCAAGAAAAGCCCAATAGACCAATAAATTACCCGCGTGCAAAGGGATTAGATCAGGTTTCAGTTGCTGTGCAGGAGGAGGAGCGGGGTGAGCCAGGAAAGGGGGAAACCTGCTTCCTCTTAAAGGGGTAAGGCTCGTTTTGAACACACGCCCCACGGTCAAGTTGGTTCTGTCCCACTCTGTGGCTGGCATGGCACCTGCCTGCCTGGAGTCATTTATTTGCTGGAAGTTCTAGACCCTACCCTGGGCTTCACGCTGTTCCTGCAACAAGCCACAGGTGGTTTCTCTGCTCAGGAGGAGACAGCTATCAAACTTCTGGAATGCGAAGCCAACACGTTGCATTTGAATACTGAGTCACAAGGAAGATGTAAGGGTGGAGGCACGAGAGGGGACCAGGGGCAGTTCAGCCAGGTCTCGGAGGGCCAGTGGGATTTGCCAGCTGAGGCGAGACAGAGATGTGGAAGCACAGGGGCCTCCGAAACAGCTGAGGTTGGCTGGAGGAGACACGCTGCTTGCATGCTGGTAGCCAATGTCGTTCAGCTCCAAAGTGCTTTCCTCCGCTGTGGGGAGGTGGCGGGGGGGGGGGGGGGGGGGGAACCGGAGGGACTTCAAACCCCTTTCCTCTCGTCCCCCAGCTCTGTTAGACTCCACCACAAGGGGGCGCTGTCCCCAGGCTGTTTCCATCACTGTGCTTTCAAAGTACCCTCCTCTAGAGACCCGGCCCCCAGCTTCTCTCTTCCTTTTGCCTCCCAAGCGAAGCCGCTTCCTCCAATGTGTGTGTTCCTCCGTGGTCCCCGGTGGCCTTTCCGGTGCTCCCACAAACGTCCAACAATCCCCTACATTAAGGTCCCTCCGTGGAAATACCCCATGCGGTTTTGTTGTCCTGACTGGACCCTGACCTACCAGCCTAAGGATTTCAGACTAGATGCAGTTGATGGTAGGGAGCCCCGCGATAATTTCCAGGAAGTGCATGGCATGATCACAATCCTATTTTAGGAGGTGGTGGCTTTAGTCCGGGTAGAAGCAGGCAGAGCACAGAATGAGCAGAAGCAGAAGCAGAATGAGCAGTCACTGATCAACCTCTGTGCCAAGGTCAGCACTGAAGCCCGAGACCTCCTGTTCCTGTCCCCACGGCCTGTCTCACATCCATCCTGGACAGCAGAGGCCCTGGGGTTCCCCTCTCTTGTCATCAAGCTGTGACAGGGGGTCCTGAAGGAGGAGGGGAGGGCAGCACCAAACCAGGAGCGCCAGCCTGCCTGCACTCAGCATGGGGACAGTTGGCCACTCCCCACCCACTTGGGGGAATCAAGGAGGGGGACGCGATCAGATCTAGTGCCAACATGTGGCAAACTCTGGCCTGGGCGGTATTCTGGAGTCTTCCTGAGTTAAGAGATGCCTAAAGCTGGGCAGCTGGGTGGCTCGGTGGGTCAATCGAGTGTCCGACTTCCGCTCAGGGCATGATCTTGCAGTTTGTGAGTCTGAGTCCTACATCAGCTTTGGTTCCTCTGTCTCCCTCTCTCTGCCCCTCCCCCACAGGCGCTCTCCCAAATATAAATAAATGTTTTACTTTGTTTTTTTAAAGAGAGAGACGTCTAAAGCTGCCTGTTCATGTCACTCCCGCAGGAACCGCTCCTGATGCCAGGTGTTTGACATCAGATTCCTACAGGAACACAGCCAGGTGACAGACTGAAGATTTTGTCAGCTACAGCAGAATTCACCTTACTTAACCTGCACGAAGTCAGAAGTGATCATCCTTCCTAAAAAGCATTCCTCCCTATGCAGCCCAAGGTGGTCTGGGGGGAACCGGCCTAGCCTGTGAGTCCCTCAAAGGTGCTGGGACTTTTCCGGAAACCCCGTTGTCCGGGAACTGGCCTACAGGATAAAGAAGCAGGCAAGAGGGAGGTTCTCAGAGAGTCTCGACTGCTCTACGAAGGGGAGGTGGGGAGGCCAGGGAGCTGGGGGTTAACTCACTGTCCAGTGTGGGAAGAGGTGGCCGAATGCCACCTACTGAGCTGAGGCAGGAGGCACTGCCCCTTGTCACACTTGTCACACTCTGCCAGGGCTGCTCTGCCCCAGCCATCACACACGCCAAGTTGCTACAAGAAACCACACCGAGTGCCAAGGAAAAGGGCACACTGCAGCTTTCCAAACTGGGCACCCTCCCCCGACTCCCATGGGGCCACATGGAACCAAATCAATGGCAGACAGGACATTCAGAAGCACCTGTGTTCACCAAGGCCACAAGCAGGCCTGTCAAATCAGGTGGCTGAGGGCTTCTGGGTAAAAGGGGGCCCTGATGGGGGCGCCTGGGTGGCTCAGTTGGTTAAGTGTCTAACTGTTGATTACGGCTCAGGTTTGTGGGTATCTCATGGTTTGTGGGTTCGAGCCCCACCTGGGGCTTGGCACTGGCATCGTGGAGCCTGCTTGGGATCGTCTGTCTCCTTCTTTCTCTCTCAAAATAAACAACGACAACAAAAACTTAAAAGAGGGACCCATGATGACCAAGGGCTGAGCTGGGCGCAAGATTCCAGGCCAATACCATCTTGTCTTAGGGCACAGAACGAAGCTACTCCAGGTTCCACCAGCAGAGTGGTTACGGGCAAAGACATCACTTTCCAGATATCAATGAAGCTTTCAGGTGAGCAATGTATTCTTCCCGCTTGGAGGCATAACCCCTTTTCCCGAGTCCAGGGCTGGCTCTAGAAATGATAATTTTCCATCCTGGCTCTGCCTCCAGCAACCCCCGGCTCATCTGCTTGGCCACTCCACATCTAGATTCATTTGAAGTGGCTTTTTCTCCCTCACCGCCATCGGCAGGCGGGCCTCCCTCCTCCACCTTCCTCATGCAGTGGGAGGGCAAATGCATGCCAGCTGGGCACACGCCCGGCTGGCGCACACGTGTGTGAGCCTGTGTTCATGGGACATTCCTTAGCATGCGGACCAATAATGGGCTCCTTTCTACGGGGACCTGGGTGCAGACGGATCACTTTAATAGGCGTCTCGGTATTTCGACTGCTCGGGTGAAATGGTGCATGAAATGAATAAATAAGCAAAACCCAAAAGACATAAATCTGACTTGGGAAAATTTGCACAATGACAGCCCTTGCCAACTTCTTTGCCTGACCTATGGCTGGGTGGCATCTTCTTTGAAATGTTAAGCCAGGACAGACAGGCAGCAGAGAGGGCCTTTGGGAGGAGGCAAAAAAAAAAAAAAAAACCACCCCCCAAAACCGCTAGGTCCACAGAATCCGTGGTCAGCTTTTCACTCTGCTATCTAATACCTCCAAATTTGGGGTCTTATTTCCCCCCGCCACCTTGAAGCCTTATATGCTGCACAGCACAAACTCGAATATGCTCCGAAGCAAATCTAAGGAGTATGTTTATTCACAATATGGGATACGGAAAAGGGTCGGGGGTCTGTGTTCTACTCCTGGCTTGGTCACCGGCTAGCTGTGTAATGTCAGGCAACCTCTGTGACCCTCTGTTTCCTCTTCGGTACTTTCTCTTCCGTGAGGAAGGTGTGGTGATCTCGCGAGGTGTTGTACTCAAAGCATTTGGCGGAGTGCCCAGGATACTGTGGCCGCTCAATAAACGAGGAGAGTTTTAAAAATGATTGTCCTCCTTCAAACGATCATACTTTGGAGAGAACAGTAGAAGGTATTACGTCTCAAAGGATGTTCATAATCTTAAGTAGTGATGTGATAGGTTGTCTGTGGGAGGTCGGCGTTTGGGTTATTCTCACGTACTTATTTGCCCTTTATGGTTTTTAGCTTTGAAAACGAGTATTGCTTTTATAACCCCGAAAAAATTATTTTAGAAAAAAGGTTGGGGAATCTGGGGGAAAAAAGCCTGTGGTCTCTGTCTCTTGAGAAAACACACAGAACAGAAATGCAAAAAGACCCAAGGGCCCTCCAATTCCCAGGATGCTGCTCGGTGTGTTCAGTGTGTCCAGAAAGGAGAAGGGGATAAAGGAACAGAAAATGCGGTTCTGCCCTTATAGACAGAACTGGTGATTTGGAAGAGAGCAAAACCCCAAGACCTGCAAAGCAGCGAAACTGGGAGGAAGCACAGGTGTCTGCAGCCAAGGGGACAGGTGTCTAGGTCATTGGAGGGATGGCACTGGACCCCAACAGACAGCACTGAACTTGGGCCTCGATTAGGTGGGCAGCGGCATTGGGCAAGGAAGGCCTGGGAAGGTGGGTGGGTGGTGGTGGAGTAGGGGGGCAGGCAGGGGTGACCTGGAGCCTCGGGATGTTCCAGAAGCCATGCAAATGAGGCCCGGGAAAAGTGTGGGGCCAGAAATCAGAGGGTCCTCCCTTTTGGATGCTTTAGAGGGCTATGAGGAGGGATGAGTTCCTGAGCAGGACTTCTGTTCTAAAAGGAGGGTTTGGGGGGGGGGGTGCCCAGAGGAAGGTCCTAGGGCTGGTCAGCTGTTTGTAGCAAGGTGACAACGGGAACAGGCAGGAAAAGGTGGAGGAAGGAGGCCCAGCCCCAAGCAACTGCATTGAATGGAGAGGCCCACCGGTCATTCAGGGCTTCACCGTTCTGGGCAGCGGGCTCCTTAACGGACTCAAACCAGGCACTAGTCTCGGGGGGCAGGTGGGAGAGGAGTGGAGGGTGATCAACCATCTTGGTGTGCCTAGGACTGAGAGGGTTGCTAAGGACTCGGGACTTTCAGCTTTAAACCTCTAAGAGTCCAGGGGAGATACTAGATGAGCTGGTCGCCCTAGAAGAAACAGCGCCTGCAGTTTTAGGCAGGTTGAATTCAGCCAAGCAGGAAAATAGCACGGTAGCTACCACTCAACCAGAGCACAAAGCTGGGGTTCTCAGCCCAGTTCTGTCCAGGGCCTTGCACATTTCACTCAAGAGAGGGTTTGGCACAGGAACCACACGTCGCCCCCAACACATAAACTGGTCCCACCCCATCCTCTTACCTCCACAGGGTCCTGAGGCCCCGTCTTCCCCACCTCCCGGAGCATCCTTATCTGAGCCTGTCCCGACCTGTCCTCTGAGATGGGGGCGATCGCTAGCAATGACTGGAACCCTGCAGGCAGGCTTCCCTTCTTCAACCATAAGACCACCTCCTCACCTCAGGGGTGAGGGGGCAAATGGTCCATAGGACTCTCCGTCTCACTCTGCCTGGAAGCCAACGCTCTTCCCTGCAGACCCCTTAGCTGCTAGCTGGCTCAGCTGTCATCTGGCTCTTGCAACCAGACATCACTTTATTCTCTGCCTTTGGGACACGAAGTCCCACCGGGAAGACAAAAATGTGGTACGCAAATTGACTTGCTTGCACATTTCTGAACAGCTCTGGCGGAACTATTCTCATCTCCATAATGCCAGAGATGCACTTGGACATAGCAGAGAGACTTGGTCTCCCCAAGCTGGAGTTTCTCCCCTGAGGATTAACATTTCTGGGACAGGTGCAATTGAAAAGTAAAGGGAAAGCAACGAGGGAAAGAGAAAGGCCGTGGGGCAATAATTCTTAACAACAGCAGCCCTCACACCTGAGTGTGCATCAGAACCCCCTAGCGGGCCTGGTGAAGTACAGAACCAGGGTCCCACCCCCGGAGCATGGCTTCAGTGAGTCTGGGGAGGAGGAGCCTCCCAGGGGAGGCTGATGCTGCTGGGGGAGGAACCACACTTTAGGAACCACTGTGCTCGGAGTACAGCAGCCACATGAAATTAACGGGAAGCATGCCAGCGTATCTACAACATAGGTCTTTGATGGGTTTCTCTTGGAAATCTGAGGGGCGCCTGGGTGGCTCAGAGGGTTAAGCATCTGACTGTGGCTCAGGTCATGATCTAGTGTTCCTGGGTTCGAGCCCTGCGTTAGGCTCTGTGCTGACCGCTCTGGAGCCTGCTTTGGATTCTATGTCTCCCTCTCTTTCTGCCCCTCCCCTGCTTGTGTGTGCTGTCTCTCTCTCTCAAAAATTAACATTCAAGGGGCGCCTGGGTGGCGCAGTCGGTTAAGCGTCCGACTTCAGCCAGGTCACGATCTCACGATCCGTGAGTTCGAGCCCCGCGTCAGGCTCTGGGCTGATGGCTCGGAGCCTGGAGCCTGCTTCCGGTTCTGTGTCTCCCTCTCTCTCTGCCCCTCCCCCGTTCATGCTCTGTCTCTCTCTGTCCCAAAAATAAATAAAAAACGTTGAAAAAAAAAAATTAAAAAAAAAAATTAACATTCAAAAATTAAAAAAAATCTGTTGTATTAAGTCACAAAGCTTTCAAAGTCTAAGAATAAGAAGGATCTATTAATTGGGTCTTGAACAAGCTGTTATTTGTGGAAGATTCCTCCTGAGAAGGCTTTTTTTGGGCCTCCTCCTTCCCGCCCCACTCCTTGCCCCAGCTCGACGAGGCCACCGGTCCATCCACTGTGGGCACGGCATCGTCCAAGCGCACGCCCTTAGTGCCCTAGGGACACTGCAGACCCCTCACCCTTTAGGAGTTGGGGGTTCTGCCGGCCCTGCATGGAGGAGGGCCCCGACTGCTGTCACTGAGTCTGGAACACAGCAGGTATGTCATACCCACTGGGTAAGTCCACGTGAACACTCTCAAAAGACACAAACCCTCTCAGTCCACGCAGGTGAAAGCATCTTTCTCCACATAACTACGTCCAATTTGAGTTGCACTCCTATGGGTTTACTCCTGGCAGTCATTCAAGTTCACCAGCCCTGAACAAGCCTATGCTTTCATGTGGCTGCTCGAGCTGGATTCCACCTGCCTTCAGTGGGCAGCTCGCAGGGCCCCTGGGGGTCTCTGTACCTGCACTGGCCAAGGCTTCGTGTTTTCCCCAGCACCCACCAGGCCCTCCCTGCCCTGACCTCTGCCACACCTGCAGTGTCTCTGACTTTCTTCCAAAGCAGTCCCTCTGTCCTTGGGTCAAAGACTAGGACAGTCCATCTCTTCGTTCTGAAAATGACCCATTTGATCTCTTACTTAGGAAACGGTCTTCTGACCCAGGTTTCTTGATCATACAAGTTTTTGGAGCCCCCGGTGCATTTGGTTTGGGGAGGCCTGGAAGCTGTTTTCAGTAAGGTGGGCAATTTTGACTAAAGGCAGCTGTCAAGTCCTCAAATTAGAAGAAACGGGAGCCAGCTGGCATGACAGGGCAACAGCTATCTGTTCTATCTGCCAGGTTTTAGTTACCAGCCTTGAAGCCAAAAAAGAAATGGGTTTCTAGGAAACAAAAGTGATGGAATTCGCATTCTGAATTCTATAACCCACCAGCTTTGCTCTGACTGGGGGCGGCGGGGGGGGGGGGGGGTGGTGGATGCTTTAAAATAAAGGTTTTGAGCTGCAGATGTGAAAGCAGCAACAAAAACACCACCACTGGGGTGCTGGCAGCCGCCCGGACTCCTGAGTACCTCCCACCAGCCCTCCCTTTCCTCTCCCTAATTCAAGAAGTTAACAAGTGCTGCCCCTTTAAGAGCGGGAAGGTGTTGTTTTAAGGGCCTCTAAGCCCCCCTTCTCAATTTCAGCTCGGAGCTGAGATCACATCCCCCAAGGCAGCCAAGGGACAAAAGCTATTTATCAACCCATCTGATAAAACTTCCAAGGGGCTGGATCGTTATCTGGACCAAACCGAGATGCACACGCATTGCAAAGTCCTGCTTCTCCAGAAGGTGGATTTCTTTTTAAAGATGACGGTCCTATTTATTTATTTATTTATTTATTTATTTATTTATTTATTTTTTCAGTTTTGGTAAGGGAACCAAATCAGCCTTTCAGCAAAACCTTTCTGTGCATGGGGAAACTGCCTTTTAAAAGGTGTGTGTGTGTGAAGAAGGAGTAGGCCACCTGGCTGCTGGACTCACTACAGAGGTGTTAATATACCGGGGCGGGGGCCCTTTGGGGCAACTGACACCCCCCATCTTGTCCTCAGCCGGGGCCTCCCCGGTGGAATCCACAGCTGGGAGCAGGTTGAGGCTGTCCGGGACGCCCTTGGGGGCGCGGGCAGCTGCTGAGTGAGCTGGGCGCGCTGGATTGGGTTGGCGCGGGAGGCCCCGAAGCGGGGCTGGGGCGAGAAGGTAAACTGATCCTTTGGCCCTTACCGCTGCCAGCACGGTCCGCCCGCCCGCCCGCGCGCCCGCAGCCCCAACTTGCAGCCAGGCCGAGCCCGGACTGCCCAGTTCCGCCAGTTCCTGAAACGCAGTTGGCTGGGAAGCAAAACAAAACAACCCAATCCCAGGCTAACTGAAATCCTTTCTTGCAAAGAGCTCGGTGGTGCGCGGGGCTGCGGATCCGCGTCGGGGCCGAAAAGACACCTCTGCGCCCCGCAACACGATGGACGCGGCCGGCAGATCCCGCCTTGCAAAGGGGGCCATTTGGCCCGTGACACTGGGTTTATTTGTATTTTTAGCAAGAGAAAGGTGGGTATAAAGGGTTTAACTGGCGTTTCCAGGCTGTGAGTAGCATATGGCCAAAATGAAATAAAGTTTTATGAAACATTATAAAGAAAACAGACCGGGGATTTAAGTTTCGTGCCTTCCCCCTCCCCCCGAAAGGGGGGGAGGGAAAAAAAGTAAAGAAACTGGAGCGTTTGGGAAGGAACAAATGCTTCTCTGTGGAGTTGGTCTCCCTTCCCCCAACAAAAACAAGAGGTCCGGGCTCGGAGGAATTTGAAAGCAGCGATCTGCCAAAAACATTGTGAAAAACTATGGGGGATTCATTGGAAACAGATGGCTTTTTCAGCTTTAATTCTGAAATTCTCTCCCTTTCTGACACAATAAAAACAAACAGGGGGCGACGCGGAATGTTATCAAACAGGAACCCGGGCTCGCGGGAGCCCAGGCCGTGGGCATCCCCGCGTGGGCCGGCGCGTGGGGGCGGGACGGCGTCCCGGAGGAGGGGGCGGCCGGGGACTCGCCTGGGACCCCCGGGGCGGCCCCGGCTCCACCCCTGGGCACACGGCAGGTCTGCACACTGGTGGGCGAGCAGCGGGAGAAAGTGCCCCCTGCTGCGAGTCGGTGCTCCCCAGCCCACCCCACCCCTCCTTCGGGGCCCCTAAGGGGCGCGTCCCCGGCACCCCCTCTCCCGCAAGGAGGGAGACGCCCCCGGCCTCTGCGACCTCCCGGCTCCCTCTCACTGCAGCCGGGGCGGGGGCCTGCCACCTCCTCGGTCCCCTCGGGGGTGCATCGCGCCCTCGGCGGGGCGCGGGGGAAACAAAGACCAGTGGAGACGGGAGGCGGGGGTCCCGGGGGCGCCGGCGGATTTCAGCTCCGGCTGGCTCCCGGACGCGGGGCCGAGCGCAGCGACGAGGCCCGGGGAGCGGGCCCGGCCGGCCATCCTCGCGCCGGGGGCAGTGCCTTACCTGCGGGGAAGCTGCAGAGAAGGAAGGCGAGGGTCGGCCAGAATCCCAGGGCTGAACGTCCTGCCCCTCTCCCCATACCCATCCATCCAGCTCGGCCTGTTACCACTAGCCTCTCCCTGGAAGAAGAGTTTAGAAGAAAAGAAGAGGAAAATCAATCACGCTGCGGAGAAAGGGCAGCCTCGCTCCGCCGGCGGGAGCAGCGAGCCGGGAGGCTCGGTCCCCCTCGGCCGCGGGCGCCCGGCGCGCTCCCCCCCCCACTCGCGCGCCCCTCCCTCGCCCTCCCTTCCCCCGGGTCCCCTCCAATGTCGGCGCGGCCCCGCCGCCCCAGCCGCCGCGCGGCCCGCCCCCTCGAGCTCGGGTTTCAGCGCGGCGCGTGAGGGGTGGGGTGGGGTGGGGGGCAGGCTGGGCGGGGACCGAGGCGGCGGGGCTCCGACGCTGGTCGCGGGGAGCTCGGGAACCCGGGCCCGGGGGCGCAGGGCGCGCCCCGGCTCCCCGACCCCAGCGGCAGCCCAGGCCGAAGAGGCCCAGCCTCCGGACCGCCTGCCGAGAGCCCCCCTCCCCCATCCAACCTGTAAATATCCAACTCGGGTAGACACTGCGCTTGCAGCCAAACCCCAGGACCCCGTTTCCAACCAGACCGCGTCCAGAAGCCGCCACTGACACCCCCTGGTTCATTGTTCTACTCAGATGGGTCCCCCATGCAGGGGGCCGAAAAATCCGAGGGTGTCCGGGATGGCCCGCTGGGTCTCAGCCACTAACGCACCTCGCGGCTCCCTCCCACATCCCGCCGGGCCACCCACCCGGCCTGGGCTCGGGGCCTCCGGCATCCCCTTCTAGCACTTTGCTGCCTCGCCAGTACTTGCCCTGGCTGCACTCCAGAGTTGGGGGCCTTCGAGCCTGACGGAGGCGGCAGGACGGCTGCCACCCCGGAGGAGGTGTGGATACTGCGGTCCCCGCGGTGCACAGGGCCCAGCCGCCTGGGGTTGCCAGGGCAAGGCCACCAAGGCCGCTCCTGGGAGGGCATCAGGGTGGTGACTTCCCTTAACTCGGTCGCTTATTTTTCCAGGAGAAATATGTCTCCTCCCCAAGGTTCCCTAGGACCTGAGGCTCTTCTGCCTCTGGTTGGGATATTTAAGTGACTGGCAACCTTCCCTGGGAAACATCTTTTGGATGGAACACAGATAGGCCAGAGCAAGTGTTCTGAGTCGAACCAATTCCCCCCGTGGCCCCCCCTCACCTCTCCTCCAAGCCTACTCATCTGGTTCTTTGAGGGGGAAAAAAAAATCTGAATTTTTATCCAATTCTGATGTTTCCCTTAAGCACTATCGCAGTCCTCACTCGCAGACGGCCACACAGGCTGCAGGGCTGCTTGGGGCGCTGCCTGCCAGGAGGGCAGGTCTGGAGGAGCAAGCTTTGGGCAAGGGGAAGAAAGCCCTAAATCCCTGAGGTCCCACGCCAAGCAGAAGTGCTTCTGAATCTGGCATCTGCAGACCAGGTAAGAAAGGGGACTGATGTCTCTCAGCCAGGTATGTCATGGGGCAAAAGGAAGCTGTCTTTCCTTGGCATTTCCAAATGCCACGAAGGTACTGCTCACCTTTAACGTTATAGTGCCGCGGCTTTTCCCCCAAATAGTTAGCTCTCAGCCCAACAGGCTCCAATTATCCATCGCTCCCCCAAACTGGGGTCCACTTTAAGCCCTGATTTGCAAAACTACTGCAGTTTTGCCCAGTGAGAGCCCAGCAACCTCACGATCCAGGGCTCTGATGGCATTCCTCTCCAGCGGGGCCTGTCCTTGGGCCAGACCTAAGGATTCAGTCCACAGAATGGTAGGATAACATTGGCACACGGGGGCAGGCACGGAGCCAGACGGCACAGAGGCACCTTTGAGGTCCATCAATGAACACCGTTTGCTGGATTGTGCCTTTCACGGTTAGTTCTAAAGCTTCTCACTAATGAGAGAGAAGGGATCCGTCAGCCATCCCCAGCAGTGAATTCATCGCAGCTGCTGAGGCAACATCTCCAGTGGCAGATAGGCTGTGCAGCCTTCAGAAGACCTCAACGCAGGCCTTTCCAACGCGGTCCTGGCCTGAGGGTAGACCTTTGGAAGCAGGACTTGGAGCCTCTACACCTCAATTTCTTTGTCTGTAAGGGGCAGGCTGATAATATTGTCACCCAGCGGCTGCAACTGAATACAGTCTGGGAGAGGCGCTGGGAACTCCCCACAGTTCCTGCTCCAAGACTGGCCGCCATTTTGTGAGGACATCCAATTCTTATGACGTAAGCAAATAATTTGGGAAAGGGACGCAAAGGACTTCTTTTCCCCCTCACGAGGAGAGATGTGTGAGGCTGATTTTGGACATCACCGAAGTGGAGATTTGGCTTTTACATAGTTTAGACTATCAAGAGAAATCCAGCCCCCAGTAGAGCAGTATGGGGTTTTGCTGACCTGGAACAATCTGTCTGTACTGGCCAAACCAACCAGCTTATTGACAACTCCCCAGGTCTTTGCAATAAGAAATCCCTAAACCACTGGGTTAAGGAACTCAGCACTTCATTCGCCACAGAAATGGACTTAACTCAAAGTGTAGCTGACTTCATACAGACAGTTCCCATTATAGAGTCTGACCACTTATGGGTTCTCCCCTAGGTTGTTCTCTGGGCTTCGGGTTAGAGATTTTCCCTTGCATGGCTCTTGCTCCCTGTTCCCCAGCCCTAGCTGTGGAGGCCCCAGCACTGAACCCTTCGCCCCAGCCCCATGGTCCAGGCAGTGGGGCTGTGGGGGGGAGGGGCACGGGGCTTCTGAAAGGCAAGGTTCTGAATAAGGCTAATGCCTCCCAGGAGTGAGGGGTGTCAGGGACTCTAGCTTTCCCTGCCTCTGGGTATGGACAGGGTGTTCCCAAATCCAGGGACTGAGTCATCAGTCAATAAATATATACTCAGGACTACTGCATGCCAGTCCCTGGGGGCTAAAGAAGTAAGACAGCTCCTATCTTTGAATCGTCTGGTAGAAACAGACGATAGAGGAAGGTGAGGGGTGATCGGCCAACCGCCCAGGGAAGGCTTTACCAAAAAGATGGTGTGTCCTGTGAGTTGTCTTGAAGGATTCATTTTTAGTAAGAATGACAGCAACTATGGCCAAGGTGTCCCTGTGCTGTCACATTATGTCCAGGGCTGGCTAAGTACTTTACATTTCTAGACACTTAAAGCGAAGGTCATTCTAGTGTCATCCTCGTTTTGCAGATGGGGAAACTGAGGCTGAGTGCAGTTAAAGTATTCACCCAATTATTGGCTAATAAACTGTAGAGTGGAACACACCGAGCCCATGCCTGATGTGCTCTATGTGCCATTAATTCCAGTGATGCAAGTCCGCACTGGGCTTAAAGTCAAGGCTAGACAGATAACTTAACAATCACTTTCAATAAAGCATAACACACACTCTGACAGCAGAGACACAGAACACAGGCGCCAGGGGCCTCCAGCCCAGACCCAGGTGCAGGGTGGGGAGGGAAGTTTCTCCCAGTGTGGGAGAGTGCCGGGGGAGGGAGATGGTGGGCGAAGGAGGGGGGGCAGGGCAAGGATTCCAGGCGGAAGGAACATTCAGTATAACATGTACCAAGGTGTGGCCTGCCTGAGGGGCTGGAAAGCTTGAGGATGGCTGTAGGAGGAGACTAGGCTGCAGAAAGACAGAACAGGAGCCTGAGAAAGCTCGAGAATGGCCAGCACAGGCTCTGAGAGGGTGTCCATGTTTATCGCAGCTGGAAGCCCCACCTGAGGTCTCAAGAAGAGGAGAGACATATTCTTTTGGGAGACCACTGTGGGGGCTAACCAGTACCGCTGCCCAGGACCCATTCCAGAGCAGCTGAATCTGCATCCCTGAGTACCGCCTGGGCATCAGCATTTTTAATGAGCTCTCCCAGGTGACTCATGTGTAGGGATTCGCTAGGTTTGTAAGTTGCATCACGCTTCATCAACCCTGGGTGCACATTAATACTCAGGCTGAGTCGATCAGTTTATCCTCTTGGATTTAAAGTCAAGGCAAGGCAGAGAACCCAACAAGTACTTTCAATAAAGTGGTGACTGGCACATGACCCAAGCTGACCAATCAGAATCTGTCCTGAGACTGTTGCTATGGGGGAGCCGCATCCTGGTCTCTGATCCCTACATGATGAGTCTGTGGGTAGCAATCTGATGTGAAGGCCAGTGTTGATGAGTGTTGCAGGTGGAGGATGTGTCTGCAGAGTTAGCGTGCTGTTTTTACTAAAATCGCATTTTATCTGGTGAGCTTTTCTGGGACGGTTGGAGATTTTCAGGGCTCCCCATGCCACTCTCCCTGTAGCTCCTCCTCCCTGGTCCGGCTACGGGAGACAAGAGAGTTCCTCATTTTGCCGAAACTGGTTTGATTTAGGTTTCTCTCACTTGTGTGCACAGACTCGTAACAAGGAGGAAGCTGATGGCCCAGCACTGGTCCCAAGAAGTATTTTCACCAACCTCACAAGCCCAGGGATATGTCGTCAATAGCTCCCAACTCATTCGTTTGCTGGAAGAACTTCTTGGGTCTACTCCCATTGCCTCCGCCCCCTACCTTTGAACAGATTTTGCTTATACCAAGTCTTGAGGAGCTCGGTTGGTTTTGCCTACAACTGAGGGGGGGACCCACTCCTCTTTAATCGAAATAAAACTTAATCTCAAGTTCCTATTTCAGACTTCAAGGGCTCCCGTGGGTCTGGGGCTTGATGAGCTAGACCTCGTTCACTCTCTCTGTAATGGTGCTGAGCAGTCGGAGCTGGTGTGTTGCATTAAGAATATGCATATTTTGGGGCGCCTGGGTGGCGCAGTCGGTTAAGCGTCCGACTTCAGCCAGGTCACGATCTCACGGTCCGTGAGTTCGAGCCCCGCATCAGGCTCTGGGCTGATGGCTCGGAGCCTGGAGCCTGCTTCCGATTCTGTGTCTCCCTCTCTCTCTGCCCCTCCCCCGTTCATGCTCTGTCTCTCTCTGTCCCAAAAATAAATAAAAAACGTTGAAAAAAAATTAAAAAAAAAAAGAATATGCATATTTTTTCTTTCAACGTTTTTTTGTTTTTTTGTTTTTTTTTTATTTTTATTTTTGGGACAGAGAGAGACAGAGCATGAACGGGGGAGGGGCAGAGAGAGAGAGAGACACAGAATCGGAAACAGGCTCCAGGCTCCGAGCCATCAGCCCAGAGCCCGACGCGGGGCTCGAACTCACGGACCGCGAGATCGTGACCTGGCTGAAGTCGGACGCTTAACCGACTGCGCCACCCAGGCGCCCCAAGAATATGCACATTAAAGGGGCGCCTGGGTGGCCCAGTCGGTTAAACAGTCAAGTGTCTGACTTTGGCTCAGGTCATGACCTCACGGTTCATGGGTTCAAGCCCCGCTTCAGGCTCTGTGCTGATGGCTCAGAGCCTGGAGTCTGCTTTGGATTCTGTGTCTCCCTCTCTCTCTGCCTCTCCCCCACTCACGCTCTTTTTCTCTCTCAAAGTAAATAAACACTAAAAAAAAAAAAAAAAAAAAAAAAGAATTATGCAGTTTATGATTGGCTGAACGGGGAGGCAAAAGCACCCCCATGGGGTCGGCGGGCAGGAGTTCCCTCAGCACCCAAGCTCCCCGCTTTGGGCAAGTGAAGCCCATAAAGTCATTTTGCTGGAAGGTGTAGTTTCAATAATGTACAAAAAGAATTAGAGTCGTGAGATGTATTGCATGCAGGCCCCAGAAAGAGTGGGATGGTGGGGTGCACAGTGGGCCAGGCCAGGGGCATTCCCTCATCCCAGATCGTGAACAGGAGACAGACGGTGGGGTGGCAGGCACTTATATATAAGGGGGTGGAGGTGAAGGTCACTAACTCTTCTTTAGGCTCAACTCTAAGGGTTATTTCAAAAGGTACCCTGGCAAAGCAGGAGCTTAAGGCAGGAACCCTAAACTTGAGTCCTTACCTGAATGTCCACAGCAGGGTTCTCATAATGTAAAACACAGCAACTCAGAAAAACTAAAGTTGGTTTTCTCATCACAGTAACTTCCAAAGTTTTATAGACTTTGACCATATCATCTTTGGGGTTTCATCTTTCCACCCTAAAGCTCTTAAAGAACAAAGCAGCCCAGCTTCTCAAGGAAGTCTTCTACCTGGGTGATTACTTAACCTTTCTACAGTTCTGCGGTATTTTTCTCTAGGGCAAAGTCGTAAAACCGCCAGGTTTGGGTACAGCCCAGGGAGAATCCTATCTTTGGCTTAGCTCCCAATGCCATTTCTGAAGGCATTTTAGCACCTTCTGAACACTGGGTCCTGCACGATCGTTATCCCACAAACATTTTGCAAAGACCCCCAAGATCCCATTTTGGGGCTATCAACAGACTGGACAGAGTCCATTTTGCTATGATTTGGATATGTTCTCCCATATCCAACTGAGGCCTGCCCGCCCCCCCCTCCCTGCCCGAAGCTTAAATACGCATTTGCTTGCTGACTCGTAAGCTTGTCCTCTAGCTTATCCACTATTTGTTTTGCCATTTGTTTCCGGACCCTTCACTTCATCCACAGGCCTGGAAGCATCTGAGCATTCGCTCCTTC